>NC_064441.1:22079993-22379993 GCF_023343835.1 Lagopus muta
TGGGAGCAAGTGATTAGACTCAAGTTTTCCAGTTGCATTCAGGCAGAGGTCAGTTATATAAGGGCTGTTTTCAGCCCTTATAAGAAGCTGCAGTAAGGAAAGTAAAAAAAAAGAAATGTCTCTGTTTATCGCAGCTTTGGTTCCTTGCTGCATTCTCCACTTTCATTGATTGAATGTTTCTGTTCAGTGGCATTTTCAACACTATATTGCATATTATCTCCCAGTGCTATTATCTTGGTCCAGAAGCAAGCTGTGAAAAGTGCTGATTTTGGTAATTACTCTCCCTCAGGTTTTTGAGGCATCCTCCTAGCAGAAGATGACAGGGCAACGTAGGCTGCTGTGAGCGTCAGCCCTGGGCTGGCTAGTAGGGTTGGGTACAGGCCCCTGGGCTGCTCCAGGTACTGGACTGCTCCATGCCAGAGAGCATCTATGTCTACTGTTTCACTTCTGTTCCTTTTCTTTTGTGATACTTTTTATGTATATTAAAAACACAAGTGGGAGCATTATTATTTTAAGGCTATTTCAAATTGTTTCCCTTGGATGCTGCGCTGGTTTTCAAGATGAATTTTCCCCTTTTAGGGGTTCCCAGTGTTTTTACACTCATAGTGAAGCCTCTTTCATGCAAGAAATCATAGAATCAAAGAATCCTAGAATCACCTCTAAAGACCTCTAAGATCATCCAGTCCAACCATCCACTTATCACCACTACTGCCCACTAAGCCATGTCCTTCAGTACTACATCTACACCTAATGGTTTTCTTCTCTGGAGTCTCGCAGATAATTATCCCAGAGTGGGTGTGAAGGAAGCACCCTGTGTGGTACGTACCCCCAGGGGCTACTGCACATGGTAAGATGAACTTCTAGCTGTAAGCAACACCAGGTGATAGTAATCAATGGCTACATTCTGTACTGATGAGAAAAGTAGTTTAATATTGTAAACTTCCCTGTGTGCAAACCCTACTTTCATGTAAGTTAGCAAGGTAAAAAAGGGGCTCTTCTTTATATATATGTCAACTGCAATGTCAAAAGCTGTCTTTCCAGACAATCACTTGAAGCAGTAGCAAGGTAGCACTGGTCCTGTCTGAAGCTCAGCCCATGCACACCCTGCAAAGCTTAGCGAATCACTAGTTTGTAGAGTAAGCTGAGAGCAACAAAGCTTACTGCTGCGAGTGGAGTGGGGGAAATCAGTGATTTCAGTGTCTATGGGTTCACCTCCCGTCTGGCCTTTCATGTGGTCAGATTATCATAAAGCTGAACTGGCAAGGGATAGGAAAGAATGACTGGAGTAGGGTCTGCAGCTGATCAGAAATACTTGAATTAGAGATGGAGAAGAGGCGGAGTTGTGGGTTGTCCTGTGATTGTCCCAAATAAGATTTATTTGCAAATGAATATTAGGAAAATTCAGCTGAGAGTTTTAAGTGAGGAAATGGCTTAGCAGTAGGTACTGGACTGCTAATGGACTGTGACGTTGACTGAACCTAATACATTGATTCCAGAGATGTTTTCCTTAGCTTGTTCCTAAAACATATTTACTTTCCACTAAGTTAAAAAATAAACACCACCTTACTGTCTGTGTATGCTCTGCAAGCATGTTGTCCTGTAGAAGACATTGTATGCAATTGGAACAGATGCTAGGAATATGACCTTTGTGGTGGAGTGATTAGAGCGTGAGCCAGAGTCCAGCATGGCACACAAGTGATACCTTCATTTAAGCAATCCAACAGCACTGGTGGCTTGCTCAGCCTGTGCTCTGTTGAAGCCTAACTCTGAAAACTGTACAATGCTTAGAAATATCAGTTGATTTATTTTACAGAACATCTCACCAAAAACATTCAGAAGAAAAAAAAAAAAAAGTTTTACTGCAATCCCAACTGCTTTGGAAATGTGATTAGTAAGGAGCTTGCAGGAATTGAATTAGCAGGCAAGAAATGGTACAAAAGTTGTGTGACATGAGCTGCTTCATAACAACTGTTTTTCCTCTCGCCACAGCTCCTGGCAGACAGTCACTGGTGGTGAATGTCCACCAGATGACACGGGGCAGTTTGCACTGTACGTGACAGCCCAGGGTTGGGGCTGTAAGGAAACAGAAGGGCTCACTGTAAAAAGCTAATGTTTTACAGGTTATGGCTGAGAACTACAAACTTGAAGAGAACATTTTGCTGCTAACTTTCCTTCCCCTGGAATGTGTGTGGACTTTCAGTTACGCTGTGAATAGCGTGGTGTGAGCAACTGAAAAGCTGCACAGCAGCATGGATCTGCATCTTGCCAGCTCCAGGCTGGACAAACACAGACATCTCCCTTCTTTCAGGAAATGCAGCTGACATGGCTGATCTCAGCCTCACGCTGAGAACTGCTGCAAACAAAGGGCAACGCTAGCTGTGCAATTTTGCATGACCAATCCTGAGAACGATTTTCTACTTCATTTATTTTGTAGCAGCATGTGCAGTGTCTGAGCTTGGACTAAATACACAGCACTGTTTTAGACATGCCTGGATTTCTGCTGAGCGTTTGTCTGCATTCAATCCTGGGTGCTGATTTAAACTCTGTGTCTGAAATGCATTGGAAGGTACAGGCTTTCATCTTGTTTCTCATCCAAACCATAAAAATTGGCTACTTTGGTTCATCCTATAGCTCCTGCAAAAAGGAGTCGTGTGTGTGTGTGTGTGTGTGTGTGTGTGTGTGTGTGTGTGTGTGTGTGTAGGAGTCATTACTGAAACTTCCCCTGTTCGTGGGAACCTACAAAATCCCCAACAAGGGAAGTAAGCCAAATAGCTTTGCACTCTCATCATTCCAACAGAGGCAGCCATTGGGTCCCAGCAGGGATGTTACCATCAACCAATCTGTGTTTTGAGTGAGACACCAAGAAGCCCGGTGTTCTGGGCCAGTGTTCCAAGAGAACATATGGCAGTGCCTGCTGATGATGAAAGGTGACGGTGTAACAAATACTGCACCAGTGCTTTCCCACTCTACACTGAGTTTCCTCCACACTGGTTGATCCTAGAGCAAAGTTATTTTGCATTTTCTACTGTATCAAATTTATTTTTTTGCAATTAACACAAGCAGCATTTGCATTCCCTATCATCAGCATTAAAATCTTAGGGCTAATGAAAGGTGAGTCTATCAGCTAGCTTCAGGAGTAGGTAACTGAGCTCTCTTACACAAGGAAATTAATGGAGACTGTCTTCTATTGTGAGATGTCTTTTAATTTTGATGGCTTTACGCATTATGTTTGATAAAGTAGTTTACCACGGGGCAAACGTGGTAGCTACTGCTAGAATGATGAACGAGCTAATACTTCAGAGCAAATCTAGTGGAAAGGAACACTTATCACTATGGTATTTTTACTGTTTGAACTCGCACTGAAAGTCATTTTGGTCTGCCACCCTGAACTTTGACATTTCTGCATCATCTCTGCTGTGCTGTCCCCTTTGTATGTGGCTGAGTGTCAGAACAGACTTTTTGAAGTGCACCTCCAGACTTATGGAACAAGATGAAAGCCTTCCGGTTGGCTTATTCATGTTCTGATGGTCTGAGGAGGATAAAGAACCTCATCTTATGAGAATGTCAATGCATTTGCTAAAGAGCACTTTCTCAGCTGGCAGTAATGACTTGATTCCTAGCGACGGAGTGTTCTGACTTCGTTGATGTCCCTAGCAATTTGAGCATTAGGACACTGCAGGAGAGCCAGAACTTTACAGCAGATATCACATAGTTACCTGGCCTGGCATTTTTCCTGTTGTTCAGGGCCCAGGAGTAGAACACGTTTCCCCTCAACTTAGAAAAACATAACAAGGAACTTATCTTCTTAATTTACATACATGTTGGTTTTGTTTGTTTTCCAGTCTGTAACCAAAGCACTAGTGCTACATTTCGAGCGCTGTTTCTCCCGTAGGTGGGATTATAAACAAGAATTGCCAAAGCATGTCAACATTAAGCACGGCTGCTCACAGTCAGATGTTGCACGGGGGTGTCTTCATTAAAGTGCTGTATTAGTGGCTTCCATTATGGTTCTCTCCTGCAGTGCAAGCATTCTGGATCAGAAGAGACCTGCCATTTCACATGTGCGCCAGCTGTTTCCTTCACCCACCGCAGTCAAGCCTAGCGCTTTTTTGTTTTTAATTACTTACGTGTGTGGAAAGCACAAAAATAAAAGGCCAAGGAAGATTGTTAGATTGTTTCCAGCATGGAGAAGCTGGGTAAGATCACAGAAAAGCCCAAGAAAGTTTTTCTCAGCTGCATGCAATGAAGACTGACTCATTTCCCCAGCCACTCATTGCGTTGGGCTGACGACAGGGCGGTCGTTTTTCTGAGAGCCACCGAAGACTTCTGCCCAGGTCTCTATTTTCCCTTTGTTCTTGCTCTCCTATTTGCTTGGCCCTTTACTCTCTGATTTCGATTATGGATTTACCATCCTTCAGAGGCGCTTCCCACCTCCACCTTTCTCATCTTAAAACCTCCCACGGTTTAGCGCTCAGACTGGCAGCCCCGGGATGCCTGGTCGTGGCCTTGATGCACGTGGTAGTCAAGCAAGCTAAACTCATAACAGAAAGCACTGCCCAGTGTGTATTTGTCATGCAGAGAGGTAAAGCTGTGCCTACTGGAGCTGAAGAAGCAATGGAAATAATGTGTATTCATAAGGCCTGGCTCAAGCAGAGCACCCCCACCACGACAGCACGTGCACAGCATGCACATGCCCTGCCTGCCTTCGGCAGCTCCACGTGCCTTTTACCTGTGCTCAGTGGCACACCTGCAAGGAGCACTGACTCTACACCTTGTTTTCTATCAACATCTTGTCTCCTTCATCCAGCAGAGCCATCCCAGAACAGGTGTAGATCAATCACACTGTCCTGAAATGGTACTGATTTGCAGGCATTGCTCTTATGTTTAAAAATTCTTACCTGGTGGTGCTTGGAGCCTCTCATTCCATGCTGTATTTGAAGCAGGGCTTGCAGAGCAGGACTCCTGCTTTGTTTTGAGATCCTGCTCCAGCTTAGAAAGAACTAGCATGATCACGACAGCAAATCTGAGCGCCAAGCTGTTCCTGCCGAGCTGCACAGCAATTTGCAGAAAGCTTGCTGACAGTAGCAAACACTTGCTGGCCTGTGCACAGGAATTTCAGCTCTGGGCATGCAACCAACTGAGCATGTAAGCTTCTATTTCTTTCTTTGAACCATCCTTCTGCTTCAAATAATCTTCAGAGAAAAGGATTCAAAACCTCCATATCAAAATCCTGTATCCAGTGGTCTTGAAAAACCACAGAAAAAGCAAGATCTAGCTCAAAGCTAGGGCTGTGGGGACAGTGGGGTGCTGGTGCTCAGCTTGCTTGTCCCACTCAGAACAGAGTCAGGCCTGGGAAAGTGGCACCGAGTTCACGCAGATGACGCAAAGCAGCATTTGAAGGTCCCTATCCTCTAGTTATGCCTGAGCAGTATTTACAACATTGATTGCTACTGTATTGGATATAAGAACGGGTTGAAGCCCTGGAGATCACCCGAAGGGGTAGACTTAAATGATAGAGCCCAACAGATAGGCAAAGTGGAAGAACTTGCTCAGTCTCTCTGTTATACGACAACATAAATAGAACAGTCGCTTTTCTCAGCATCAGGTACATGTTCTGGAATTGGTTTCACTTAATGTAAAGTCTTGCTCTCCACTTCCCTTCCCAGTTTTAACAGTTGAGGCAATTGCAGCTTTGCAAACCGTGGCTGCTTACCAATGGTTCTGTATCAAGTAAAGCACTGTGCTGTTCATGATATCCTACTGCAATACCTGAGTGAGCAATCGCAGAAATGAAACCAACCTGTGGATGCAGACCAGTTGTTTGGTGGTGTCATGAAAGGAACTAATGATAAGACAGTCCTGGAGAAAGGATCTTCATTCATGATGAAAGATACTTTATTTACTAAGACTGTGGGTCTCTATTTCAGGTATGGAAATTGCTGCAGTAAGGACCCACAGCCAGAATGTAGTGGGCTGCAGTGTTCTTGCATGCCTGCCCACCAGGCTGTACTAAGTTAGCTTTGGCAGGGTGCTCAGCAGGTGGCTTTGGAGATAAATGAGATATCACAAACTCGGTGGTATGAAGCTGCTTTCAAATGGCTTGCACCTGAGAACAGCTGCCTAATTAAAGGAATATCATAGAAAAGAAAAAAAAGAAGAAAAAAAAGCAGATCAGATGTAAGAAGGAGATGAAGGATTTCATTCTACCTCGCCTCAGGAGTCGATCATACTAAAATATTGCTCTTTTTCTGACTTTTGTTTGTGTCCTGTGAGAAGCCCTGCCTGCCACCTGGCCTCCCGCAGCACAGAGCCGAGCAGAGTTAAGTGAGGTGGAGGCAGCAGATGTGACAGCAGGGGAGTGAACTGATACCTGTGGGTTTGCCACATGGTATTACAGTTATCTCCTTAAGCTGCGAGGCAGAAATCTTGCTGGATAATAGGAAAGTAAGCTTAGCTGGTGGGAGTTATGTGTTCATCTCTGGACCACCTGCATGTCTGAGTAACGCTTTTAGGAGAGCTGGTCAGAAGAATGGTTTTCCTGTAAGAAATACCACAAAAAGTCCATCTTTGTTATTTTGTACAGATCGCTGATCTTTCGTGGTGGGGAAGGAAGAGAAATTGTTATGCCTTCATTGTAAATGGTCAATGGAACAGTGAAAACGCTTGGAAACGTAGGATAGATCCTCAGGAGAGCTTTGAGTATCATTCACTACATCTGGCCCGTGTATAAAATGGGTGGTTTTAGTGACCAAAGCCTGCTCTTATCTGCGGTAAGATCCCGATTCAGGTGCACTTGCTGCTGCTCATAGCCCAACAGGTGAACGCCTCATCCCAGTGCATCCTCATCCCTGTGTCTCCTTCACTTGGGGTGTGCAGGGATTTGAATAAAACCACAGTCGTACCTCCCAGCTCACACTGCCATGTGGTCTTTAACAGAAACAACCAAATGCAGCCCTGAGCTTCTTTTCCCCGAGACTCACTAAAATACAGTGCAGTGTGCAGCACCTGTAGATGATTCTGTGCACAAAGGGCTATGCTGACGCCTCTGCAAAAGATCATATTGGGGTCACTTCTGAAACACTTGGTCAAACTTCAGTTGAAAGGAAAAGCAGACTGTTTTGTTTCCAGCTCAGGCATTTCCTTTACTTGAAATGGAACTTTGAGAGACTTCATTAGCAATAAAACAGGGTGCAAGCTGACATGTGGACTCACTAGCGTTCTCTTACAGTGGTTCAGAGCTTGGCCTGTTTTCTTGCACCACATACAGAGAAATCCACCTCCCCTCAAATGCTCACAGGCTTTGTTTTTTACAGAAATGCTGGCCTATCCAGTGACACAAGACCTTGAAGATGCATGTGTGTGTGTGCCACTCAAGTCAACAGAGCTGTTTCCATGCCCAAAGTAGAGCACATTGACTGCTTGGGCCAGGCTATTGACAGAGCTGAAATAAGCATTTCTGCTTTTATTTTTTGTGCTGAGGACAAAGAAAACATCAGAAATGTTTGTTCAACTCAATTGACATACACCCACCCCAGAAAGAACTTGCATTTTGCCTGGGTTGAATTTATTTCTGGCTTTCCTATTGCACTCACAGAAGGACAACACATCCTGGTCTGAGCGCTCATAGGCACGCAGCTTTAACAATTAGTGCCACTGATGGGTCATCTGCACAGCTGACAGAGATATTGATGAGGAAAAAAAAGCCGTTTGGAATAGTGACATCTGAAACAACTGGTTTTAAAACAGGTAGAAATATAGCTATTGATTGATGGGATTATTCTGGTCTTTACACAATTTTGCTTTCTTAGCTCAGCGAGACAATGGTGAAGTTTTCAGAAAGGAAAAAAGAAAAGCAGCAGGGGGTGATTGAATATCTTTTGGAGAAAACTACAGGGTATAGGAAGCCAGAGTACTTTTCCTTATTACTTCTCAACCATCCGAATCTGATACTGAGAACACTGATTTTGGGGTAAGGTGTAAGAGGTGCCATTGTTCAGAGCCTGTCTGGGAAGAGGAAAGTGTCTGCTGTGCTGAGACTAGGAGATGGGTAGGTCGGATCTGCAGGCTGAGGAACGTGGAAATTAAAAATGCCTTGTGGTGTTGGTAAATGCTGAGAAATCAGTACTAGGATTTGTTCCAGAATCAAGCCAACAGCCACGTGCCAGTCACGGGGGCTTCACCTCTGTGTCTTTTCTTCAGGCCTCTGATTATCTGCCTCCATCCGTGCCCACACGGCATTATGGCAAACCTCTGCATCAGGAGGAATTTTAGTGAGACAGCTTACTTTAGTCTTCCCAGAGTAGCTGAAGAACAAATTTCTGCCTCTGTTTTCCCCTAGTCAGCCGGTCGGGGCAAAAGCAAACAAATTTACTGACTAGAGAGCTGTGATTCAGTCCGTGTATCCAGTGTACAGTTACCAGGCATGGCCCGACAGGCCTGGCAGTCACACTCCACCTGCTGAACCAGGCAGCCGTGTGGAGATGTTAAGCAGAGTTACGTGCTGATGATGCTCACGTCGATAAGAACAAAAAGTCTCTGAACAGATCCCTCCTGAGCAAAAGAAAAAAAAACATGACTTTATCATAAACAGCTCATCAGCTGTAGCAGCTAGGGATGTGAGCCTGGAAATTTGGCATGGAAACGGCCTTTCAGAATAATGTCAGCAAGCGTTCCCATGAAAAGGTGCATTTCAGCAGCAGCAGAGCTGGAAAACGTTGTCTTGCAGAGGCTGCAGCCCTGCCGGTTCTGCTGCGCGTGAACGCGATGGTTATCATTGGCCCAGGCTGTTATTTGTGAGGCGGGAGTGCGGCAGAGCTCCGCGAGGGCACGGAGAACGCTGTGGGACCGCGCGGCTCTGAGTGCAGCGAGGGGAAGCGCTGGTGGGGCAGCCGCGGGCCTGGCGCGATTTCCCGTGCGCTCTGCTATTCCCGATTTTTGGAGCGCGCTGCCCGGGAGGCGCTCTGTAGGAAGGAACGGGGACGGTGGGTGCGGCCGCCCAGCAGGGCGCCGGCGGGAAGCGGGCGGCGGAGCCGCTCCGCCATGGCCGGTGGCACAGCGCCCTCTGGCGGCCAATGCGTGCAGGCGCTGTGCGTGTCGGCGCCGCTCCGCCGCCTTCAGGCTCTGGGCAGCCCGTGCCGGTGCATCGCCACCCCCACTGTAAAAGGCTTCTTCCTCATATCCAACCTAAATCTCCCTTCTTTAGGCTTGAAGCCAAGTCCCCTTGTTCTACCACCGCAGACCCTGCTAAAGGGTCTGTCCCCTTCTTTCCCGTAGCTCTCGTTCATGTAATGCAAGGCTGCTATCAGAATCATTGGAGGCTTTATTTGCCTGGTGAGTCTGGAGTCTTTTGGAAATGCCTCGGAGACTCTGAAAGCTGATGAGATAGCCTGTGGTAACCAGAAGCCTCCAAACCAGCGTATTAATGTCAGTCTGTTGTTCCAAGCTCTGATTTCTAATAGGTGCTGACAACGTAATGAAGGAACTTTTCAATTCCACAGACATGGCAGCAAGGCTCCCACTCTGCAATGCTCCACACATCTCAGCTGCAACACGTGAGAGGAACCCGAAGGAATACAGCTTAGATTACTTACTCTTGTCATAAATAGGGGCCACAAACAGGACAGGAGGTGCGGTAGAAAGGAAAGCAGTAGCAGAGGCAAAGCCTGCTGTCTGAGCTGTACGTCTGTGGCAGCATGGAGCTGCTAAGCCCTGCACAGCAGATTTAGCTCACTGCCTTGCTCTGGTGGGCAGGGTGAATGTAAAGCAGCGTGCTTATGCTGGGGAATACATCAGATGCAAGCAAGCACCAGTGAAATTAGAAAAGCCAGCACAGCAAGCTGGGGAGAAAAAGCAAGACACACTCCTCTGTCAGCCGACTGGCTGAAACAGCAGTTCTGTTTTCATTCCCAGATTAGTGGCTAACAAAACACTGCTTCTCAGGCAATAAGAGCAAAATGTGCAGAAAGAAAGGGTGGTGCTTCAGGTGTGCTGTGGTCCTTCCAACAAGCACAAGTTCAGTTCCCATTCTGCTTTTAGGTAGCGGATTTACTGTGGTCATGTAATTTCTTTGCCTACACAAACATATTGATTGTGCCCAACTCCACTAAAAGCAATTTATAAACAGAAAATACCAATAGAGCAAACAGTAGCATTTTGCCCACAGCAACATCTGTGCTTCAAGCTGCTTATTTCCATACTAAACAGCACAAATCTGTTGATTTGATAACGGTGTCAAATGGTAAATCTGGATCAGCTCTGCATATATCCAAGATTAAGCATTTCTAAGGCAAAGCCTTCAACTCCATTAAAAAAGAAATAGGCCTTAATTCTAATCTCAATATAGTGGAGTTAGTGCACTTACTTGGTGGCTGTGCAGATATCGCATCATCTTTATTGAGTGGTGAGCGCAAAGGTTCGTCAGCCTGAGCTCAGCTCCAACAGCTTTCCAGCTGCATTTTGCTACCATTTTGCTGGCCTTTGTAACTCAGGCCTTCAGGAGAGACTGGAGGGGCATGGAATGAATCGCAGCGTTGTTTTCTGACCACCTTGCAATGGAGACATCCTGTAAGCTGACTACGGAAAGAAAACATGCACTCATCCACAAACTACCTACGTGAGAACTGTTGGAATAAACAGACATAAAGACAAGACACACTTAAATATGAATTTTATTGCTAATGATATTTTGCTAGAAATTAGAAAGGATGTATAGGAAAAGCAGCATTTATGGTAGTGTGCAAAAACAAGAATGATCTAGAGTGGGGGGGAAAAGCACTTCCTGCATGCTACCCTCCATGACATATACATATATCTTGGTCATATCATGAGGAGGAAAAGACACAGACACATTTGATGAAAGCAGCTGTGTATTCTTGCCTTCATTCAACTTGCTCAACTGGTTGAATCTTCACGTATTGAATTGTTATTCCTAAGCCCTTACCCTCTCACAGAGGCTAGCTCCTCAGACCCTCTCCTTTAAGCAGCACAAGCTGATATGTTTCCACATGTCACTAAGAATCTTGCAGGCAGCCCTGCTTCAGTTCTTTAAGATGGTTTGGCATACAAGGGGGCGGAGAGCTTCCAATTCATTCTCAAAAAGCTTGGCTGCATCCATGGCTTTTGAGTCTCTATGTGAATGTGTAGACTCTGTGAGCCCTGCCATGTAATTCTGAACAGACTTTAACTGCTATGGAACAGATTGTGTCATTAACAGATAGTATGCATTATGAAGAAGAGTGACACTGCAGTGGAGGTGGGGTTCTCATGGCTGTAAGAGGTGTTAGGCCCCAGCTAGGAAGGTACATGCCTGGTGCTCTACAGGTGAAACTGGCATTGCTGCAGCATGAAGCTGAAAAAAGCACATGTTGAGGACTATAATTGTGATCTGTTCTGAAAATGAACGATTTGTATTTTCTTTGCACTGAGAAATTCGTAATTTTTTCATAAAGCTGTATCTTTAATGGAAACTTGATTCAGTTTGAACGTTAAAAGTAGATCATTTCTTGCTTTGATTTTAAACCCAAGAATCATAGAATAGAATGACAGACTCACCGAGGTTGGAAAAGACCACCAAGACCGTCCAGTCCAACCATAACCTACTACCAATAGTTAAACCATGTCCCTTAGTACCACATTACACACCACCTCCAGGGATGGTGACACAACCACCTCCCTGGGCAGCCCATTCCAGCACCTGACCACTCTTACAGAGAATAAATCTTTTCTAATATCCAACCTGAACCTGCCCTGGTGCAACCCGAGGCCATTCCCTCTCATCCTATCACTAGGAGAAGAGGCCGACCCCCACCTCACCACAGCCTCCTTTCAGTGAGTTGTAGGGAGCAATAAGGTTTCCCCCGAGCCTCTTCTTCTCCAGACCAGTATCTTTGTCTTAAATACTTCACTTGAAGAAGCTGGGCTCTCAGATACAGTTAGCTCTTGAAAACACAATATACATGTTCTCCTGCTGTGCACAACAGCTGTTTTTTCTTAAAAACAAAACAAAAGGAAAAATAACCCTCTGAACTCACTAGCTAATTCACTTTGTGCTGTTCTTTAACAATCACTATGAAATTCAAAAGGAATCAGAATTATGTTTATTTCCTTCCCGTCTTACAAGCTAAATATCACAGAAGGAGGAGATGGAAGCATTCTGCATCTAGTTATATAGAAGCACAACTAGGCAGCAGTGTAGACACATAATCAATGATCTCAAGGCTTAAAAGTTGTAGAAATGTTTCTTTGCCAAAGTTCCAGGCAGTCACCACCTCCTTCTGGGCTCAAAGGTACAAGGCCTCTGTGAGAACTTAAGCAGAGCACCATTCATTCCTTTCATGTTTATCAGTAGGAAACTTCTGCTTTAGTTCCTTTTTTGAACCTGCAGCAAGTGAAGCCCTTTTAGGGCACAGCATCGGCAGAACATAACGCATCTTTTATTCACCTCTGAAAGGACACTGATAGATGGCTCCAAGCCAACGTTTCCAGAAAATTCACATTCCTTGGATTAGGCTCACTTTTAGTAATATAGCCAAGATAACATGTCTGTTTCCTTCCCATTATTTCAGTCTGTTGGAGATGGTCCTAAGAGTCAGGAAAACTTAACGCTTCTGCCTGGCTGCTATCCACATTCTTGTCCAAGACCTCTATTGTTTAAATATGTAGGATACAGCCACAACGACTTTTGGATGGAATGAAGAAGGTCAGAGCTTGATCGATAAATTTACGCGGGTACAAATTTTCATTTATTTTCATCTTTCGTGACATACCTGAAAGCCTCTGAACCTGAAAGGAATGAATCTCCTTCTGAGTGAAAGCATATAAAGAAGCCTTAACATTAAAACAGTATGATCACAGGAAGCTGAAAGTGGAAGTATAAAAATAAGACCTCTTACTATAAAGAACTCATCTCGGGCACCCTGCCTCTTTTACCTGATTAAGGAAGCCACGTGCATTTCTTCTCAGCTTTCCTTCCTCTGCCAAGCACAGCTCAGCATGGATTACAGCAGGATAATGAACCAGGCCACAACACACACAACAGCTGCCCTCTGGGTTACAGCCCATAGCACAGCAGCTTGCAGGAGCACGTTGTGTAAGGAACCAGACATAAAAGCAGAGCCAGCCAGGTTCCCTGGAGTGTTTTCCCTAACTCATGAAAGGGAAGAAGAAGCCTGTGAGAGGTGAGGGGGAAGTGTGCATGGAATAAACCCAGTCTCAGCTGTGCTTGAACCTAGTTGCAGGTAATGAACGTGAATCAGGACACCTTGGAGGCTGAGAAGAGGCAGACAATACCACAGCCATAGCAAGGCAGCTGATTTCAAAGTTCCTGTCTGCAAGGTCTGCTACTGCTGTTTGTGTCTCTTGGCTAATACTGCATGCAGAGGGATTCTGACAAAGTTGTTCAAGTTAGTTCTCCTGCAGGCTCTGCAGAGCAGCAGCAGTCATTAAGAGCAGAGATACCAACAATGGCCTCTTCCTCTGCAGCACAGTTGGTTACAGTGTCTGAGGAGTCTGACTTCTACAGAAAAAAAAAAAAAAAAAGATCCCTTGCAAAGGTAAGGATCCTTTACTTTCCCCTGATTGGAGGAACTGGAACAACAAATATTGGTCTTCCTTGCCACTGGTCATTCACGTTTCTGGGATAGTAAGAAAAGACCACTGCTGCTTCTCAGCCATTCACTTCATACGTGCTCAGACAACTCTGCCTAGATGGTGAGAGAGACAGGCAGAGGATTCTATCTAAGGAAATGCATTACCATCTGCAGACAAGCTTAAAAACCACAAGTCCTTAAGCATGGCAGACTGCCTAATGCCAAGGGGTTTCTGCTGAGCTGTGTTTGTCCAGGGGATGTTTAGTAACCAGCAGTATATGTATACTAACTCAGGTCTTCTATAAACCTTCTGTTTGAACTGGATTTTAGACCCCCCCAAAAAACCCAACACCTTTCTTTCCACTGGTGTTTATGTTAGCAGTATGTTCACAAGGTTACTGCTGACTCTGACCATGTTACACTGGTGCTCATATTGATCCTCACCCCTACAGAACCTACTGTGTCAGAAAAGATCAAAGAGCAGCACATGCCTTTTCCAACCAACTGGTGCCTTTAAACTCTCCTTTGGACAGTTAAGAATCAGTTATTAAGATGTCACTACTAGAAAATAACTATTGCATTTTTGAAAGTTTAACAGTAAACAACATTGCCAGTATATTATTGCACACAATAAAGGTTTTGGAACTACAAAGATAAGGAATGAGTAGTCTAGAAGACCCAGAATAATGATCCCAGAGCCATTCCAGTCGCTGCTCCAGCAAGCATGCCCAGTGCAAGATCTCCATCACTGTCACGGTAACGCTCTCGAATGATGACGTGGTTTGCAGGGGGTTGGCCATATGGTCCTAGGCAGTAAGAGATTATTAGAAGGAGGGCAGAAGGAACGTAGATCATAATACCATGCATTTGGATTTCAAAACATGTCCATTCCTTCCCTCTCTTCCTTCTGTTGAACGCTATGATGACATCAGCTAGAAAGGCGGAATGCACAGAATCACAAAATCACAGAAACATCCCTGTTTTGGGTTCAGCCTCCATAATAATAGAAAAATTACAGGAAGCCAGCAAGACTCCTAGCCTTATAAAAAGTTAACATCCCAGAGAAAAGCTCATAGCAAATGTAAAGCTGAACACAGACTGCATCTGTATTTGCAAAGAATCTATGAATGACTTGCATCATTCCATCAGGATTGGTGGCTTAATGTAAGACATGGGTCTAAAAATTTAGCCAACCTTGAAATTAACACAAATAGTGAAGTCCTTCAGTAGCTTTTAAGCCAGTGGTTTGCCAGAAAATGTCTATCAGTTATTTGCTCTAATTGCTCCTTAATACTTCAGCCTTTGCATCAGGCTCTGATCTGTGGCACGGTGACAACTGCCACATGCCTTTTCAGATGAAGACTGGCCCAGCAGTGAAGAATTAACCTAAGACTATTAAAAACCAGCAATTAACCCCTGCTCTGCAACAGAGTTGTGCAAATGCTGCAGAACTCTGTGTGTGTTTGTGTGATCTGTTCCTTAGGTCTTCTCTAACTTCGATGAGGAAAGCTGTAGAATCTTTCAGCTGGTGCACCTCTCTTGTCACAAAAACAAAAATGGAAAAGGCAAATGAAGTAACCTGTCAAATGGTTAAAAAATCCCCCTTAAAAGTGAAGAAGAAAAAAAAAAAAAAAGAGCCAGAGCATACAGACTTAGTAATTATCCATGCTAGACTAAGCCCCTGATTCTGTAGGACAGGTTCAATATGCAAAGATAAACCTAAATTGAGGTAACTAAGCTAACAGCATACCGTAAACCTTTGTCTCTTTCCTCTTTTATTGAGACTGAGAGCTATAGAAGACTGCAAAGCTAAATATACTCATTTACAGCAACCCCAGCAAACAGAAAATGCCTTGAGAACAAAGCTACCTTTGGAACGTCCTCATTTAATTCTGAGGTCATAGCTGGAGATGAGTGTTGGTAAAAATTAAGCCACTGCTGAAATAAGATGAATCAAAATTTCCATCTCACCCAATAGAGTACTAAGTTAATTTTGCTCTAACTTTCTTATGTTTCCTTACAAAATGTGCTGGCTATTGCAGTTAAAGACTTCTGTGTGCTTTGAAAAGAGTTTGTAAAGCAACTTACATATACTGGAATCACAGCTGGGGCATTAGAACACTTAATACAAATTTCACTGAGCTCAATTTGCTGTGAAAGGGTGAGGGGGCTTTGGTTCCAGTTAGAAGTCAGGTTTCTATCCATCACTGTTGTGCAGGAGCAGCAGATGGTAAAGGAACTTGAAAACGTGGTATCTGAACCCAACCCCCAGTGTCAATTACTCAGGTTTCTCTAACATGGAGAATATGGTTGATAGTGATTACCGTGGTATGGATACTGGTAGACTTGTCCAGTGGAGGCATAGAAGACGTGAGGACCCACAGTGGGATATGCACCATGGTACTGACCATAGCCATAGCCATAGACCTGGTGAAATTAAAAAACATGTCCGTTACAAAAGTATTCTTTGCCATGTTTGCAATTCTGCACTTTGTTCTCAATTCTCCCACATTTCTAACGCAGTTCGATGTTCATTGAAATATCCAGTCTGCACTGACTTAGAATCCTGGAAAGAATTCAGAACAAACACTTGAAAAAGAAATGCTCCTAAGCAGGAATCACTTCCCATCCTTCCTGGGTGGTGAGCATTAGAGGCAGGGCCTGGCTTGTCAGGCCAAGCCACAGCCCAATGCTAGCCCTAATACAGCTCTCAGTAACCACATCTAGTTCTAAGCAGTAAGGGGCTGCAGCAGAGCACAAGTGGTGCAACAAACAGTACCATCCCAAACTGCACCTTTGTACATCACTGCACCAGTCAGAACATCCAGAAATCAGCAATGCATACTGCTTCAGCCCTCATTCTGTTCCTCCTCCAGTGCAGAACAACTGTGCACCCAGGAGCTAGAGTCACTTTGTTGCTATGACATCCTGTGTACCACAGAACCTGTATGTGTTCAAAGTGACAGCTCCAGTCATTAAGTTCTATTTTTAAAACTCCTGATTTTTACACCCTTTCAGTGCTCACACAATGGGCTGCATGACCAAGATTTTTCAGGATTAACCAAACGACTCCTTCCCTCTCTTTAAGAAGCTTTATTTTCTAAGTTCACTGAGCACCCACCCCTTAACAGATCTCCTAGCCAAATCTGCCTTATCCCTTTCCAGGGAGATCCACTCAGGTACGAGTGAGGATGTCCTGTTAGTGCCTCATTCCCATCTGTACAGACCTTAAAGCTGGATGTGTCTGTGAAGCACAGCACAGCACTTTGGGGTGCTTGAAGGATGCTTGCTTCTGCTACCTCACTTATTTTAAAGCTGCCCAAGTGCAGTTCTTACCTCAGGTGATGGGGTAGCATAAGCTGTATAGGGAGGAGGGGCTGAGGAAATTGCTGTCTCATCATAGATCACATCAGATCCCACGTAGCCCTGAATGCCATGGAAAGATAGCAGTCAACACCTTTTTGTGCAGACAGACAATTCGAGGAGGAAGGAGATTAAAACTTAATGACCCCCAAAGTAACTGCAGGGATCTGCTGCATGTTAAGAAAGCAGAGAGTGCCTCGTAAAGACACACAGCAAGAAACAACTTGGAGAGCAGACAGACTGAGAGGCCACAAATGCATCATCATCACTGTCAGGAGCCACACAATTTCTTACTTGTGTGTGTGTGTACAAAGCAAGCCTGTATCTCCTATCCATATGTGTGCACACAAGCACACTGATTCCTTCCCTCTTTTCATCATCTCAGTTTTAGAAGTTACCATCATGTTCACTGTCAGTTTTCAAATTACAAACAAGTGTTCACAATCAAGCTTGCTGCTTCCTGGCACCCTAGTGTAATGGTGTCAACAAGAGCAGATAAAAGAAACAAATGTGGCGGCCAACAGCACCACCTGCACATTTTAGCACAACTTCTTAGCTACCTGTCACCTTCTGGCCATGAGGAGAATGAAGAAAAAAAAAAAAGCAGATATATGGGTTTAAATCCAGAGGTTTGAGGGCTGCTTTTTAAGAATTTACCTTTCCAATGCTACGTGTAATTTTGGCCCTTTTTGAAGGCAGCCTCGAAACAAAGGTGATAATTTACCTGAATCCATCTTCAAGGAGCTCTCTACAGATGATTATGTAAAGGTGTATTCTTGCACCTGATACCAGAAGTTTGCAGTGATGCTCCCTGTGACTTATCCCAAGAAAGAAACAGCTCTGTTTTTTGAGTGTACAAATATATGCTTTAATAGCTCAACAGATAGTGTTCCTATCAGCTCTTATAACTGGACGACAGAAAGACTTTTGATGGTGTATTATGGACGTATCCTAAAGGAAATTTGTGATAAAAATTCTGAGAATTGTTTGAAATGCACTGTTGAAAGCACTGTATGAAGAGGTGGGTATTTCCACTGCCTGAGATGAAGCTCTGTGAGTGCTCACATCTCAACAGTAAATGTATTCTGTTTTGCTGCAGGAAACTCTATAGAGGCATGTGACTTAAGTCTGCAGATGTCTTTAAGTGACACGGTTCTCAAAGCTAGGATGATCATCTGGTCATTCCAGTGAAGTTTTGAGGCACTGCTGGAGGCTCTGTGTTTTTGAAAGCTGTATCAGACACCTGCAGATGGACTCAAATCCAATTCCCTGGCCAAGTTCAAGTCCAGGTGGAGAGCTGTAACAGCTCTGGAAAGTACTAATTTCATACATATCTTGTGCAGACAGCTATCTGCCCTACTTTCAGTGGCAGGGGTCTGCCTTGGCTGAAGAAGCTGAGGCACTGGCAGGTTTTGAACGCCACCTGGCATCGCATCGGGGACATGAAAAATAAAAGCTCCTGAAACCAGGAGTCACTGTCTCACATATAACAAGATAAATCCACTGAAACTAGAGCAGACAGATTATGAGTACTGTGTCCTCTGCATGAGGAAAGTTACTTAATTTCTCATTTAACAAAATGAGTGTAGCTGCACTCAGGCAATTGAGTCCAGAATAGTTTTGCAATGACAAGTGTTTGCTTTGGGCATCTTAATTATATCATATGACAGATGTGTCAGTGAAGAGGCAATGTTAATGTGACCCATCAAAGACTGAAACAAGCTTCTTCAAAACACAGCATTTTCCCACTGAAACATCTCAGGCTGATTCAGTCTAGTCATCTAAGGACAGACAGTGCTAAAAAGCATTCTGGAAGGCATTCTGGAGGAAGAAGATATTCTCAACTCCCAGAAGATACCATTTCTGGTGAACCCTATGACTCACAGAGAAATCCTTCTGGTTTCTGACCTCTTTACTAAACACAGCTAGCATGCTGACGCAGAGGTAATGTACTCCTGGGCATACCTACACTTCCTTCCAGGCACCTCTTGCTCTCAGCCAAGAGTTATCCTGCAGTGTAATGGAACTATATCAAAAACACCTTCCTTTTTAGGTCAAAAGTATGTACTGACAGTAAGCTTCCTTTAGCACTTGGTATACCACAAATAGAAGGAAAAGAACCATTTTTGCTGGTTACAGATTTGCATAAAGCCTCAGTGCACACTTCCTTTACAGACCAGCCTCCCAAACATTCATTCCCACTCAGAGAATCACTCTCAGGAATCATTCACTTCCATCCAGTCTGTATTTGCCTGGCTTTGGCTGCATGGATGACATGCTGGTGATGCAAAGATCACTCCTCTCCCAGCCTATAAGCTTTAATCATGTTCATAGCCCTCTAGCAGAGGTTTTTGGTATAAAGTCTATGTAAAACACTTACTGTGTTTCTTCTGGCATCCTGAAGAGCAATTTTCCATGCCCTGTCAAAGAAATAAAAAATGTTTAGTGGAACACAGATAAAAATTAATGGCACTTTTTCTTCTTAGTATTACAAAGAAAACTATGTTAGGAATTAGAGGTAATGCAGGAGGAGAGTTTCAGATACTCCATGTGTCAAAGCCTAATGATACAGTAAAATGAATGCACCAAAGGTTGCACCAAGATTGAAAAATAATTATTTCCTTAGCAGAGCTGAGATGGAGTGAGAAGGAACAAGAAAAGGACCGTGACAAGGAACACATCTGAAGGCCTTCACTGCAAGCCCAACAGGCAAGTGATATGCAACTATGCTTGGGACAAAGTAAGGGGAAGAGATGCACCAGAAAAGTTGTATCCCCTTCCTGAAGAGTTGCATCTGCTGACTAGAGAGCACAGCAGCTTGAACAGAGGGCACAGACACTTCATGCAGACACTCCCATGCTGTATGGCTGACAGTGTGCCCTATAACCACGCGTACTTGGCAAACACTGCTGGTAGATGTTATCCAACTAAACACAGCCAAGGTCACAGCACTGGAGTACAATTCTTTTTAATGACTGAGACGTCCTTGGGCTACAGAGGGTCATGGGCTACTTTAAGAAGGAGAGAAGTGAAAATGGAATCTATTCAGAATATTCTGCATTAGCTGTATTACTAAGATGCTTCTACTCCTCTCAGCCTCCAGTGCTTCCAGTGAATAAACTTGCAGGTAGTTTGCAAGAACTGCATCTATGTGAGTTAAACAGCTCATAGAAGAGCTATCTTTTTTGTAACTGAAATCCTGCTTGAGAATTTTCTTGAAATATGTCTCTGAAAATCTGAAGGAAGGATGGTGAGTAAGGGGAGGGAAAAAAAAGATAATAGAGGAAAAAGTAGCAAAAATGATATTATTTGGCAGACTTACAAACAGTCATCTGCACTTTCTGCACAGAGGTTGATGGTCTTACCATCCCGACAAACAATCTGCAGTAAACAGTCTCTCTGCTTTCCCTCTGGAGGCTGGAAATCTGAGTTGGGGAAAAAAAAGGAGATAAGAAGAATCTATAACCAGAACTTCACAATCCTGTTTACAAGAAGGGCGATAGCTTATGCAAAACTCTGGACAAAATAAACTGTGGCCAATTGTAGCTGCTTTCCATGACATGAAAACAACTTAAACTAGGATGTTACCTGCTCTCTTCAGAGTATGTCCTGAAGGTAACTAGCTCTGAACATCACTCTTAATACATGCAAGTGTCTTACAGCAGAACCAATCTGTACCTAGCTGTAAGTACTTGGGGAGTACTTCTGTCCTTTACTGATGCACATCAAGGGGAGAATTGATAAATGCCAGAGGTGAACTTTGTAAGGCTTGAGAAAAATCTGCTAAGGTTTCCCATTTTGCATCCCAACTCTCCCTCCAGCCAGCACTGTAATTTCACCAGTAATGCTCTATGATCAAACACACAAGCCTACTGCAAACATCCTGGCCTCTCACGCAAACCTGCCACCCGCAGGTACGCTGTAAGGTACACTGTCCTCATTGAGTTGTAAAAGGAAGAACTGGGCACTAACCTAACCTATCACGTGGTGATATCACCCCACAAACACATGTCAGGCAATTATATCATAGTTGGAGAGTTCTTGTGGTTTTTTTTTCCTTTTAGAACAATAAAGCTGCACACCTCGTAGGCATGTTTACTTCTGCACAAGTAGTGCTGTAATTGGTGTGCTGGGCAGGCACTGATGTTCTGAATCTCTCAGTACACAAATTCCAAAGGTCTCAGTGTTACCTCGACATTCATTCCCCACTCTGAGGTTGATGCAATGGATTCTCATGTGGATTTTATCTTCTATATCACGGCGATTCTGATCGTCATAGAATATCAAACGGCCATCAGACCACAGGTCAAACCAGTTCTTCTTCCAGCGCCGCAAAATAGTGCCTTTAAAATCAAACAGTCGCTTTTGAAGGCATATATTAGAAGGTATCTGTGTCTTAAAGTTCATAAAACCAAAATATCCTTCCCAGTTGCTCCAGAGGACAAAGGCACTCTCAAAGCTCCAGGCAAAATCTTGTCCTACCACATTCCTGCTTTAGAACATTATAGAATTGGGTTCTGTATTTCATCTATTACTCCAAGTTGCAACTGAGTGTATTTTAAGGGCATAACCTGGTGCTTTAATTCTGTCCCACTGCAAGAACAAGCAGAAGGCATGACTAACTGAAGACATTAATGTAAGGGGTCAGGCAAAGTTTCCAAGTCTCCACTTATGTAACACTAATTACAGAACAGCATCTGAAGCAGGGCAGTCAGACACCTGAGCTGTGATACACACTGTTTCCCACTAGTACACCCAAAGGTAACATGGAAATGCTGCCATGATAGGTCCCTTTGTGAAGTGTCCTATAGTCAAAAAACAAGGACAGCAACTCGCAGACATAGAGATCTGTTTGAGAAATAACACCTGGGAATGGCTGAGCTGCTGCAGTGTTGTCTGAAGGAGTCAGACACAGCAGGGAGAAAAAGGGGAGAGCCCCATGACTTACTTTGACGAAGCAGCCAGCCACTCTTCACAAACGCCATTGTTGCTTAATCTGGTGGACAGAAGAGGAAGGAGAGGAAGCAGTCATCAGTATTTCACAGCAGTACATTAGAAAGAGGCATGTCAAGTTAGAAACCACACTGCACTCCGCTGGTACTGCAGGCAGAGAAGACAGATCTCAACTGAAGATGCTCACTAAGGCCCAATTAGTGTTCTAGGTCCTAGCAAGTGGAACAAACGTTCAATCTGATGCGACTGTCAGAGACACATCAGTTAAAGTGGGAAAAGCACAAGTTTACAAACAAACAACGCAAAATGGGGAAGAGTCAGGCCTGCGACCCTGACTCACCACTGGTTCCTTTACAGATTGTTTCCTTGACATACATGTGCTCCTTTTATCCTGCAGTCTCCCGTTACCAAACCCTCTCCCTCCCTTTTTCTGTACTTCCCCTTCTAATTTTTGTTTTTCATTCACCGATTCAAAGTCCAGCCAAAACAAAAGCTGAAAGAGTTTAACCTTGAACAGGAAGGAGAAAGCTGTTTTTATGACTTGTATGCCTTCCAAATTGTTACCAGCTCCCTCCAAGATGAATTTAAATAAGTAAAAGTTAAGCCCATAAAGTGACATTTTCATTTCTGCTCAGTTTTTAAATGAAGCTTGAAATGGCCTGGGAAAGATCCACATGAAATCCAAGCTATCACACCTGACATTCAGCATTCTGTCACTGTACTCCAGTGTGCAAGCAAGCCAAAGGAAGCAGACCAAACATTGAATATACTGGAGGAAAAGCTTTATTTTTTAGCATAGTGGTGTTCTAGGGGGAACTAAGGGAAACACAACTATCTGGACAGAACTAGAACAGCAAGGACACAAGCACTTTTCGGCCCTGGCATTTTCTGGAAATTACTAGAGGGGCCTAAAGCCAAAAGGAGAGGCAGATGCTTAAACCTGCCGTGTAACATTGCTCTTGTAGCAGCATGAGGTTTGACAGCCACAGGAACTCCTTCCAGGTAAGGGATGTGTTTGAAGTCAGAAACTTACAAAAAACATGGCTGCTGACTATGTTTTTTATAGGCATTTTAACCTTGTTACAGCACCTATTATCAGACCTGGCAGGGTACAATTTACCTCCTCTGAGCTGCTGCAGTGTTGACTCTGTGCTTTTTAGGCTCCAGATGTCCTTATCTAGGAGCAAAAACTTTCCCAAGAGAATGTCAGTTTTGCTGAGGAGTTTACATGGTTTGCTGAAAGCCCTGAATTTAAGGACGAAGTATCACTCTTGCTAGGCAAAGACTGTAGCATACAACTAAAGGCAATGGCTGGCAGGATTTCATACTGAAGGAATGCTGTGTGCAGCACAGGCTGCTGTGTAATAGTGAGAATCACCGGTAGCTGAGGTTGAAACTCCAATGCAAACATTTTAGTATTGTTTTTTGTATCAGCTTGCTGGGAAAACAAACATTCAGCTGACAGCCCGATGAAAAGGAGCATGAACCTCCTGTCCTGCTGGAATCCTGGTCCTGCTCAGAGCATCCTGCTGTCACTGGGCTACAGAAGGGGGGTTTCTGAAATTGGGGCCAATTTATTCCTCCATGTAGACAAAGGCCCTGAGCTTCTTCCTTTTGCTGCTCCAATAAGTGCTCCCCTACATTTCCCTCAGAAGGAATCTCTCTTCTTGCACATCCTTTTCCCAGGAATGGAAGCACTCTGCTGGTGCTTCCACATCTTCCAGGTGAAATCCCTGTGAATCTACAGAGGCCTTTTAATAGTGTAAGAGCCCATAAAGCACTTGCACAAACTTCCGTTCAGCTGCAAGAGCTAGATTAGACTACAGAACGTTTGACGCTGCCTTTAAACCTACTCTGTTACACAGCAGCATAATCAGACACAACTTAGACAGAAAAGGAGGAAGAAATGAAGAAAAGCTGTCTCTTAAACTGAAGATCACAGAGGGCCTGACAATCCAAGTCTCACACTGCAGGCCATCTCACGCTTAGCGTGGGCTCCAGCACCAAAGAGGCCTCCAGCTGTACTGCACCCCGTGTATAATCTCAGAGGCACGGACTGCATTTTCCCAACACTGAATTTCAGTGCCCCAAAATTCTGCTCCAGATAGAGGGCAATGAGTGACACAGAGCATTCTGTCAGCACCAAAGTAGGAGGTGCAAAAACAGTTTGATATTCTTGTCTGATCCTTTTTAAGTGCAAGCACTGACTTGAGAGTCCAATGCAGTGTTACAGTGAGCCCACACCATGTCTAGCAGAGTGTTCCCAGAGTCAGCGGGGAGCTGTGGCAGATAAGCAGCAGCTGTGCAGTATCTGCTTGTGAAGCCAGCTTCGTGTGACCAGCACGGGAAGTGGCCGTTAAACACAGATAAGTCAGGGTTTTGTATCATCAACCTCGAGAGAAGTTTGTCGGTGGCTGAAGCCTAAAGGCAAGAACGCCCTCCATGGAGCACAAGGGCAAACACGGCAGAGGTGCGGGGCCTCTCCCCGCCGCTCCCTCACACAGAACACGGCACGGAACGTCCAACCATGGATTCCAGTCGCTCTCTCGCTAGCTGGCTGACAGGGAAAGCCAGCCGCGAACCCAGCTTAGGCCGCGGTGCAGCTCGCCATTGCTGCGGGCGCCGGATGCAGCTGTCAGAGCGCGGATCCGCGCACGGAGCTGCCGCGCCCCGCGGTGCCGGGCTGCCGCCGCCTTCCCACCGCACAGCTGCAGACGCACAGCCTCAGGCTCGGCGGCGTTCAGGCCTCACCCGACTGATCCTCCCCTTTAAAACCAACCAAGCCTTCTACGTCAGGAACTTCCCGACTCCGCACCTAGCGAACCGCGGCTCTTCTCCCGCGAGCCGCGCTCGTTTTTCCTACCGCAAGCCGCGCGGCTCCCATCGGCACCGGCTCGGGCGCTGCGGGGAGGGCCGCACACCGCAGCCCCGCGCCGCCCGGCGGAGCGCCCCGCCTCCCCACCGCGCACCCGGCAGCCCCGTGCACCCGAGCCCCGTGCGGCCGGGCCGGCACACCGCGCTCAGCGCCGCCCGGCCGCCCCTACCTGCCGCCGCCCCGCTCACGCCGCGGCCTCGCTCCGCCGGCGAGCAGTGCCAGCCCCGCCCTGACGTCAGCCCGCCGCACCGCCCCGGCCGGGCCGCGACCCACGGCCGCGAGGACGCGGCGCCGCACGGTGTCGCACGGACGCGGCACGGCGGCGGGGAGGAGCGGGCTGTGCCCGGGTCCCGTGCCCGGCTTCGTTCCCGTGCCCCATCGAACCGAGACGCTGAGGCTGTTTCCTTCTTTATCTTCTGTGGGATGATGATAAACTGGCGATTGTTGATCTCGCGCCGTGGAGGCTAACGAATACTCAAAGATTCGAAGTGCTTTCTCCAAGCACCGCGCTCGAGGCCAGAAGGGGCTGCTCCATGACGCCTACACGTGCCCCACGGCTGCATCCCAGCTCTGTGCGGGCTGGTGCTGGCACGTGGGTAGCTCCGAAGGCTGTGCCTCCTCTTTCTGCCGCCATTCCGTCAGATTGCCCCTCCGCTGCCATCTATCACACGGCAACAACACGCAACGGGGTACTGGTGGAAAAGCTCAACCTCTGCTGCCATCCCACCACCATCTGCCTCTGACACTATGGGCCGACACCATAAAATAGGAGGCGTTACTTTTGGAGCAGCCCTACATGTTGTCCGCTGATTCTTTGGCATAATGCAGCTGGGTTCATCTCTCCAACATATGTTCAACTTTGGGTGCCCACAACATAACTGCTTAAATCTCCCTGAGGGTCTTCATAAATTCATGACAGCGCTGCAGAATTTATATTTCAGATTTCCTACTTGTGTTCATACATCCTCGTTAAAGGAGAACAAATGCAGGGACCGTGCAGGCATGCTGTGATAGCAGACAGGCAGGGCTTGTGCCTCTTGTCTTCCCAGCTCTCATTACCACGGAGAATTGCATTTTGCTCATGGTGATGTGAGCAGCAATCTGCTGCACTGACACAAAAATTTGCATTTTTTGGAGCAATTCAACAACTTACATACCTGTATCTTAGGAAAACCTATGGGGCTGAGGCTCGAAAACTGAGAAAAGCCTAACTTGCTCCAGACCTCAGACCTGTGATTGTGGCTCAGTACAATGAGCTCTTCAGGCACTTGATCCAGAGGAAACAGTAGGGAGAGCTGTAAATGAGTCCCCATGAGATGCCGTCAGCAGCTTCACGGTGTGAGGCCATTGCAGCCCTCCAGGCAGCAGGCTGCTGAGCACACTGAGAGCAGCAGACAAACAAAAGTTTGTCAGCCAGAAGCTGAGGAATTTTCTGGGTGAACCCCTGGGACGTCATTGTCAGTTTCTGTTGTTTGGATTTGATCAAAAACAAGCAGACAGGAGAAAGCCTGCATGACATCAGCCATTCCTGCACCACCAGAAGGCCATTCTACTGTCAGTGACACAGCCTGTTTGGCAGCAGCGGGGTTTGGGATTTCGCTTTTATTTGTTGGCAGTTTTGAAAAGCACAGGATTATCAGGGCCTTTGCAACGTGCAGAAAAGCTCCTGCAGAGAAAACAACTTGTACCACTTTGATGTACACTTTGTGCCACTAATGACTATTTAGGCCTGACAGCACCAGTGAGAAGTCTCATGTGAAGTACCTGAGCTCTGACTCCCACCTTCACCTGGCACTGACTGCACTGTTGCATTCACATCTAACAACAGTGCTGAAGGAGAAGATTTACACTAACGCTCACAGTCTACAGAAATGCATCTCGAAGGAAGGAGAGGTTGTGAGAGCAGTTCAGGCTCTGTTTTCATAGAAGGGACTAAAGCACAGGGACAGTCATTTGGAAGGTCTGTGCCAATGTGGAGAAACAGATCTGCACCTCTTGGTGCCAAATCCACATGTGTTTAGGTTTCCCTGTCAGATTGTCTTTGTCCAGTGACCACCAACGCAGAGTCCTGGTCACTATTATGGTCTGTCGTATCTTCAGGAACACCTTGCTTGCTACACAGCTTTGGAAGGACTGTTGGTTTGGGGGCCTGTCTTTATTCTTAAAGCTCATGGGAATGGGAAGTTGGAAGTCCATTCCCTCACCTTGCTCAGAAGACCCCGCTCTGTGCTGTTTTCCATGCATGCTGAGCCAGCCATGTGGGACCCAGCCTGCTCAGTGGAAACCATGCTGTCTTCTGAAGGTGCTGTGTGAGGCCCTGTATTGTTTTACCTTCTCTTCCAGGAGTCAGAGCACCCTGTCACAAACCAGAAAACGATTACTGGCTGTTTTTCGGGAGCTATTGTGGTGTGTAATATCTGCACTGAAATGCGTAGGAAGTGCTCGTGCTTGACTACTGCTTTTTATAGCAGCAAACGCCAATAGGTGCATCTCCCAGAGGCCTCTGCATGCCCTTTGATTAAGTAACAGGATTTTTGGCTGAGGGTGGAGCTATTTGACTGACAGTATTTTATTTCCACAGCTTCATTCTCATATACAGTCCCGAAGTATTCTGGTTTTCTCCCAAGTGAAAACAGAAAATCTGACAACTAATTTCCCTTTGCATTGTACACAACCAGGACCAGGTAAATTCTCTGCTAAGAAACACTACTGCCCGGCTGTATATTCCTCCTGAGATGTGACCAACCTGCATTAGCAGGGCTGCCACCCAGCACAGTGCCATTTACTGCTGCTAAGACAAGCCAGAGGCAATTATCTCTCCCAGAACAGAGATCGCCATCATGGAAGCATGCCTCACCTCATGTACTGCTTTGTATTCATTCTTTTAAATAATCATTCTCATTTAATTCTTCTTTTCAAACCTCCCTCTATCATCTGTAGGCATTACTATATCTCACACGTACTGTTCTGCACCACTTGATATTTTTTTTCACAATGCCAAACACTGTTTTAACTTACCCAGTTTTACAGACACAGAACTGCTGTGTCAAAATTTCCCCCTCATTTGTAACACTGTGATTTAGGACCTGACCATGGAGGCCATCTGCAGTGTAACTGGGTTGAACATCAGACACAGATCCTGAAGCAGAACATTTAATGCTTGTAGGCTGCAAGAGGCAGAACAGAAAGTGCAGCACATAGCATCAACATCCAACTCATAGAGATGGAAAGAGATGGGCAGCTCAGAAAATATGCAGGAAAATCTTCTGTGTCCAAGCCAAACTCCATCTAGGTGGAATTCTGTCCTGAAATGGTTTGGATACTAATGTGACTGGCTTACAAGGTAGTTTCCTTCCAGCCTGCACCTAGATTTCCCTCTTGTAGGAAGGATGGTAAGGTACACCTGGGTCTACTCCCTCACTTCTGACATGATAACAATTCTACAGGGTCTGACTACCTAAATGTTGCCAAGATAATAATATTACAGACTCATTAAGGTGGGAAAGGACCTGCAAGATAATTGAGTCCAACTGTCCACCTACCAGCAGTATTGACCATTAAATTGTGGTCATAAGCATCACATCTCCATGGTTCTTGAACACCTTCAGGAATGGGGCAGAGCAAATTGTACAAACCTCTTTGTATTTCCCTTCTCTGTCAGATCTGGAAGTGTTTGCATGTTGCAGAGTGAAAATTGTGAGGTTATTTCAAGCACAGAAGGTATTTCCCCTTTGTTGATATGCATGTTGGGCCAGCAGCAGAAGAGACAGCCCCTATTTAGAAGGTGTCAAAAATGCTACAAACAGTAGCTATCTGTGCAGTAACTGACAAATCTAGAGAAGATAGAGCTCTCCATATTTTACATCCTTTTCATATACAAAAGCTTAAGAGACCACTACTTGGGATTTCTATACACTTTGCAGGAAGCATGATGGGAACAATCAAACTCCAGGTGTGGAGCCAATATGCCCCTGATTGTGACAGTGCGTGTGGATCGACTGCTGAAAACCTCATCTGTATGAAACAGGCTTCAGAGCTGACACTAAGAGCTCTTGGCTTGATTTGACTCATGATCTAACAGCAAGCAGAAACTGGAAGTTCTGCTGTTGCTTCTGTCATGGTGGCGACAAAGGCTCGCGCGTGTCTGAGCACTGACTGCAGACTGACAGCCCTCTCTCAGTTACTTATCATTTAAAAGACATAGTAAGAAAAAGGGTTAATACAGCTTATCTCTGTATCCAACTCACTAGTTTAGGTGCTATTTGCTTATTTTGGAGAGGTCAATAAGTTGGCTACAAAGCAGAATGCTGTTTTTCAAAACCACTCAAGAACAACAGATAGAGTGATTTCACGGATTGTGGTTTCACCATACTTTTATTGCCACCTGTGCCTGTATTTCAAGGCACACTGTCTGGTCTGCCACTGTGCACTATCATTCAGTAAATATCCATGCCTGCAAATAAATTAATTCAGCCAAAGACGTGGCTCGAGGCAATTTTTGCAAACATGAGTTCCTGAAGTGTCATTCCAGATTCTGGAAAAGCTACAGGCCTTCAGAAAAATTTAACATCTGTGGGACATGGATTCTTCCTGCTGTGTTTTGTGTAGTGCTAGGGTTTGCAATGGGTTTTGGTCTCAGCCAGGCCTGCTGTGATAGAAGCAAGAGAAAAAGTACTTGCAAAATAGGCATTTAGAAAGTTCCAGGCATGTCAAGAGAGTCCGTTTTCCCTCAAAATTAGCACAGCTGAAGATCTAATAATCTCAAATCAGTCAGGCACTGACTTCCCTGGGGTTATTCCTATTGATAAGCACCTGTGCTGAGTCAAACCATGTGGACAGTGCAAAAAAGAAAAAATCCCCTCTTCTCACATTCAGCAAGGACTGGCTCCTGTAGCCTGGCGTTTGGCAGCCCCCTGGGACTTGGAGCTGGAAGGAGATTTCCATATTGAAAATCCAAGGATCCGGTAATTCATGTTCCTCTGCAGCACTTACTACAAGCACATCAGCGTATCATCTTTTTTTGATACATCTGCCCTAACTTTTCTGGAGATCTAGTGTGTTCGTATCTAACCAGATCAAGATTTACAATGAGAATATTCTACCTCTAAATAAACTTCCCGGCATGGAAGAAGCTGAAAGCCCTTGAGTCGGTTTTGAGATTCTTGGATTGCAGAAAAGTATTCTAATTGGTTGTTTTGCTGCACTGATATAGTGGGTAACTCCTAAAATTAACTTGTCATTCTTTGAAGGCTGCAATTCTCCAAACTTGATGAGCCTGTGATGATAATTATTGATCTGGAGAGGTTTCATTTCTGAAAAGTCACTTTATGCTGCCCTTCTCTCTGCCAGCCATTGAGCCACTGTAATGCAGTATCATCCCTCTGACAGTGCTTAAATAAAAGCAGCTGAGTTATGATGCGTGACAACTTCGTGGAAGCTTCCCTGGGCTGTTCCCATTTGTATAACTAGAGGCCCAGATTTGCCAACTAAAGAAACAGTCAGGAATCAGTTTTATAACCTGAGGAATGTGTGGCATCTTCCTTCTTAGCTTTCTGAACTCTTTTGCTGATACTTCTGTATTACCAATTCATCCCATCCGATTTCAGATACTTTGTTTAGGCGCCGGCCAGTGATGTAGTCACTCTAGATTCCCTCAATCATCTCTGGAAGACAGAAAGACCTCTCCAGGCATTGCTTCCATCCACCTCAAATGCCAGCCATTGTCTGAGGGCACCATTCTCTCTCCATTGAATGCACATAAACCTTAGAGAGATAGTGCTCCTCATTCAGATATGTAAGGGGCCTACAGCCGAGTGGAAAGAGAAATCCCGATCCAGGTTTCCTGCTGTACTTTGAAGTGCTTTGAAAATGCCTAAGATGACTGAAGAAGCACAGAGAGCAGGGGTTTGCTCATTCACCTTGAATCAAAATAATAACAATAATAATAATAATAATGGCTTATCTAAATAGTGACTGTTACTCTCACTGTAGCTCACCTCAAGTGATTGCATTGCTTAGGAGCAGGTGTTTCTCCAAAGTCTGCAGAGAGCTCTGTCAGCTGTTTGCTTGGAGGGGACAAAAGGACGGGGAATGATGTAGTGCTTACGTCAATACTGCACTGTCCTGCAACCACACGGAGCTCTGCCCCATACCCAAATACTGCTAGTATGGTTAAAAAGCATATATACATTTAAAAATGCTGCTATCATTGCTGAGTTCTACTGCTAATTGACTTGCATGCTTCCCTTTTGTTTTTGTCCATGGATCCTCTGTGTGCCTTAATGCTCTCACCTCCATTCTCTGCTTTGAAGTCATGAGCAGATGCTGACAGGAAGAGCTTCAAATTAGGTGATCTACAGTGATGCTCTCTCCTTATCAGACAGCAACAAGTATACCCAACAATTTACTTACAGTCTTGTCAGGTGTATTTTATACATCATTTGTTAGAGGAATAAAATGCATCCTCTCCTCATTTAGTTGCAAGCATAGCAACTAAGCTATTACAGCACAGATGTCAGGTTTTGCAAATGGATCATTTCCAGTTTACTCCCATGCATTACCCTAATCAAAACTTCCAGCGTTCCAAGGAACCCTCTGCTTTCACACAAAGTGGAGGCAAAAATGATCCCAAGCTGAAATAGGAGGCCAATTTTGTCCTTGTGTCAAAAGACTGCCAGCTAGGGAAGAGCAAGGTGTTTGGTTCCCAGTGTCACTCTTTACACCATGAAGCTGCAAAAACAACCCTCACTGCTGGGGTCATCTCTGCCAGCTCAGCTGAGAGGACTGGCAAGGAGTGAGATACACACTGAGGACAGTGGCCGATTATTTTCATGTCAGTAATACACTGAGCACACTCAGTTTACCAGGGAAGAAGCAGAGCTTTCAAGGGGCTGGGTACAGCCAAGGAGAATGCTCTTTTGATTTACATCTTCTAGCACTCTTGTCACATGCATAAGTGCTATGAAAGCAGCATGTCTGCGGATGATGGTTATTGCAGCTCAGAATACATTACTGATTTCTTTAAAAAGTCATTTTCACAGAGGAATTGATCAAATGTAACAAAGGCTGTCTTGGCTCACATGCACAGAGAACAGCTCTGGCTCTCAGGAACCGTCATAAGGTGAGATACAGTTGGTACAAGCCAGTAATACTTCAGAAATACCTGACACCACTTGTGGAAACATAACCCTCGGAGGCTATGCAGTCTACCAACATGCTATTCTCTGCAACTTGTCCTTACTTGCCACCGCCGTGTTTGAAACTGTTTGCCTAAGTGGATAACTGTTCTGTTTTCAGATTTCGGTTCACTTTAAGACCTGCATCCACTTCAGGCTCCGCTTCTCCCAGCACCGCACACAGCCACATCCCAAACAGCAGAGCCCACTGTCCGTCCCGGACCCTCAGTGTCTGTCAGTCCGTGTGCTGCAGCAGCCCAGAGGCAGCCAGCTGGCACTGGGGTGTGCAGCTGTGGGCACGGGGCTGTGAGTGCAGCTGGCCGCGGTCACAAGGCTCCAGGAACAGGCGCTGGATTGAACGAGGAACGGCGTGGCTGCAGCCGCTGTGTCTGCCACGAGGGTTTTGTTTGAGTAGTTCTTAAGCACGGCTGCTCTAGCTTTCTGTGTTGGCAGAGAGAGAGAGAAAAAAAAAAGGGTGATGCTGAGGTCAGTCAGCTGGGGTTGAAGGAAAATGCAGGGGAAATTCCACACTACTGATCAGACTTGTACTACCAGGTCAGGCATCAAGAGTTCGTGTAGGTAGGTGTATCTGGGATTTTCTGGGTACTTCCAGAAAGTACAAGAGCTCAGGATACTCAGAATTATTCATTTAGTCCTTCTATTTCTTTTCGAACAGGATTGAAATCTATCAGAGATGTATGAAAGCTGTGCCCTGTTTTTCCTCTAAGGTTTGCATTAATTGAGGGAAAAGGGATGACAGAAAGAATATCAGGCTTAATGGAGTTTGGAATAGCTTTATGTAGTCATTAAGCAGCATAAAATAATACATCTCCAATGGCAAGCATTGTCTCTATGGCCAAACGCAGGGCTCTGAAGGTCAAGGCAATGCAGAGAGCCGTGAATGGCATATTGTCTATATCTGTGTGCATGACTTATTGTCACTGTGCTTACTGCCTCCCTTTTCTTAGTAAATTCAGTCAACGTACAGAGCTTTAATGGTTACTTCATCAATATGTGGTGCTGTAGAATTGTCTTTATTTGCTGTATATTGCTGCTTATCAAAAGAAATGTCTCACGGGGATGCAGCAGATATTTGTAGCATTCTTTTTGCAACTAAATATTAATCTTTTAAGCTGAAAGATAAAGTGAAATAAATTAATCTTTTAATTTTAGACACCTGGCCTTTTCGTAAGTAGTCAGCCTTTAAATTCTGTCGTTTACTTGTGCTAAAAATGAAGATTTTATTAGAGATGAGCGGGGCTGAACAGTCACTGACAAACCTGACACACACCAATTTACTCCTGAGAAAGCAATTACTGTCTGTGAAACAAAGAGACGCCCAATGCAGCATTCAGTTTGTGGAAGTAAGGTCTTACTTTCATACCAAGACCAGTTTACAAATCCGCGCTCTTCAGAGAAAGAAACTAGCATAAAGAAAAACATAAAGAATGAAGAGTCAAGGAGAATATCCTGATAAACATACTCTGTCCAGCTGAGCAAGGTATGGGAGCACCCAGCACTTGCACCACAGTGCTAGTCATGGAGCTGACACATTGGTTACTCACATGAAGCCTATATGGAAAAGCAGGAACATTCTTATCTTGAAAATATGACATTTTACTTGGTAGAATGAAGGTGCTCCTTAGATCCATGGCTATAGGAAGCACTTCTGTTCGGATTTTTACCATGTCTACTGGCTGATTCAGAAACTGGAATGAAAAATCCAGGGCACCACAATGACTTGAAATAGCTCTAGTTTAATGTGGTAGCTTAGCATCAAGCATGAGAAAAAGTAGGCAAAAACACTTCCTATATAAAGATATGCAATACTGCATTTTTACTGCATTAATGTCCTGTGGATCAGTCTCTGTGAAGTGCCATTGTGCTATGGAACGTGAGGGAGTTCTATAATGTAGCTTAACTTCATCATAAATGTGTTTTCTGGACTTGAACAAATGCATGTTTAATGAGGGAGGAGGGACGATAGGGCTTGTCAATTTGCAGCATTGGGATAATGAAGAACAGCCATTTTGCAACTTAACAGTCAATTTGCAACATTGGGAAATGAATGGAGGTTCACTTCCCTGGGATCATTCAACAGAAAGACGGGGGTAATATGTTTACCCAATAACGGCTCTGTCTAGTGGATGTTTCTGCTGTAGTGGGCTTCAGATGTGGCCTTTAGGGAGACAGCTATCTATCAGAGCAAAAGTGTAGAACCATTATTTGATTTTTTTTGCAAATGGTGTTTCCTTCCATATAGCAGTAATGGCACTTTTTCCATTGGGAATTGCAGCTGATGTCAAGTGGACGATGTGCACCTATAGAAATGAACTAGTGGCTTGAGAAAAGAGCAAACTGTTTGTACAACAGTAGACAGACCAATGTCAAAGAGGTTCAAATACTCATCTGAAAGGATCAGTGTACAAGAACATGGCAGCAGCTCTTGGTCTGCTGCCGTCCTTTGAACGCAGGCCTTAGTAGGACAAGCAGAGCTCAGCTCCCAGCCCCAGAGAAGGGAACTGAGATAGAGTGCTTTTTTCTCTGCATTTTAAGTCAGGCTCCAATCAGGATTTTAATCACATCTTTAGTGGAACTTCCAACCTATGGGTAAGACCTCTCATTTGCTGATCACCTAGCCCTCGCACACTGAATGTGCCAGCCCATCAGTGCACACACCTGGAGCACCCCAGGGATCCAGCAGACATTGCCAGGTTGCAGTCAGACCTGGCATCTGTCTGTGGCCGTGGGTATCTGTCTCAGAAGGGCTTTCTCAGCACCAGAATGATTCCCAGAAGACAGACAAATGTGTCAGACGTCTGTGTGGCTTTCTGGTTTTCAGCCCTAGTGCTGGCTGCGGTGTCCTTGGGTGCACCTTTTATTTACGAATAACTTGTTCTGTCTATGCTGCCAACTGCTCCACATTCAAAACTGTCATAAAAATGTTCAGGGCCAGTGGTCATCTCCCTGTCTTTGGTAGTTCTCAGGAAGCTTGTTTTGATGGCAGCAAGTCACATCCTTAGAGCGTGCTTCCCTCATCAAAGCAGAAATACAGATAAGAAAAAGATGTCCATGGGGATGTTAGCAGACTGTATGCTTGGAAGCGACGCAAAATAACTTGAAGCAGACTTAGAAAACGTTCAGTATTTACCATTGCAGTAAATAGCAAAGGAACAAGAATAAATTGTACTGTGATAGGATTCTCAACAAGCTATAGATCCATCATTCTATCCTTACCCTTGTTTGCTTGGAGTTTCGAAACTTTGCATGGTATGTAAAAGTACAATAAAACATATTGCTCGTCCTTTAGGAGAGGCAATTATTCTGCTACTGGAGGAATGCCAGCTTTTGCTTTCCTCCCAGTCGGAGTTGCTTCAAGATGAAGCCACACTTGTCCTTTATTTTCCACCCCACGTTTCCATGGTAACAGCATGTAACCACTTTTGTAAATAGCAACTACCCAGTTAACTTCACACAACATTCAGCTACTTTGAACATTTTTTGCATGTTTTTAACCTCCTTCAAATGTCCCACTCCGTTTGCTTGGTTTTACTACCAGCACATTTAATTATTAGGGGATATTTCTGTTTACGTGATCTTCAGTGATGCAGCAGCACTGCATGTGTGTGAGTGTGCACTGTGTGTACGTGTCCAGGCGCACACACATACGCACATCATTTACCTATGATGAACATTCTCTGGCACATTCCAATGTAAATCTTTATTTTACAATTTCTTATAACTGAATTCCATTTCAGAAAATTCTCTTGTGCTGATAATTTGAAGTTTGAGCATTTTGTCACTTGTAGCCAGGTAGAAGACAGCAATACTTTGTCTTCAAGGAGAAGATTCTTACAGCTATTTCAGCAGCAAACACTGGGACATTTATTCTGTAGGGCACATGGGTCAATGCCTTGCTGTCACAGACAAGACTTTTTGCTGTCCTACTCAACACATATTTGGCCAAGCTTTAATCCTCTGAAAAATTTCAGCTCTCACATTGCCTTGCTAAAATTCATAGTTTGAATTTGCTTACATTTCCATTTGCACAAAGCACTGTTTAGTCCTTCAGGACTCCTACGTGCTGCCTGGCTGCATGTGCTCCATCCCCACGTGACATCAGCCCGCTGCTGTGGCTCTGCATGGCACATGATCAACCACTGCATTTGCTTGGGTCCAGTGTAGACTGGAGACAAGAAATGAAAGCAGAAACAGAGAGAAAGAAAAGGAAAAGGACTCTCCTGTGAGACCTTCACATGTAGTTAACATTAAACAGTTGCATAAAGGCTTTGTCGAGTAAGGATGTGCTGCATGGTTTTAACAAAGCCATTTCCCTACACTTCCCAAACTGCCTTGCAAAATAAATGACTCGTCTTCTTGTTTCCATCCGTTCAGTCCAGCTTATACATGCAGAATACCGCTGAACGTGGAATTATAAATCAAGAATGTAGCTTTTGCTTGACCTGAGTAAGTAGTCAATATTGGAATCTTGTCAGTTGCTTTCCAATAGAAGAAGCAGAGAACAGAGTAGTGTGTTATTTTGATGTAGCCCTTGTGATTTACAAAGAATATGCAAAGGTCCATTTCTTTGGACAGAGGAAAAATTAAGCTTCATTCATATTATCTAGTCTCTTTCAGTTAGCCATTGGCCAGAAGAGTTCATCCTGGCGATGATCCCAAAGCTAGTCCTGACAGCTTTCTTTGGATTCTCTGTCTCCCTGCTCTCCTGGACAGGCACACACAATGCTTTCAAACACTATCAGCCTGCCTACTGCTGCAGTGGCACGTAGCTGTCTGTGAAATCCCTTTATCCATGCAGCATGGATTGCTGAGCATCACTGACTGTAGACTTCAGTTCAGGTGTTGGCTTTTTCACCATTCCATTTGATAAGCAAACGTAAAGTCTATTCTAGTTTCCACAGCCTATTCTATAAAGAAATGTATGTTTCCTACATTTATCCTGCATAAATGGCAACAGTTTATAACCACAGATTCCAGAACAGGGCAGGTTGATGACAGAGAATATTAATTGGCTTCTTCTTCCAAGTGTTTTTCCTTGTTCTCTCGATTCAGGCAACTGAAGACATTACTTTATAAAACTCTGTGGGAACTGTACTGATACTAGTTTGTATGACAGTCAACATTTATCGGTAGTTTTGTAGTTAGTTTGCTTCCATTTAATGTTAAAGCAGTCTAATCAGCAGATGAAGGATTTCACCTAATGGGTTTATATTCATTTGTGTAGTCGCAGAGTAGAATTGAGCAGTCTACAAGGCACTGACATTTACACACATTTCAAATTCTGTTTTGATTTCATTCTTGGCTTTCAGACATTTGATTTGGATCATTATCAAGTTGTTACTGTGTTTGCTGTTGTACACTTTTGTTCTCCAATACAGTGGAAACAGCATTTAATCTGGTTATTTAATTACATGTATTAACTACTTTTACCATTTTATGCTTTGGAATTAAGAATGTTGTATTTCTGTTAAGAAAAATCATTGAGAGCAAGAGCTGAGGCAAAGCATACTTTGTTTATGCTAGGTATGCAGAAAATAGGCATGCAGTGAGGGAAAATACTCCTGATGCTCTTAAAACAGAATCAAAAATAATGGTTTTGCTCAGTAATACATTTTTCATTCCTGAATCTGAGCTAAAGCTGTGCTACAGCTGGTGCCCACGTTCTGTTTTGGTTTTGTGTACCTGATGAATGTATCTGTGATGGGCCTGTGGTTCTGGAAAAGCATGTGTCCTATACATCAACCTCAAGAAATTAAACTCCCATTAAAAGAGAATGTGCCCACTGTTGAGAAGAGAGGAGAACTGGGCAAAATGGCATGCTATATTTATGTGTTATGTGTGTCAGCAGGGTTGTAGCAGATGCTTGTAGAGAATCATAATATATTTGCACATTTCTTGGTTCAGCCATTGAGTTGTGTTTGGTACCCTAAGTATTTGATTAAAATAAAAAAAAAAAAAAACAAAAAACATAAATAAGATGTTTAATGATGAAGACAGTTCTAAGGTCTACAGAAATGGCATTCTGATCTCGTTGAATAATAAAAGGAAAAAATAAGGGGAGGACCATGAAAAGAGCTTCTGAATGGTGAAGAAAGGAGTGGAATGGAGGAAGTAAAAAATGAGAAATGCTTATGAGTAATAGTATAATATTGCTGAAGGCAATCAAAACTGCCCCAAACCTACTTTTTAATCAAGATATAACAACTTGTAGCAGGCAGTTCAGAACAACACAGCCATTTGCTCACGCTCCCGATCCCAGATAGGATGTGGAGAGAACCAGAAAGGTAAAAGTGTGAGAGCTCATGAGTTGACGTAAAGACAGTTCACTTGGTAAAGTAAAATCTGTGTGCAAGCAAAGCACAACAAGGAGTCCATTTGTTACTTCCCATCAGCAGGCAGATGTTCAGCCATGCCCAGGAAACCAGGGTTCACCACACGTAACAGGGAAGACAGAATCACACAGAATCACACAGAATCACAGAACGGCCCGGCTTGGAAGGCACCTCAAGGATCATGAATCTCCAACCCCCTGCCACAGGCAGGGCCACCAATCTCCCCATTTAATACCAGACCAGGTTGCCCAGGGCCCCATCCAGTCTGGCCTTGAACACCTCCAAGGATGGGGCATCTGGACAGCCTGTTCCAGCACCTCACCACTCTCATAGTAAAGAACTTCCCCCGAACAAACACCATCTCTCCAAATATCCCGCCTTCCTCCTTTCCCCAGCTTTCATTACTTAACATGATGCCGTACGGTTTGAGACATCCCTGTGGCCAGTATGGGCCAGCTGTCCTGGCTGTGTCCCTCTCTTGCGGCTTGTGAACACCCAGCTCCTTGCTGGAAAGTCCTTGGTGCTTCATAAGCACTGCTCTCATACAATGAAAACGAGTAAACCCAGGTGCAAGCAATTGTCACGTTAATGCAATAGCTTCTAGCGGCCACTGAGTGGCTATCCAAGGCAGCTCTCTTCAGGGCAAGTCCGTGTAGGTGCTGAAGGTACACGTTTCCCGCAGCAGCACAGTCGCAGATGAAACAGCACAGAAAATCTTAAGCAACACAGGATATCGGGGGGATGGTGATTATTTTTTTCTTTCAAAAATATGTAATATTCCACAAAACATGAGAATTCATTTCAAAGCAAATATTCTCTCTATATAGATGGCATTTTTTCCTGTACTGCCTTTACTATCACTTCCATGTAACTAAAACTTGAGTCCTCTCCAACGTATGTGTTGAAGTGCAGATTACATCTACAAATTGCTGGAGTATTAGCGTGGTTGCAACAGTTATGAGCTCTCATTCCCCAAATAGGTCTCTCTCCTTTTGCCAAAACAAATCACACTCAAAGGAGAAGTACTGTGTTGTATGTAGTGCCCTACACCATCTTTTTGAGTTACCACTGCATTCAATCCTGTCTCAATATAATAGAGGTTTTTCTGCAATATAGCCAAAATCAATGTAACAACTCTCTGTTCATTGCAGTGTACCTCTGTGACTAACCAGTGCCACTGCATTACTGGATGTTGTATTGCAATAGGAGGGAGGCATATGAGGATAATTAGAAAAGTGCAAGGTGTTCTGTCTGTCACAGATGTCAGCAATTTGCAATTCTGCTACATTATCACTTGTACATGTTAATACTGAAACCATGAGAGTGTAGGAGAGAAACATCAGCAGTGTTAAGAAGTCTTCATCTTTATTAGTTTTTAGAAATCATTTCCATCCTTTATACTTTTTTTCTTAAGCACACGTACTGTTTGCATTTTAGTGCTTGGCAGGAGTTATGCACCATACAACCAATACATACCTACTACACAAGAATAAAAATTGCACAAACCAGTCATTTGCCTATTCGTGCTGCCAGCGTGCAAGAACTTGCATTGCCACTTTGTCATCTGTTTTGTATCAGACTTTTTTCAGCTAGAAAAATGAGAAGGGTTATACATTTTAGGCATACTTGTACTCTTAGGCATCTGGTAAGAATAGTAATACCCATCAGCTTTTTATTAACAATGCCTAGTGAGGAAGCAGAGAGGGCTGTTAATCATATGGCATATCCCTAAGTGAAGGAAATGTAGCGAAGCTACTTCTCTGAGATCAGTAGGTCTCCAAAGTGCCCTGCAATGTCAGGTAAACCCATGGGATGCCAGGCCCGCTTGTATGGGCTGCGTATCGGCCAGAGCTCAACCCGTTGTAACTGGGCCCTTCTCAGAGAAAAAGCTGATGCAGTACCTGGTATTGTTCTCACTGCTGGCATGCAAGCAGCTGCTGGTTCGTTTGTAATGTTTGTCCTGCCAGACTGCCAGAATACAGAGCTGCTGCACAGAATGCTGCTGCAGTGCACAGTCACCAATTCTAAACAGACACCTGATGCCCATTGGCCTCCTACATGCTGTGCTTTGGTTTTGATCACCCTTTCCAGCAGCACAATGTTTCTGTCCATATGCAACCCAGGATTAACTAAGAACTACGTTCTCATGGCGGCAGCCCCATCTTTCCTGGCAGCATTAGTCATGGTGTCTGCAAAGAGCCTCACAGAATTAATGCACTGTGTCTGGACAAATGCCCTTCCTTCAGGCTGCCTCCAAGCACTGGCAGAGTTTCCTCAACAGGTGTAAATGGCACCAAGCACTACCTCGTGCCCTTAGCCACAAGTTACCAGCACTACTGTGATGCTGCTTAAGGCCTTTATTGCTTTCCTCCTAAGTTTCAGTTGAGACAGGACTTCAAATTCTCTGATCGGCCACCCGCACAGCCTTCTTAGCGCGGCTTACCCGCGTGCCAGCTTCTCAAGGAGCCTGACAGCGGCCTTTACAGTCACCTCAGCACAGCCAGCAGCGCCGCACCTCCCCAGCCAGCTTCCCACAGGGCAGCACAGCTCTGCACCACAGTGCCCGAGGCCTACTGCCGTTCCGAGCCGGGCCCAGCCGCCGCGCTCTCTCCCAGTCGAGGGCCACCCACACAGAACACCGCGCAGCACACAACCAGCCGCTGCCTCAGCCCGGCCACAGAAATGGCGGCGGAGAGGCGGGCGAGCGGCGTCACGTGCAGGGGGCGAGGCCGAGGCCTTCCGGTCACGTGACGCGGGCACCCGGCCCCCGTGCCGGCCGCACGCGCCCCCCCTCTCTCTCTCCGCGGATGTGACGTAGGCCGCCGCGTTGGTGCGCAGTCGTTCGGTGCGGCCGGACGCGGAGCGGCTGAAGCTGCCCGGCGGCTACCGCGTCTCGCAGGCGGCACCGCCCGCCCGGCCCCGCCCCTCCGCCGCCGCCGCCTCACGCACGCACTGCGCGTTACGCGTTACGCACGCGGCGAGACAGCCGAGACCGCCACCACGAAGCGCCGCAGCCCGGTGAGTGCCCGGCGCTGAGGCCCGCTGTGGCCGCGAGCGGCACCCGCTTCCGGAGCCGCTCCGGCCCTTATGTAAGGCGCCTCGGGGGGCCCGCGGCCATCCGCGCTCTGGCTGCGGGCCGCGACCGCGTCATCCCGGGCCCGGTGCCCCTGCGGCACGGAGGGGATGCCATCGTCCCGCGGCGGGCGGGCGGTGGCCACCGGGCGGGGCCGCGCCGGAGCTTAGCGCGGAGCAGGTGTCGGGGCGGCCCTCCGCGGCCGGGCGCTGCGCCGCCGCATCTCCGCGTTTGCTTTGTGCGGCCGGGCGGGAGGCGGTGTGTGCGGCGGGTTTGTCCCGGTGCCACTGCGAGATGAGGGAGGAAGTGTCGGCCGGGCCGCGGTGCGGGCTGTGCTTTCTGCGCTCGTCCCGAGCGTCTTGAACAAAGGGTGAAATTCCTGCTCTGAGAAGTGTCAGAAGTTCTGTCTGAAGTGCTGCTTGGCTGTCAGTGTGGGATCGGCTGTGTTCTTGGGCCGTTCGTCCTGCTGTGCGTCCTGCTTAGCGGGACCGGGCTTTGTGTCTGCCCCGAGGTGGTTGAACTGTAATGTGTCTCGTTGGTGTCACAGCACCTCTGCTGCCCTGTGCCTTCCGTGGCGCTCATTTCATGCTTCAGCTTTCAGCTCAGGCCGTGGGAGAGGCTGAGAGTCCATCAGCGAACCCCTCTCTGTTTGGAACTTGTGACGGTTCCTTCTCGTTTCCAAAAGGATTGTGTGCCATGGGACAGCAATTTGTTGAGAAGCAGAGCCTGCAAATGTAACCAGAATGTCGTGAAGGGGATTTTTCGTGAAGTGAAATTTTAAATCTTTCAGGCTTAAGTTTTTTGTGTGTCTCCTTGTTGATGAACTTGCCCGATGTTGGCAATAGATGGGCTTCTGAAGCTCTTAAGGAATTGATAAACTTGCTGTGCTGTTCCACATTTTTCAAGTAACATTGACGTATGTGAGTTCCAAGTCATGCTGGAGATGCAAGGATGGGAATTAGCAGATGTCCTCTTCTTGTGCAACAGCAGTAAGCAAGGAGCTGCAGGCTTCAAAAAGTACTAATCCATTTAAGTTTCTCTATACTTATAGATGTTATGGCTTTTTTTTGTTTGTTTTGTTTAAATTGGTAATGTTGCTGAAATTTGGAAGACCAGAACACCGTAATTTAGAAATGAAATTGGCTCACCAGCAGGATCTCAATACTAAGTTTTTCACATAGGTTTCCTTTGTATGAATGATAAATGGAACTAATTATGTTGCGTCTTCAACATGTAGGCACTGTGTGTCAGTCCTTCCTCACACTGTGCACAAGTGCTATTGTTGTTAATGTATGGCTATTTCAGTTCTGTCAGTCAGCCTTCAAAAATGAAAAGAAATCCCAAAGAACTAGTAGAATAGACTTACAGATGAGGGTTTTTAATTATTTCAGACCAATAGCATTCTTAAGTGCTTTATTCTTGTTTGGTCTTAAAATGTAAGAAAATGAATGCCTGCATGTACACAAGCAGACAAATCAGAAGCTGGGATGTTTGTCAGTGTTCCTTATCCTCTGTGAAAGGGATGTCTTGTAACTGGAGCAACAAAGGAAATTTTGCTCGTGAATGGTGCTTCCAGCTTTGTCTTTTGCTTTGTGTGTGAACTTGGGGAGATGTGCTACTTGTCCTTCTCCAGGCTGTGGTTCTACCAGGCTGTGCTGCAGCTGTCTGGGCCTGCTCTCTCTCTTGCATTGGAACCGGTGCAGTCGTATACATTTGGTGATGTGTCTCAGCTCTCTTACATTGATGGGCAGGAAACACAGCAGCTACCTCTGCCCAGAAAACTCCGGCAAAGCCAGAATCCTGCCAATGGACTGAGCTGATCTCGCTTCCCATTTGGAATGCCAGAGCAGGATTGCGTGCTGGGAGCAGGGATGTAGCAGTTCTTTGTAAGCACTGAACCATCCCGGACATCCACGGGTCCCTGCCCTTTTTGGAACAAGGGGCAATGTTGTTTAGTAAAATTCAATTAGCTGTTCTGACATCTAGCTTGAATAGAAGTGTAGTATGTGCTACCTGCAAATACCGATGCTGTGTGGGAAGACTTGAAGTGTTGAATTCCTGTTGATGTCAGGCCCTCCTCTGAAGTGGCTGAAGACTTGGCAGACACTAATGCAGCTGATTCTGTAATCACAGTCTGCCCTTTGGAAAGCAGAGGTGTACCAAATAATTTTCTTTGCTATGTAGCAGTGGAAACAACTTTTTTGGAGTAAGAACTACTGGATTTGTGTCCTTGTGGCCAGGAAGGCCAGTGGTACCTGGGGGTGCCAGCAGGGTGAGGGAGGTGATCCTCCCCCTGTGCTCTGCCCTGAGGAGACCATGTCTGCAGCTCTGGGGCCAGTTCTGAGCTCTCAGAATGCAGGGAATTGCTGGACAGGGTCCAGTGCAGGGCTGTAAAGATGGTTGGGGCCTGTAGCATCTCCCTGATGGGGAAAGGCTGAGAAATCTGGAACCATTCAGCCTGAATCAGTGAGGGCTGAGAGGGGATCTTATGCGTATAAATAACTAAAGGACAGGGCTCCTTTAGTTGGAGCCAAGCTCTTTCCAGTGGTGCCCGGTGACAGGACAAGGAGCATAAACTAGAACTTAGCAAGGCCCATCTGAATATGAGAGACAGATTCCTTACAGTAAGGGTGACAGAGCCCTGGCACAGGTTGCCCAGAGAGATGGTGCGGCCTCCTCCTCTGGAGATATTTAAATCCACCTGGATGCTTTCCTGTGCAACCTGCTCTAGGGAACCTGCGTCAGCAGGTGGGGTTGGACTGTAGGTGATCTTCATAGGTCCCTTCCAACCCCTGCAGTTTTGGGATTATGTGACTTTTAGGAATTTTGCTTCTTTGAAGCTTTGACTAGAAATCAAACAGGGAAGATGTTGAACGTTCCAAAGATGGTAGTTAACTTAGCATCTACTAAGGAATTGTTTACAAGTTCCTCTTTTAGAATGCTAAGAGCATTCTGAAAGTATTCAAGGATGGACAGATGTGACGTAATGTAGTGTTTTAATGAGAGTCTGCTTAACTTACAAGAATGAAAATGGTGGTGGGCACACGGTGGAGTGCTTTAGGCAAGGTACTTATTCGAGAGAGATTTTTCCCTGACTCCTAGGATAGAATTATAATAAAAGGAGCACAAAGTGTCATCCAGCAGATCTTGTTCCAACAATTTTTCTGCGTAACTTTGAAAATAAATAGTGAGAAAACATGAGTGTTGAAAAGGAGTGTGTAATTTGTTTGATTGGCCTGCGTATGGGAAATGCTGAGTCCTGTCCTGAGCCACTGATTGAGCACCTGGAGAAAGGACCCGGTCAGCCCTGGGAGCACAGGTGAAGGTTGTAAGACAGGAAGGGCTGGCAAAGCCTGGCTGCATCTCTCTTAGGCCTCACTGAAGGGCTGACTGCCCCTGGGGAAGGATCTCTTTCTGGAGAGCCCTCCTTGGTGAAGCATTCCCTTGCAAACCTGGAATCTTCTGGTACAGGTGAGCAATCTTCTGCCCTTCCTTCATCATGCTGGTCCTGTCATGGTACCTTATTGTAATGCCTTTCCCATCATACTGATCTGTCCAGTTGCTACAGCCCATTTTGTTACTCCTTTTTTGCGTTCATGCTTCTCTGTAAAATAATTATAAAAAGCAAAAATTCTGAGAAATGTGCGTGATCTGCCTGTTGCAGGAAGAAAAGAGCATTCCATGTGGAGTGCTGGAGCTTCAGCACTAGCAATGCTTGGTCTTTGTGCTCAGCTCCCCGAAGCCTGGCTTTAAAAAGAGGGTGGGTGATTGACGTTGTGTCTGTCCCAGGATGAGATGTAACAGGCTTTGTCAAAACTGTTGGATTGTTTGGTTTTGGGAAAGAATGGAAGGTGAAGCGTTTGCCCTTGCCAAGCAAGCTTGCAAAATCTTTTTAATCAGAGTATCTTTAACAAATATGATTAGCTTCACTTCAGCTGAAGGAATTAGTTGACTGGGTAATTTATATGCAGTTGACTGTGCAATTTTTATACAGGTGATGCACTGTAGGCACATTTACATAACATTAGCATGAGAATGCTTTGGAGGGGATGCCAACAGAAAGGCTGAAAAACAATCTCTGGGTTCTCTTCAGACTGCTTTTCCTTGTGTTTGATGTGGACTTTAAGCCTTATGGAAAGGTGGACTGCAGGGTTCTGTGTTCCACTGTAACAGATGCACTTCCAAGTACAATTACACTAAGGGTGGGACGATTGCAACCACTGGGTAATAGTGTATAATTATGTTTACACAATGCTGGGTCCTTCAGAGAAGGCCTGAAAATAATTATTTTAATTTAGAATTGGATCCAAAGTTTTGTCTGCAGTATAAAAACTTGAGTGCTTTTTGCATATGGGCAGTTCTCTGCATTTCAGTGCAAAAGCAACAGTGGTGTAAAAATCACGTATCTGTACAGCTGAAGTTGTGCTTGTGTGTGTGTGCACACGCTTTAACTGTGCTGACTGAGATGAGTGCTTGTGAGTTTGAAGGCATGGTTTCATTTAAAGTGGAAGTTGACTTTGTTTTTTTTCCAGTAAGCCAGTCTGCAGCTCTGTAGTGCCGTGGTTTCTGCCCTTTCTTAATTTCCACTTCTTTTAAGATCAAGTGTGAGCTGCCTGACCTTTCCTGTACATCCCCCAGGATGTATGTCCTTGTGTTCTCCTGCAGTCATTGACTACTCATAGACCTAATGGTTGTTGGTTATTGGTTTGTTATTTTACTCAAATATTCATAGAGCATTATTGCTGTTTTCCCAGGCTTATTTCTTGCTTCCTTGTCATTCAGAGACGCAGTGTGATCAAAGGGTCCTCTTCCCTTCTACTCACATGGACTGCAAGGAGGTATTTGTAGGGATGTGGGTTTGTGGGAGAGTGGAGAGTGTTTGTTTTGAGTAGAAGAGTGTATCTTGCCCTCAGTTTAGGGTTGAGCCTTTCAGAGGCTTTATAAGCTTGGAGGCAAAAACGTGACAAATTCAACAGTGGAAGAGAAGCAAAGATGCGAATGAGATGGAGGGAACTAATAAGGGAAGATTGGAAATTCTCAAGTAAGTTAGAGTCCCTTCCATAGAATTACGTAATGATTTGGGTTGGGAGCGACCTTAAAACTCACCCAGTTCCTGAATAAAGCAAAAATAGTAAGACTCTTGCAGCAGAGCTGTTCTTAGTGTTACTCATTTTAGAAAGCAAACTGCACGTGCTTCATGTGGTTGCTTGCCATAGGTTTATCAGGACACCTATCTTGATAGACTTAGCTCAGATTGCTGCCATAACATATTCTGTAATTAAAATAATGTGGTGTAACTGCTTAACAACACAGAGTGTTCCTTTAAGATTGTGCATCTTGAGGTGCAGAAGAGGAAGTGACTCAAGTACCAGGTATCAGCACTTAGTGAGAAAGTCTGCTTTCATAGCGAGCCTGCTCTTGTGCCATCAGAGCCTGCTTGTGGTGACAGACTGACACCTGCACTCACAGCAGCTGTAAACACACGCAGAGAATCAGAAGGCTGAAGGTAATTGGGTTAAAATATGGGGATTATTTTTTTTTTTGTAAAATATTAGAAGAGTAGTTGCAAGCAGTTCTCTTGCAGGAGGCGCTTGGTGAGCTCTGATGTGATTTGTGCCTAGATGTACTCAGACTTACTAGAAAGGCTTACACATCTGCTGTGCTGTTTTACTTGCCTTGGTGTTTATGTGCAAGGTCTGCTTGAAAACCTTGGTGCTTGGTTTTATTCCTGACAGCAGTGCTAATTATTCACACACCAATAAGGTACCTATATACACAGAACCAGAAATGAGTGGACCCAGTTGCCAGCTCATCTCATGCTCTGAAGAACGTAGCAGCAATGGAGCTACCTTTCAAATATAGGTCTCTTTCCACTTATTTCTATGATACTTGGGCTGTTGACAGCGGCTGAATTTAGTGGTGGCAAAGGATTGGAATCCTGGTCTTGTACTACCAATAGTAACAGACTGAATATTTGCATCCCTTGGCTGGATGCTTCAGTGGAGAAAGGGGAGGAAACCAATGTGGATAGGTGGTAAATGGCAGGTTGGTGGGAAGGCTGCTGCTCCTGCAGTGGGCTGTGGAGCTGTGTGCCATGGGAAGCTCTTTGGGGTGGAGCTGTTTTGGAAGCATGAGCTGCAACAGAGAATGCTTCATTTGCAGGAGGCTCTCTACCTGAATGAGAGTTAGTGGTGCTTTGAAACATAATTCTGTGATAACTCCGTCCTGCTTTCTAACTGTGGTTTTCTGATGGTGTGAGCAGTGGAATTGCTGCTTTTTATTCCTTTTCTTCAGTTCTGCTTACATTTTTTAATTGCTGAGATGTCAAGCTTTCACTGTACTTGAGTAAATTTATGTTTCTTTTTTTTTTTCCTGATAGTTACTGAAATCATGAATCCTGTGTATAGCCCTGGATCTTCTGGGGTTCCCTATGCAAATGCCAAAGGAATTGGTTATCCAGGTAACTCCCTTATTTTTGTTTTCAATTAAACTTTGGTCTGCTAGTCTCTGCAATCAAGGAGTAGTTGCTCATTAGTGGGTTCTGTGTGGTGATCTTTTGTTTGTGGTTTCTTGTTTTGTTTCTAATTTAAAAGGTGGAATTTCAGAAGTTGTGTTAGTTGTGCTGTTTTATAATAATCTTAATAAGTCTTGCAAAGTAACTTATTTGGGGAGCTCACATAATTATCTCCTGCAAGATGAGGAGCCAGTCTTCTTTATTCTAGCTGACTGACACTGTTAACAAGAATTAGAAGAAAAAGCAGCACTGAATTTTGGACAAGAAAATGACAAAAAGTACTTTAAAAACAGAGAAGTAAAAGTGTTTCTTGCTTTCCTTGCTTCTCACTTGTTTTCAGGTTTCTCTCTGTTTTCCACCCTCCTACCTAATGCTCAGTGTGAGTGTTCTGGTTTCTGATCTCTCTGTAGTTCAGAAGTTTAATAAAGCAATAATTACATGCGGACAGACAGAACTTTCCAAGGAGGCCAAAAAGAAGCCATTTCCTCTGTGAAGCATTTCAAACAGCCTTTTTTTTTTTTTTTTTTTTTTTTTTTTACCTTTGTGGTATAAGTTAATTATTCCATTCTAGGAGAGTCTGCATGGTCGATCAACTGCAATTTTATGTGCTGTGACTTTATGTATCAACACGTGTTGCCTTCGCAGGCAGATCGATCTGTGTTGGGAGCTAGAAGTCATTCAGCACAGCAGTTAATGCTAATGATCTCTGTTCTAGGTCTTCCTACTGATCTACAGTTTTAAAATTTGTGGTGCAACTTCATCAAGTACTGGAGCTCCTCTTTTCCATTTTTGTGTTTCCTCTTTAAATAGTGATGTGTGAGTTGGCTTTTGATTAGATCTCTGTAGGCCCTTTTATCTTTCATTCTGTTGATTCCCTTTTATGTACTTTTATTTTATCTTCAAGATAGTGTAGCTTTATGAATTTCTTCTACAGTGTTGATAAAGCAAAAAAGTCCTGTATTGCAGAGTTTAAGTCTGTTGAGTGACTGGAGTGGTTCAGTTGTGAATTGTAAAGCTGATAAGTCTTGCAGGGTGGTCTTTACTCTCCATCTTAATTGGCTATATGGTCTATAACAATTTTATGGTAAGGTGAGCAGCAGTTACTTAATGTCAGTTGCAGTATGATTATCTCTATATTCATAATTGATTTGTCAAGTCTTTCTTCAAATTGAGATAAAGATTATTACAGCGTACATCACAGAATCACAGAATGGCTTTGATTGGAAAGGACATTAATAATAATCTGTTTCCAACCCCTTGCCATGGGCTGGCTGCCCCCTACCAGCTCAGGCTGCCCAGGGTCCCATTCAAGCTGTCCTTGAGCACTTCCAGGGATGGGGCATCACAGCTCCGGGCAGCAGTGCCATGGCCTCACTGCTCTCTAGGTAATTGATTTCTTCCTAACATCTAATCTGAATCTCTGCTCCTTTAGTTAAAATCCATTCTCCCTTGTCCCCATCACTATCAGACCTTATTAAAAGTTGTTGTCCCCCGTTTATAAGCTCCCAGTAAGTGCTAGACGGCCATAATCTCCCAGGAGCCTCCTCTTTTCCAGGCTGAACAGCCCAACTTCTTAAACCTTTCTTCATAGGAGAGGTGCTCCAGCCTCTGAGCATCTTTGTGGGCCTCTTCTGGACCTGCTCCAGCAGCTCACCTTTCTTGTGCTGGAATGCTGCAGGTGGGGCCTTGTAAGGACAGAGAAGAGGGGGTCTGCCCCCTCCCTTACCCTGCCAGCTCTGCTCTTTCAATGCAACAGGGTGCTGGATACTAACTGATATTTTTATCTCCTTTCATTTTCTAAGCACAGATTTATATTTACCAGGGTTTCCCTTGTACTTACAACCGTTCACACGTTGCTTTTCAGTCATCATGTAGTCTTATCTAAGTAGTACTTCAATTTACTTAGGAGAACGGACTATTACAGACCTGTAAATAGCAGTTTAAACAACACAGGAACGATAGAATAACAGATGAGAAGTTACAGATGCAACTGTCTGTACATACATGGATAGAACTGCTGGTCTTTGCATTGCCATAAACTGGCATAACTGAAATACATAGGATTTAAAGACAGTTGGTATAAATGTGCTGGAATTGCCGTATTTCAAGCTGGTGGCTTTACATTCTTGCCTGCAGAAGTTAGTCAGTTTCTGGAAATGTGACTCCTGAGTTCAGCCTTGTCAGTTGGTTCTGCCTGTGATGCTGATGGAGCTTACTGAGCTCTCTCATCCACACTTAAAGACCATGGGATAAACACAAAGCGTCCTGTAAAGTGAGAAGCAGACTAGCATATCCCCACAGACATGGGGGGCATGGAACTAGATGATCTTCAAAGGACCCTTCCAACCCAAACCATTCTATGATTCTAAGACATTAGGTTTTTTTCTTTAAAATAATTGCATGATTAAGTCTCCTTCTCTTGCCTCTACTAATATAGAAACTACAGATTCTCCTTTCAGGGTCGTTGAATTTACATGGACTGCATGATAATAGAAAGTAGTGAGCATACAGTTAGGAGGAGTGTATGATATGAAGGTGCTGTGTTTGTAAAGCTGTTGCATATTTAATAGCTGCTTGTATTACACTACGTCTGTTTGAAGTCATTGGATTGGTTTACAGTAGCAAGGAATCAATATCCAAGTGTTCTCATGTGGATTAAAGTTGTATCTAGAAGTTAAAGCTGCTGTTTGGTGTAACTGAACTTCTCTGGTTCAGAGCCCTTCGTGGAGCTAAACCTGTGAAGAATGGAGAACTGAAAAATGATGCAAGAAATAATGCTGCAGTTGTGAAGTCAGGTGTAGAACTGTATGGAGGACTTCGCTAGGAGATGGGGAGTTTGAAATCTTCAGAGCTGCTTACACTCTGAAAAGTTGTTCTGACTCGTGTGTTATCTTTGATTTTAAGCCTGATGCTTCTCTTAAGTGGTCAGAATGGATCTGGCTCACAGTAGTGCCAGTTTCATGCAGCAACATTTTCATCAGGTCATAAAACTTAGGGAATTTTGGATAGTTGCGCAGGACTCTGTTGACTCACTTAATAGCTGTGTGGCCAAGGTTTGCTGATGAGAATGGCCCTTATGACTCCTGAGGTGTCCCCTCAGCTTCAGGTGGCTTCAGAGAGGAGGGGCACACTGAGAAAGCATCACCAGAAGGCATCTGCTGGTTCATCTCGATTGAAGGGTGCACAGGAAGAACAAAGTTTGGTTAGGCTTTGCAGTCAGTCTAGAAAATAACTTTGTGCTCTTTCTTCCAGCTGGCTTCCCAATGGGCTATGCAGCGGCTGCTCCTGCCTATTCCCCTAATATGTATCCTGGAGCAAATCCTACCTTCCAAACAGGTATGTGTAATAGGGGTGTCTAAGTGGTGTGCCTGAAATTCAGAAGTTACTGGAGCCAAGAGCTAAGAATAAGGAAAAGCTGTTGGGGCTTACAGTAACTCCTGCTCTGTGGGCCCACATGAGACCTGAGATTTCTTCAGTGTGCAGGTACTTTGTTGGAGTAGGTCACAGCTGTTTTTTATCTACCATTAGTGCTGGGTGCTTCAGCTGACGTATTCCCACTCTCATAGTATAATTTAGGGCTTGTAGTATGCTGGGTACTGTGGCAGCAGTGGTGCTTTTCATGAGTCTGTTGCATTCTTCATGAAATCCTGAGACTGTGCCTGTGATGAGGGCTGCAGGAATTGTGAAAGGATTGTCTGTCTTTAGGTAGAATCTGAGCCAGCAGTTGCTACTTGTACCTGCAGAAGTGGAGTTGTCATCTTGCTGTAATGTATAAAAATTATTCTTAAGTGATTATTAAGGGTATGACTATATCTGGAGTATACTGAAAGGAGGTTTAAAGATACTCAGGTGCCTTTGGAGTCTAGTTTGCAGTTGTAGTGAACCACAGCATTGATATTTTAAAGGTAGGATCTCTTTCATACTTGCCTTAGGTAGTCCATAAAATGCCAACGAGCAAATATGAATAAACTTCATTTGAAGTGGAGGAAACATATTTTTGTCTCTGTTCTCCAAAAGGCCATCTTGAGGTCTTAGAAAAGTTCTGACCTTAGAAATTGTTTTTCTTGTGCTTTGTTTCTTCTTCTGGAGAAGGTAGCTACCCATCACCTCCTGTCATTACAACATTGGTTGTGCCGAGATGGGCTGATGGTAACATGTACCAAATTCTCCTGTGTAGGACTACTGTCTAATACACTGAATCCAGATGTTTAACAATACTACTACTAAAATCCAAAGACACTTTTTATACAGAATCCAGCGAGTGGAAAAGCAGGTGGGTGCAGTAATACAATAGCTCCTCATTCTTAGTTGAGACAGTCAGGTGTTACATACAGATGTTATCAGTACTGACTGTGAGATATAACTTGTGCGTGGATATTAAGGCTAGGCTACTAAGTACTCACATGAAGATAAAGGAAATCAGGAACTAAGAAAATTGCTGCCCAGGATGTGACATCATAAAGCAGTGTACTGACACTTTTTTTGTATTTTTAATGCAGATTTACCTTTGTTTCCAGGTTATACACCAGGCACTCCTTATAAAGTGTCTTGTTCACCCACTAGTGGTGCAGTCCCGCCGTATTCCTCATCACCAAATCCCTACCAGACTGCTGTGTATCCAGTCCGAAGTGCCTATCCACAGCAGAATCCATATGCACAGGTAAGTGACCAAAACCAAGCAACTGCTATCTGGTTGGGTAGTGCTTTGCCTACACTGGAATACCTGCTTGCATTTTATTCCTTCGTGGGGTTGAAAAGAATAATTAGCTGTCAACAGTGAGAATTCTTAATGCAGTCATTTACAGTGTTACATCTGTGCAGTTTTATGTTTCGTTTAACATGATGGTTGCACTCTGCTCACTGATCAAATGTTCAGTGTTTGAAGACAGACTAGTTCCAGTAGCTTAGTGTTAGTCAGAGTGCTAGAAGCTGTAACTGCTACAGCAGTTTGTCAAAAATGGTCACAAGCTAGCACTATTTTTTTATTTTTATTTTTTTTTAGGATGTCTTTGTTACTGTTTAAGAAGTTATCAAGTTGGCTTAAAAACTCTTGAAAATTGTTGAGGCTATTTTAACAGGCTAACTGTTAACTGCTAGAAAGGACAGAATGAAGACGCTTTGATAAACGCAATATTTTGGGGGAGAAGTAGGTGCTTCTGTAGAAGAAATCCACATGGTGTGTTAGTTGAAGGGGATTGGTGAGCATGTAGCAGGGTTTATCCAGACTGCTCAGTGTATTTGGATTTGTCAGAAACCTGGAATTCTTTAACCAAAAACAGTTGAATAAAACGTTGTGGAAGATGTTCTTTCATGTGTTAATGTATGAAAAGATGTGAAACAAAGAGACCTTGTTGCTGAAGGTGCAGTCAGCATGGGAGAGCTACTTTTGCCTCTTGAATGTTTGAATGTTATACTAAGTGCCTAAAATGAAGGGCTAAATGTTACCAGGTTTTAGTGAAAGAAGATAGCCTGTTTTTTATTTCCCCAAAAGGTACACAGTAATTGCTTAACTTGCTTTTTCTCAACAGCAAGGCACTTACTACACACAGCCTTTATATGCAGCACCACCCCACGTAATTCACCACACCACAGTTGTGCAGCCTAATGGCATGCCAGCAACCATGTACCCTGCTCCTATTCCACCACCAAGAGGAAACGGTGTGACCATGGGGATGGTGGCTGGGACTACTATGGCAATGTCAGCAGGTAGGTGGACTTGTAACCCTTGAGTCTTCTTGATGAAGCTCTGCTTTATTTGAAGGAAAACATTACTGCATTATAAAATGTGATGCCAGAGACGTGCTGTGCAGAACCATAAACTTAGTGCTATTAGAAGGGACTTCTGTAGGTTATCCAGACCAGCATCTTCACGCTGACTCCAGCCTAGATCTGGGTGGTTACTTCTCCACTGATTTGATCAGCTGTAGTTATGGGGATATTAGCATTATTGTTTCAGATACTGGTGTTACAGTAGTATGGTAATTGTGTGTATCTTTATGGAATTTCATCTGTTTTTGTATCCCTTGCTTCTAATCAACGTAAAGGCTCTGAATTCCTCCTCTCCAAACCTTTCTCTGTACCTGGATGAAGACGGCAGCCTCTAAAGGCTGAACTCTTGCTCTCGGCCTGCCCTTCTGTTGCTGACCTCTGTGTGTTGAGATAGAACAATTCTGTTTGCACTGCACGGGGGTCCTTTCTGTCATGGGCAATTGTTAGGAAAGCTTGCTTCCTAACTCTACAGACTTTGAGTTACAGAGTTTTGGAGGTGATGTTTAACTGCTTTGTAGACTCATCTGTGAGTCTTTTTCTGAGGAGTGCTGTGCTTTGTTACTCAGTGTAACTCACTGAGGAATGTCCACATTCTCTCAAATGGTTCTCAATTTGGTAGTTTAAAAAATGAGTGCCATGAGCTTGTTTCCAGATTATTCTTTATCTCATCAAATTGATCACTTAATCTGGGGGAATCTCAGATCTAGGGAAGTGACACAAACTGAACTAACTAGAAGGCTTTCAGTTTCATGTGTGGGCACGCTTATGCCAGGTATTTTTTATTATTACAAAGCACTGCAGAGTGAAGCTGTTAAGATCCTGCTATCTCAGCCTGTTTCTGAACCCCCTCTTTGTCTGTAAAAAAAAAAAAAAAAAAAAAAAAAAAAAAAAAAAAATAACAACCTGTATCTGTGCTAATGCAAACGAGAAGTAATTTATTCTGATTTGTCAGTCGAGTTATCTCCACCATCAAATATTCTTCTGGCCTGTAATGCTGGCTGTGGGAAAAAGTATTTCAGTGAATAATCTGCTTATGTTGCAAGGCTTCTGCTAAAGCTGTTTGTAAGTCATGAGCATCTTTGTGTTGGACTAAGCATCAAAATGATACAGTTGCTTAAATGTTTGAAGGAAGATTAGGTCTGGAGTGCAAAATGAGGCTGGTAATTTTAAATGGGAATATGAACAAGCTGTAAGATTTTTAGTTTCTCCTGTTTGTGTTTCTATGCCAGAATGCGTGCTTCCTTTTAAATATATGTATGTCCTCTTCTTCCTAGGAACTTTGTTGACAACTCATTCCCCAACTCCAGTAGCCCCTCATCCAGTTACTATGCCCACATATCGGGCTCCAGGAACACCAACCTATAGTTATGTGCCCCCGCAGTGGTGATCATCCTGGCAGTCAGTGTAAGTTGTTGGTTTAGTCTGAAAGCAGTTTGTTGTTGTTATTTATTAGTAAAAATTTGTTTTGGGGGGGATAAGCTTCAGCTCGTGCTTCTTGTAGTCACTGTGGGAGGAGGAGTTTTGATAGGGACCATAAATTAGATTGTGGGTTTGAGGAAAGAGATTTGATTTTTGAAGTCTGACTATGAAGTGGGATTTGGGGGAGTGCAGTGTGTGTGTCAAATAAACACAAAGATTAATGTTTTGGGCATCCTCACTTTTTTGCTGCTGGCTGTTGTTTTTTGAGTCTGTGTCAATAACTGCTCCATTTGAAATGAAATGGAAAATTCTAGTTTGGTTGGTCACTTTGTCACTGTAGTTTATGGTAACATTATTAACTTTGTTCTAACTCTCTTTGGATTTCTGTGCCAGTGATTGAGAGTTCAGAATTTGCCTTTTGAGTTAACAGAGCAGCATCTTTGTTGGGCTTTGCTTTGATGCTATGCTACAGAACACAGACCTGAAACGTTTCACTGTTTCAGCCAAAAATGTCAAGTTACATTAGTGCAAAAAGTGAGAATTTCACTGTATCTAACCTAAGGTAATTTAATTAGGCTTAAAATACCTCTTTAGGATTACACCTTCTTCTAAGACAAAAGTGCTGTGGCAGTAGAAAGCTGGAGCACAGATGATGGGAGAAAATCAGCGTAATGAATTTTTAATGTAGAGGCCTGTAGATTTCAGTGGATGAGTGCTGGAATAGCACTGTATGGTACTTCTGAATGTCTGATGTGTTTGTATTGTCTCTGTGGGGCATGCAGTTGTAGGATGTCTTACCACCCTCTAATAGTATCTCGCTTAATCGAATATCTTCCCTCCCCTCAATGTAGGTTTGAAGATGGGAGATATGCAATCAAGAAATTGAGGTTTAAAAGTTGGTGCTGAAGCCCTCATGCCTCCAACCAGGACTCTTCTTCTGAATGCTTTCAACACTTGGCTAAACACTACTAATTCCTGATCACTGAAGATTTTCCAGTGCTGCATATCTTACATCTTGGAACTCCAGCAGTTAGTCTTAAAGCAAATCCTGTTTTGTGGACTGTCTTGCAATTTTTTAGCTAATTATAATGATAAAAAGGGAGTATAAATTTATTCTGATCCATATCTAGTTGAATGCATGTTAAAACACAAAAACAAAGCTTGCTCAATCTACCTGCAGTGACTGATGCAAAAACCATCATATGCAAATCCAAAGGAACCGAGAAGTATTTTACAACTTGTATCACTAATGCACTGTTGTAATGTATGCAGGGTCTTAAAAGGTAGAATCATGAAAGTGAGTTTCTTTGTAGACTACCGTGAGATACAGTAGATAAGAGCTTCAACCTTTTTTGGGTTGATGGGATTGCCAGTTTAAAAGGGGCACTTTTTTTGTTAATTTAAGTGATGTATTCTGTTCAAATTCAAGTACTAAATTGGAGTGACTGGAAAATGAGGCAGAAAAGCTGTAGGAATCCCGCACGCCATTAGTTTACTTCATACCTTTACATTTTTGTTACATGGATTCAGTGTTATAGAGCTGTTCTCAAGGGTTAGAATGAAATGACAAAGGTAATGCTGTGTGTGCGAGTAAATAAAGCAAGCTTCCTTGAGGCAAAACTTGGCGTTAGGAATAGTAGGAGGCGACCTGTGTAATGAATTGCATGCCCTGGGGAGATACATATCCAGTACTACCTTTCATACGATGCAAGATGTGTCAAAGTGAGACTGCCACACAGGCTGATAGAATAACACTTTCCTTCAGATCTCCGTTGGAGAGATCACTGTTGTTTTTCCTAAAGAATGTTGTAGTCAGTTGCAAGCTTAGGTGCAGTTGACCCAGCGTGCTTTCCTGATGTTTAAGAAGTATTAGGGCTTTCTGTGGCAGATGGGGAGATCAGCTGCGTGCCATCCTGAGGAAAGCTGCTGTGCCTGACGAGTCTGTTAAAGGGGAACAAATCATTCTAACACAATTTCCTTGTTAGCTACTCGCAGTATGGACTACAGATATGCTGTAGAGGGCTGCCAGAATATAGAGGTTTCGGATAGTTTGGTTGTTTCATTTTTTTTTCCTGAAAATATTTGTAATTGAAGTGAGAGCCATTCGGTGGTTGCAGCGTTTTGATGTATTTTTGTAGCTTTTTTTTTTTTTTTTTTTAACTTCCTAAGTTGCACTTGGAAGCACGTACAAATAAGACTGACTGCAGATCAGCATTTCATTGCAATGAGTCATTTCTGGTATTCTTTCTTGCAACTTCAGTTTTTAAAACAGTACCTCAAAGCAAATGCAGTGGTGATAAAGGGCTAGCCTTAGAACCCATTTCTGTACCAAAATTCTCACCAGGAAGATTTTAAATTTTCAAAGTAAAATGTTGCACATGAAATCAAGGTTTTTCTTAGACCTGCTTACTTACAGTGTCAGAAAAATGCAACTTTTTTTTTGTTTTTTTTTAATATACATTCTGCCTGCAATAAATTATGCAGTAAATGATAATAAAATGTTGTTCCCTTTTAAGCCTTTACAGAGAGGTGTATCAGGCTGTATCGTTCTCGTAGTCTAATTTCCATTCAGAAGTGATAATTTTTTTTCTCTAATTCTCTATCTAATTAATGTTTTTCTGGGGTGTTCTGCTCCTCTGTAGGTTTGGCAGCTACCTTGGGGTGGCTTCAGAGCTGATGTGATGCTGCCATTCCAGTACTCTGCCCTGGTGGGATCCTTGTGAACTGGGGTTGGAGCCTTCAGTAACTTTATTTTTTACAGTAAGCACTCTCTGTAATTTTTTTTTACTACGTTTTTTTAAATAAAGTTTAGGATGATTTTTCAGGAATCACTGTCAGAGGACAGACAGCCCCTTTAGTTTTAATGCCTTGAATATTAATGATGTTGGAATAAGTACTTTAAACCTTACTCATGAGCACTTACTGCAGCTTAGGGATTTCCATATGTTTCCGTATGGAGCAGAAAATTACCCCAGACAAACCATTTTGAATCTGTGCTGCCTTGGGTCAGGTCTGTTCAACGATTCCTTTGGTGTAGCAGGTTTGAGTAGCCAGGTGTGCTGGGTGGTACAGCGAATGTGAATCCAGGCCACTTGTTCAGTTTGCAAGTAGTGTGACATTTTGGTTGTCTTAGCATGATTTTAACGAGAGTTCAGGTGTGAACCAGTGCTATGCTGAGGAGAAGCTGTACAGAACAGGCTCAGAGCTTCGCTGTCTCCCGTCTCATCACCCTATAGACTAAAGCTTTGTGAATCATAGGAGTTAAATTCGGTGAATGCTGCATTAGAAAAGTGGTTGAGGAATGAACATAACATCCTGCTTCTTTGCTCTCAATTCAGATTCCTAAATGCCATCTTGGAATTGGTCCCTGTAACGTTCTGTAACTTTTAGGCAGTCACGCTTGAGCACTTTTTTTTTTTTTCTCCTAAGTTGCATTATGGGATTCATCCACGAGGGGGAAACTACCTTTTTTTCCTTATAAAAAATAAAAAATAAGAGGTACCACACCTTCCAGTTGTGATGAGCTGTGATGTACTGGGAGGGTGGAGCACATCTCCAGCAGTTTGATATGGGAAGTTACCAAAAGCACAGTGCGGAGGGGACAGGAGGGGAGTGTGTGTGTGTATATAACTATCTTAATGGTATTTTGTTGCAAATAGTAGAAAGCATGGATACAAAACAGCAGAGGGGGAAGCTGTACATCGTTCAATAGGCGTTTACACAGTGAGGGTCTTACGAAATGTTCTCTCCTGCTTTTTATATAACATTCCCTATTTAGAATTCCTTTATAAATGAATGCGCAGTATGTTTGCACGAGAGCTCTTTGACAATGAGAAGAGCTCGTGCTGTAGAGACATTTCAGATCAAGCTTCTCTTTAAAAAAAAAAAAAGAAAAAAAAGAAAAAAAAAAAAAGAAAACTTTTATGGCAGCTTTATATGATTAAAAAGAAAAAAAGTACTACTTCAAACCTGGAACTGAAGAGATAACTGCAGCAATAACAGAGAGAAGTCCAAAATAGATTTTTCTTTTTCTTTTTTTTTTTTTTTTTTTCCAATTCAAATTTCAAGTGTTCAATTTAGGTAAAATATTTTTTAAAGACTGAAGTATTCCCTACGTCAGTGACAACTGATGAAAGTGTCTTTTAAATGTAGCAGCAGCAAAATATAAATGGCTAATAATTGGCACCAAAAGCACGTAGCCCTAGTCAGTGGCACGGTGGTTATTAACCAGGCAATTGGAGGGAGAACAGAGAGCCTACTACTAGATCTTGCTATGCTTAAAAGCTGAGATGGCAGTGGTAGATAGGGAAGAAAAATCCTTTCCTTTAGTCCTTCCTCGTGTCGCTTCATCCACTGGAGGAAGAAACAAACTGTAAGTACCACAGTGTCGTAGTGTTGTCTGAAGATACTTCATGGTACAGAGTTGCATGCCAGGATACCCAACACTGACTGCTCTTCACACGGTGGGGTGGCTTCGCTGTCACTTGGGCCGTAGGCTGCTGAAGGGATCTGAGCAAGAAATGGTCAGAACTGGCTTGGAATTGCTCCCCAGTGCTTAAGCGTGGTATTAGGCACCATTCATTTGGGTTTGCAACATATTTTTGCTTGAGTAGCTGATGCCACCACTTAACTCCAGGCTTCGAGTCATACCAGAGAGTGGTAATGTGAAATCTCCCATGTAAGGAACATGAGCAGTAGTGATGCTTCAGCTGGAACGTGTGGGGAAAGAGGACAGCTGTGGTCGTCGTTCTTTGCAGTTGCCCAGATGTGGTTTGTGCAGTAGTTGGTAGGTAGCTGGTAGTTGGTATGATCCGTGTGTGGTTTTCTCCAGCAGGTGTCACTGGCCAACCTTCATGTTTGCTGAGGGTCAGAAGCAATCCATGAGTCCTCACGTTGACGTGTTTGTGAGCGCTTGTCCAAAAAACAGTGCAGAGTAAAGCTCGTTGAGATGGTTCTTACATAACGTGCCAGCTTGCTAATTTTGTGTCTTATCAATTCTAATGAGATTTGTTGAGTTAGAATGCAATTAAAAGGAGCGACTGCAGCAAAGCTAGGATTGTGCAAGCCTCAAAGAGCATCGAGTTGTTTCTGAAGTAGTGAGGACAACTTTCAGGGGGTGTGTGTGCTGGGAGAAGGTAAGGTGGGTTTTGCAGAGGGAAAAGAGGGAAGAAGAACAGTGTTTATCTGGGGGATGAGGAAACCTTTTCTTTTGTATGTTGAATATAACACTTAAACATCTGAATTCCACAGGTAGTAGTAAGGGTCCATTTGTGTATAAAATAACAAAGTTCTAAACAGTGTATGGGCTCTGAAGTTTCAACACCAAGAAAGTGAACATGACTTTTCTAAACTGTTGTGACTTTTGGGCACTTAGCAGGCAAACTGGGAAAGCTTTTTTAGCTGGCTGCTGTACAGACTTGTTTTAAGTAGAATGAATTTGTTAGTGTGTTTCTTTTTTAATTGTAATGCTATTATTGGCTGCCCTCATGTCTAAGAATTGGAAAAGTGAGTGCATGCAATGGAAGTGCAAGAGGCCCCAGTAATAGTTCTCCATGTTTGTTATGAAATAGACACAGGTTTCCTTTTTATGACTTTTTAAAAACTGTCTTACAAACAGTTGTATTGGTACATTATTTTTTTTTTAAGTTTAGGTCAATGTTGTCTTCCAGGATAAGTTTTAAGGCATCACTCACTCCTGCATTGAACTACCACATCAACACAAAGAGTGGAGATCCCATTCTGAGCCAGTTCAATTGTGAAAATTCATACTTTTTTTATTTTTTATGCAATTCAATGAGTAGATGAGCTCAGATTTAAATTCTTAAAAGCACGTTTATTGTAACAAGAATTGTTATGTATTAATACTTCAGTTTTCAATAAAGATTGACTTGTGTTGCTTATTGTGGGGTTGTTTTTCGGTGACGTGGTCCGTTTAGGAGATGTTCTGCCTTTAAATGAATGAAATCGAAGCAAGGTGCCAAAATCAGTGAAGGTGGGCTTTCTCAGTAGGGTTTCTGTGTGGCTCACAGAGCTCAGTGATGAGTCTTGCCAGGGTGGAACGTTTGCATTGCCTGACAAAACTGCGAAGATGCTGCAACTCTGCCTGGCTCTTTTTTGAGGCGCTTCCTGGGGTTTGGTGGCGCTTTTATTGATGTTTCTGGGCACCAAAGAAGTTTAAAGCAAAGCAAATAAAACTCTTTATTTCACAACACCACAGAGTTTACTTGATGTCGGGTTACCGGTATCCCTGAGATGACAGGTGTCGAACAGATAAACCTCAAAGTCAGTGTTTTGATTATTCCCCAGAAGGAAAAGAATAAGTAGGTGCAATGCATGGGCAGTCTGCTGTTTCCTTAGAGGATGGGTGGGTGTGAATGGCACAGCAGTGGCACTATGAGCATCCCAGGGGAGGAGGGATACTGATGGCATGCGGTGCTGCTTGGACTGACAGGCTGTCCTTGTTCATTCTAGGAACCCAGAAATAGCATACCAAGGAACAGTGCTGTGAGAAGCAACACGTGTGGAAGAGGAGAATATTGAAGGGATCCTGTTCTTGACGTGGCTTCTTGGTGTGAGGGATTTTTTTGTTTGTTTAAATGTCTGTGGGACTCCCAAGATGGAAGGTCAGCCCAGGTCTGCTTTTTCCCGCTTCCCCATTTCATTTCATAATGCCTGTTCCTCTGCTGCTGATTGGTGAGTGGCTGTTGGCTCTGTGAAGGCAGGTGTACTGACAAGGGCTGCCCTTGTTGTAGAGGCAGCTTTGAACACTTGGTAGCAGCCAAAGCCGTTTCTAGAAAAACAACTATTCCATTAGAGACCATCAGAAATAAAGCTGCAAGTTCTAAGTTTCAGGTTTTCCTGTGAAAAATTAGGGACAAAAAGCAAGTTTGGCTTTTTCTACTACACATTCTTATTTCTCTAGCACACGTTATTACATTTTAAGCTCCAGTGCTCGTTGGTTCATTGATCCAGGCAGCAGAAATAGTTTTGTCGATAGCTGTGCTGCAGTTAGGAGCTGTGTTCTGATCCTCAGTAGCTGGGGGTTTTGTAGGAGACATCCATCACAGTGCTGGTGTAGAAAAGGGTTTTTTGCATTACCTATTTACACTGATGTGCGGGGCGAGCAATTGCTCTGTTGTATTTTATTCCAAAGTCCAGATAGCCTGATAACTATCCTGTCCTGGTAGCCCAGGTTAAGATGGGATCAATGTGATAACTAGGGGAATGTACAGCAGGAAGAGGCATTTGGTGGCTGCAGGGGGCTGTAGTGCTGCAGTTTCTGTGTGCTGGAGGAATGACCTTTGGTTTGGGGCTATGTACATCTATTTTGTAGTATTTCACAATAGCTTGAGGTTTTTTTTTTTCTGGGCAGGAATGGTGCTGGACAATGTGAAACTTCAGAAATCGGAGGGGGGGGAACACCTGTCTGCAGTCACACTTTTCCCAGCCTTACCTTAACAAGGATGAAAGTGAGAAACTATGAAGTGGAGATGAGTGCTGTATCTTCTTTTGTTGCTAGAGTGCTAATGTGGCTGAAGCAGAAGTGTCAGTTTATCTTGACGTTAAGATTTATCTAGGAGGTGTATTGCTTCAGGTTGCTGAATGTCAAACCCCAAACCTAGCAGGGCTGGGTAATGGGTGTGCAGGCAGGCTGCTGCTTCTGGCAAATGGGGGAATCAGTTGTGCAGAACACAGTTACAGGGCTGCGTTTGATCGTCGTGGGTATAAAGGCAGATGTTGTGTCTGCAGTGTGTTATGGGAAGATGACAGAATCAGGCAGGAGTAGAGTTGATAACTTGTTTATTTCCCAACTCACAGATATATATGTAAACAGTCACACACAAAGGTATACAAGTCTGGGGTCAGTATGTGGGTATCTTATTTGCACAGGCTGTGAAACAGAGCTGCTTTGGTAGCAAAGTTGTGCAAAAGAGAAGCTCACCATGCACACCAGGGTGGAGTAGTTGCAGGGAGGAAAGTGGCAGTTAGGCAGAAGGAACAAGCAGCCTCTACTTGCTAATAGTTACCAGTGTTGCCAAAGCCATGGGATTTCAGTAATGTAGCTTGTGAAGGAAACGTGGGAGCCGTGGTGAGAAATGGAATACGGTGTGCAGTGTTAATCCCAAGGCAGGGGAAGCTGTGATTGCTGCATGGCCAAGAAGAACCCTTTGGGCTTTCCCGAGCCCAAAATAGGCAGCTGTGAATGTAAAGGCAATTGAAGCCCACTCTGCTGCCGTTCCTGAGCACGCAGGAGGTCGTCCTCCCACCTCCCCCATCTCTGGGCACTCAGCAGAGACGTGGGGATGCGTTCTGGTTTCTGCCAGGCCGTGTTTTTGGCTGTGGTCTTATGCTGGCTGAGTTCTGAAAGGAGCTGCTTTGATCTGTCTGCACTGTTTCCAACACTGATTCCCTGCCCCACAGTATTAAATGAACAAAACTGCACCTTCAGTAGGTTCAAATCAACTGAAAACACATCAATTTTTTCCACTTCTGTCCGTTACCAGAGTTCTCACTTTCTAACCCATTACTTACCTGAAAACTTGATACTACAGCCTTATGTAAGCAGGAGCATTGGAGATGGGGACCTTCTGTTTGTATCAGATGTTGTGGCTGAGATCTCAGACCAGCTGCTGTGTGTCAGATCCTGCTGGCTCAGGCAGAAAGCTGGAGTCACTGTAGGTGCAGGTGAGGCTCTAGCAGTTGAATGAAGCCAGAAGAGCTTCATTCTTACAGCCTTTGGACTTGATGCTGTCCTGTATTCGCTGCGACAACCTGTCAACCCACAATCCTCATTTGTAGGCAGATGGTGAGGTTTGAAGACAGTTGTAGCAATAAGAGTAACTTCAGAAGTGGGATTTGCTGTAAGCTGTAGCACCTCACAGATGCTGACAATGTTCTTCTTTTTCTGTACTGCAAAAGATGAAGGAACTTAAGAAAAGCTTATTTCTGTCTCCAGGCATCCAAAGAGATGCAGTGTTTTCAGTCTGAATCCAGGATTGCCTCGGATGCCCATTACTCACAGATGACTGCCATGGAGGCCTGGCTTGCTGAGAGATTTAGGAAGCTCAGCCACCCAGATGCAGGCAGTGCCCAGACAGCTGGGGTTGTTCACAGCGAGGCCATGGATGAGGCTGGATAAAAGAAGGGCTTTCACCTCCCTGCACCCCACAGCATTTCAGGTAAAGATCTTAAAGATTATAGAATCCTAGATCTTAAATGTTGCTTCTTGGAAGTGATTGGCTCTATGGGAACGGATGTCTCTGAACCTGATTTAAATGTTAAAAAAAAAAAAGACTTGTACTGCTTTTGATGCTGTCATAACTGGAAGCATTCTTTTTTCCAGTGTCCAACTCCATAATTCCAGACCGATAACACAAAATAGAGATTCTTTTTTTCTTTAAAAGGTAGAAACTGAGTTATTAGCAGCCACTCTTGGTTGGAGTGGCAGCTTCAGCGAGCCATTCTTGTGACTGGTTCACATAAACCCATGCATTGCCTGAGTGGAGTCTGCCCAGGCTTTGCTCATTGGGAAACACAACTGCTTTTCACAAGATTTTTCCCATGCACTTAACTACAGGAGGGAAGAGGGCAGAAACAACCAGGACAACCCAACAGCCCCTGGCTCGAGTTGAGACTCAGTGCAGGAACTTTGGATTTCTCATTTTGGTTTGGTTTGGGTTTTGTTTTTATGAGTTTTTGTTTGTTTGTTTGTTTTTTGCATGGAAATGTATGTTTCTGGTCATGCAGAGGGTTCATCTCCAAAGGAAGGGAGGTGAGTATTGCAGTTTTGTCTCTCTGCTTGGTCATGCTTCAGGTGGACTTCTCTGGTGAATCTGAGACGGTTCTGCCTGGTATGCTCAGAAAGCTTGAAGCTTGTCACTTAACCTGTTGCTCATATGTCAGAAAACCCCTTTATGATGAGTTTGGGAAGGTCTACAAGGTCATCACCTAGCGTGCACACACACAAAGCTCGTAAAGCTTGCGTCCTTTGCATGCATTCTCTCTGACAATTCTACTTGACAGTACAAGGCTGAATGCCTCCATTGAAAATCCAGGTGAAAGATGAGCAAGGAAGTGCAGTATCGGTTACTTTGCTTAGCACATCTTTATAGCACATGTACACTTGACCATTGATTCAGTAAGAATTTAGGAGATGAGATGGCTTGAGTGCATGACCATCTGAAATCAGTGGAGGTAACACGAGATTGGATATGCGGTTCACTCAGGAAATAACAGGTGTTGGTGGAGTTGGTACTGGATAGGAAAGAAGGTCATTCCTTGATGAAATCCCTTGCAGATGCACAGATGGGTGTACAGATGTGGGGGTGTGGTTAAGCTGAGCAAAGCGAGTTGGATTCTTACCTGTTAATTAGTGCTGTAACTCCACCTGCTATGTTACAAGCTTGCCACTCTTTCTGTGTGATCAACTTTTGTACCTGATTTCAGTCTTGCATAGGGAATCAGATCCTCTCTCCAATTTTTCCTTACAAGAGCAGGATCCCAACTGAAGCCACTTTATTAAGAATATTACTGATAGGCAGTCTCAGGGAGAACGAATTTCTCTCTGCTGTAAATAAATAACTTTTCTTTCACCAGGATGATGTTTGGCTGGAGAAGTCTGTTTTGGCACTTATAAATATTTCTATAAAGTCTCTCTATATAAATTTTCTGTGTGCACCGGTGAGATGAGATATGAAACGAGTTCTGGTAAAGGTGCCAAGTAATCTGGCAACTTCAGTGATTTGATGCATATGTACTAAGTATTGCTACAGAGGTGCCAGTAGCCAGCTCTTAGCTGTATGTTGGTGTGGGGATGTCTTTTAGTGCACCAAGAACCTGCAGAGCATTGGGTGCTGTGTAGTTTGTGCCATTTCATTCAGTAGAATAGATGGGAATTTGTACTGGAGTGACTTCAGTGTAGACTTAAAAGTGTCGTGTAGTACAAAATATGCATTAAAAACAGGTATCAGAAGGTGCAAATAGGCCCTCAAATGGGTGCAGTAACTTTTTTCAGAGTATGGCTGGTCCTTTGCTCAACTGGGACCCAGAGTTTTTGGAGAACCTTCATCCTTGAGCACTCGCAGCAGCCTTGGCTGTGAGCAACCTGAAGCAGCGTGCCACTGAGGCTTATTCCAGGACGTGGTGTTGGGATTGCACCACATCGACTCCCAAAGCCCCTTCTGGCCTGGGTCAGGCTGCCTTAACCCAGCATTCCTCCCCCTCCCTCGAGTACAGAGCTCCTAACCTCAGAAAATGGATCGATCCCGTGCCAATGCATTTTTCTTCCTGGCCAATCAAAACAGACATGGAAGAGGAAAGGAGAGGTGCAGACATTCAGGGTAAACACAAAAGTTAACGACTGCGTTCTGTTATTTATGCATGCTTTCTGCAAAGCTGACCCTGTTGTGGTGGGTGCAGTGCACTGAGGGTAATCATTCAGCATTCTGGGTGCTGTGAAGTCCAACAGGAACGTTTCTGTGCTCAGCACTTTGGAGGATGAAACTCACTCGTGCAAGCCCGGTAATGGTGGCCTGTTCCCCAGAAAAACCAGCGTGCACGTGCAAAGGGTGAATGAGAAATGGTGCTGTGCTCACACCGGGCAATGGTGCAGCTGCAGCTGGGGTTGTGGCCACGTCCCCATGGCTGCAGACAGGCCTGTCTGCAGTTCAGCCCAGGAGGCGACTCAGGGCATACAGGGCATGGGCCTGGCACTTCAAATTTTGCTATTTGCTGAGGAGGAAATAGTGGGGCTTTACTGCAGTACTTTCTTATGGAGTCGGATTCCTCCCACCACGCACCCCCAAAGTCCTGAAACCTCTTTCCTTCCAGTGATCAAGACTTTTGTTTCTTATTTCAGGCAGCCCAGCCCAACTGCTGCTTCTGTGCTCTGACTGCAGGGTGCTCCAGGCCATGGGGAGCATGGAGAGGGGGCACAGGGTGTGCAGGCTGAAGGAGCTGGAGCTGCTGAGAGGGGAAGGTGCTGAGCACTGTGAGCTTAGCAGTGCAGATTTTCCTGTTTTTTTCCCCGTTTGTGTTCACTGAACTATGCTTGGATATGCAGTGTTTAAAGGCCGTTCCTGTAAATGCCCCAGTGCCTTGGTTTCCTGACTGCTGCGTGCCACCACAGATGCATTTTTGGCAATGCCAGAACAGATCTGCAAATGATTATACTGGTTCAAGTTACTGCAAGGCAGGCAGAAAGCAGCTCAAGAATGTGTCCTGCTTGGTAAACCCTGTTTTCCTGCTGCTTGGAGAGATGTGGAGGGGGAGGGAGAGCACTGCACCTTCACAGTCAGGCAGCTTTGAGAGTGGAAGGGTTTTCTCATGTGGTTTCTTATCACCACTCTCTGAAGCACTGCATCAAGTGGGGATGTTGCATCTGGTTCTGCCTTGCAGAGGAGTTGTGTGTTGTGTGTTTTCCTGGAAGCAGACAGTAAACTGCAGGTGGGCAGGGCCATAAGGAGCAGTTGTGTTCTCGTCCAACCTTCAGCTTGCTGATCCTCTCTAATTCCATATTACTCAGAGTAAGCTTACTTATCACCTAAGGTTTTACTGATGTTTCCTCGTCGTTTTTAACTAGCAGGAGGCTGGGAGTTAGGTGCTGCTGACTTGCTAACCTTAATCCATGTTCTGAGTGATGGGAGGGTGCATCTCTTGTACTACGTCTCACTTCCACCTGCCTGCCCTCTGTGGTTGGCTTCACTGAGGCCTTCTAGCATGGTTCTGCTGCTGAGCAGCACATTCTAGGTTACGAGAGGAACAATGATTTTGAAGAAAAACAATTTTACATGGATAAGACACGTCAGACACAGACAGAGTCACTTTTACAAGTTTCTTTATGAAATTAAATGTAGCCCCTGGTCTGGGGAGAAGATATAGTGCAAGAATGACTTTGTACATGCTACTAAATTCAGATGTCCCTGGATGACCAAACTTCAGTAAGCTACAGCATCAAACACCAGACCTGGGAGCTCAGCAGGCAGTTAGTGCTCATTTACAGTAGCATCATGTTGGAACAAAGGAGTGCCTACTTTCTGCTGTCACAAGATGTCTCTAAGCTAGGGAATTAGGTCAGTATGGCTTCTAACGCTCACTAAGGTAAGGCAAATCTTTCTTTTTGCTAACCAAGGTACAGATGAGTTTCTCTTGGCCACCGTTTGAAACTTGGGTACCTAAAGTGAGGCTTTCAGTGCCAAAACTTGGCCAGTTGTAAGTAGCTTTAGGATGTCTGTTTGTAAAGGTATCAAAACCCTCTAATAATTTGAGTCTGTAGAAGTTTGCATAACAGTTGTGGTTTCAGTCTTTCTTTTGCCATTAAACTGCAGACTCTGACTTCTGGGAGCGGTTTGCAAATATTGATCTTTTGTTATTTAAAAAATAAAAATAAAACAGACAAAACAGGCATTGAGTTAACAACTGACAAGAACAATTACAGACTTACAAAATACACAGTTCTGGTTTTATACCATAAATAAACACATTACAAACAATGAGCATTTTCATTGGCCAGGAAATATGGCAGAATGATAGAAGAGAATCTAAGGAGTTGAGTACAGTATCAATTTAGGCACATTTTTCTCTAACTTCTGTAACGAACCCACTAGAGCGATTCCTGAACGTTACTCATGCTGCAGGTTGGTTGGCACCGTTTAACAACTATATTGTTCATCAGTGTTGTTGAATTAAAGGGAAGAAAAGGGTCACAGTGCAATACTCACTGTTGTCTCGTCTGAGTGCCAGCAGAGGCTAACTGAGTTAGTTAGAAGGGTGGAGGAGGATCGTGTCCTTGAGGTGAAAGGTGGGGAACAGAGAACGGAAGGGTTTTGCTCCTCCCTGCAAAACATACAATGTCAGCAACACTGAGCTGTTGTTCTGAGCATGTCAGCGGGGGGCAGAGCTGGTAGGCTGAGCAGCTGCCAGACAGCAGCGGTGTTCACAGCAGAATGGAATGATTCAAAGTACAGCTGACAGGCAAAACCTTTTCAGATGAAACAGATCAGGCTCCATTCTCATCTCTTCCTGGAAGTCTGTCTTGAGTGCTGTGCAAGGCTGGCTCGCTGGGACCAAGCACAGATGCACACGTGTGCGAGCACACATGCGGCCTCTCACCTCAGAGCCAGGGGGTCAGTTGGTCTGCAAGATAAATAGAGAAGGCAGGAGCACACGTGCCATCCTCTGTAAACAAAGGATTGGAAGAACCTGGGCTCCACCTCCTAGGACTGGTGGATAAAGTGCTTTCTCAGAAGGGGTTCAGGCACAAACGCGGGGCTGTCCTCATTTCCGGAAGGGTGTCAGCCTGCTGATGTTCTGCCAGAAGTTCGAGGGTTTGCGCTTGGGCTCTGCCAGCATGAAGACCTGCTGCTGTGGGAGCGTGGTAGGCAGGGTGGGATGCTTCTGTCGCATCAGGAAGTCATAGTATGGCCTGGTGACAGCTGTGACAGCGAGGAGACAGCAAAGCACGTGAGTTGAGCACACAAACCCTCCCCATACCCATTAAAGCTGCGGGACAGTGAATTTGATTTGCCTCAGCATTGCTCTCAATTTCAGCAATGTTGGTGTTACGGAAGTCCCAGAAATGCCAAGCGTAGCTGACAGATGTTCTGTCGACAATAAGGGGCAGCTAAACAGCTGTAGCTCATTGCTAGTGACAAACTGATGAGCATACTCATGTGCCTTTACTTCTTTATGACATCCTGCACTGGTAAAAGCATGGGGAAATCCACAGCAGTGGAGTTTTAGCAGGCAGAATTGCTCTATTGAACCTGAAGAGCCATGTCTGAGCACTGTCCTTACAGTTCAGAAAAGAAACAAAAAACCAGACTTGTTCTGGGTACTGGATGAAGTGCTTCTTTCTGACACTGGTCCCCAGGTAATGCTATGAATTCTTAGCTTGAACTCAGTAGAAGAGAGCTGTAGCAGCCACAGCAAGAGAGGTAACCAAGTGGATCTAATAGAGGCTCATGGCCACCAGGACTTGGTAGAGACAGGACTGTGGAGTCCTGTCTGGAGACAATATTCCTTTGAAGACAGCTGAAGGGACAGTGCTGGTAGGAATGATGGAATGTTTGGAACTTACTAGAAAGAGCAAGAGTGATTTGCAATATGGAAAATTAAATGGCAGGACAATTCTGAAAACAATTGTGGAGAGATTACAGAGTGATCTGATTATATATCAAGCAGTTCTTGGGATGCTAAATATTCATCAGTGCATGGCCTTCAGTCTCCTTGATGGATTGTGCTGGTAAATATAAGATGCCTTGTTTACAGTTCTTCATTTTTGGATGAGAATGATTTCAGTTTTCTGTAGATCTGCGAGCTGAGAGTGACTGCTTCAATTTGCTCCCTACCTGTTTCACAACTCTGTGACCATGAGAACCCAAACCCAAGCACTGTAACACAGCAGCAAGTAGTCACTACCTTAAGTCTTTAACATATATATTAAAAAAAAAAAAAAGAGAGGCAAAGCCTTTAAAGGACATACATTAAACAGCAGCACTGTAAAACAGAAATGCCATCACCAGAGCTAGCAGCATTTCTGTGCTCAGGAGTGACTCACCCTTTGGCTTCCCAGTGTGGTGCTGCTTGCTGGCATTTAGCATTGCTTGCTTCTTCTGCATCTCTGTGATTGAAAAACCTTGAAGATAAAAAGAAGGGCTGTCAGCAGCAGCTCATCACGTTGTACCTCAGGGGAGCATGCTTGCAGAGGCAATAAGAAAAACAGGTTGGAATGTGTCTGAGGTGGGAGGTCATGAGTCAAAATTCCTCCCAGAGGTGCACAGCTCCCCTTACCTGTGCTGCAAGGCTCCCTGCCTGCCTGCACCCCTCCCTGCTGCCTGACAGAACCAGGCCAGAGCAGTTGCAGCTCAGATCTCATTAGATTCCACGTCTAAACTAAGCACTAATTGGACAAAAACTTGAAAATCCTCTTGCACCTCTGACTGAATGTATTCTGTGCAGATGCTGCTATGTCAAGCTGTCTCGCTTTCAGCTGGGATAGAACTGGTTTTCTTCAGTGCCTGGTATGATGCTGCTTTGGTTCTGTGAGAGAAACAGCATTGATAACACATCAATGTTTACAGCTGCTGCTAAGCAGTGTTGTACAGAGCCAAGGCTGTTCTCAGTGAAGGATCCAAGGAGCTGGGAAGGAACAGAGCGAGGACAGCTGCCTTAACCTGGCCACAGGGCTATTCTGTAACACATGGCAATGTGTGGAAGGGATTTTGGATGGGGTTCATCTCTCTCTCGCGCTCTCTCTCTCTCTCTCTCTTCCACTGCTGGGGAACAACTGCTTGTGCATCACTTGTTACATACATTCATATTACACACACACACATAGCCATAACTACTATCCTCCTCCTTCTCCCTCTCTTAGTGAACAGTTTTATTTCAACCCCAGAATCTTACTTTTTTTCTCCCCTGTTCTCCCCCCGCCCCCATCCCCCTGGGAAGGGGAGCAGTGTGCGAAGGGTTGTGTGGTGCTCAGCTGCCTGCTGCATGAAACCACAACACAAGCTCACATGCTATACCATAAAATAATGGAGGTTCTGTGTGACTGCATTGAGTATTTTGCCAGTCCTACCTGAACTCATTAAAGACACCGAGCTCTGCGAGGACAGCGTACTGCAGTGTCTGTGAGCACTGTGGTTTGTACCTTACTCAGCTGCATAAATTCATTCAGCATATTACAGTCAGCAGTCCAGAGCATGGATTACACCCCCACGGCCCCCTAACTCCTGTGCAATGGTCAGCATTCAAAAGAACACATCGCCCCCACTGAATCACAGCTCTGCTTTTTGTACCTGTCTCCTGGTCGAGCTGAACCTGTCTCCTTTCGTTCTCAAAGGCCTTCAACCAGCGCTGTTTCTGCTCAGGCTTTTTTGCACAGAATAAGTGGACCTCCTCAGTGTCACGGCAGTGTAATTTAAATGCATTTTTCACACTGATGCTGAAGTCCTTGTCCTTTCCATCTTCTATGTCCAGGATTTCCATGTCATCCATGTTGATCCGACTTTTATAATACAAGATGTCCCGGCGCAGAAGGTCCTGTAAGAGATCACAAGTTATACAGATTTGTGTTTCTTGACCTCTCCGTGCCATAAGCATTCGTTTTCTTTGAGATGCTGGAATACTCAATCTTTTTGTTGGGCACTGTAATGCTGTAAGATTTGAATCTCTAGAACTGAGGAGTGCTAAGCTCCTACTGTTTGCATTGACTGGAATCATTTGGTTTCTTCTATTGGTGGGGTCAGGATAACAGGCTGGCATCTCCGCTTTTGGGATGCCATCAGCTACATTCAAGCACTCTGGATGTGGTCTCAAATCCCCATTAAGCTGCTTTAGAAAGCAGTACTTGCATGCTGCTTTCCATGTCAGCAAAAAAGAAATCCTAATTAGTTTTTATTTTTCACATTGCCCATTAAATGTGTTTAGAGCACGAAAAGTGTCAACAGCAGCGATAAAATGATTCCTGAGTTACCAGGAGCTACCTGCTTGCCACACAGTATGGAAAAAAATGGCATGTTCAGTTCTGAAATTCCAGTGGAAGATACCTTACCTTTGCTCGACCAAAGAATATTTCTTTTACTGTTCAAATAGGTGCACACAGATACACACCTGCACTGTGTGTGAACAACAGCGAGGCAGTGCTTCTGTCTCCTCTATAAGGACTTGGCCAGCAGTTAGTGTATTGCTCTGCTCAGGTGCACCTGGCTCTGGGGCACCAGAGGAAAAGCCACACTGAATGCACACCAATCTGTGCAAGAAGCACACACGATGCAAGCAGAATTAAGTATTATGGATTCAAATAGAGAACAACTGGAAACACACAGGGGAAGTGGACTCAAATGTTCAGCATTGTAATAGTATTTGTATTTGACCACTCAAGTTACCTTCTTGCAGCAGACAAGCTGGTGATCAAAGAGGAAGAACATCCTCTGTTGGCTCTTGGCTTGAGGGTGGGAGACTTTGGTTAATTCTCCAGAATAGATGAGTTCTGAGCTTCTAACGAGAACATCTTCACCCTGAGAGCAGCACAAAGAAGAGCCTGGTGACTGGCCTGTGCCATCCCAAAACAAGGAGGAGACATAAGCCTGTAATCTCACAAGGCAATGTCAGTGTGGTCATGCAGCCTAAAACCCTGCTAGTGAAACACTTTTCCAGGAGTGAGAAGGGGCCGCTGTGCTGGAGAAAAGGCCTTTTTATATCAAGACAGTTGCTGTACTCTTGGTACCCAGTGAATGGAAACAGAATTTGACTTGCTTTCTGGCACAACCTGCTCTAGGGAAGCTGTTTTAGCAGGGCGTTGGGCTTACGGGAGCTCCAGAGGTCCCTTCCAACCCCTATGGTTCTGTGATGCTGTACGATTAGAGCAATAATATGTTAAATGAAAACTCTCCTTTGTAAGGGAAAAGTCCCAAGCAGCTGATCCATCGCTGGCATTAAAGAAACCACATAAGAAGATAGCTGATAATTTAGCCTGACATTTCGGATAGAGAAGGGCTGGTTTTATTGAATTTAGGCTTCAAAAAAATGAGAAGATTGGAGTCTCTTGGGGTTGGGAAGTTCTTCCACACACAGGGTGGTGAGGCACTGGAACAGGTTGCCCAAGGAGGCTGTGGATGCCCCATCCCTGCAGGCATTCAAGGCCAGGCTGGATGTGGCTCTGGGCAGCCTGGGCTGCTGGTTGGTGACCTGCACACAGCAGGGGTTGGAGCTGGATGAGCGCTGTGGGCCTTTGCAACCCAGGCTGTGCTGTGATTATTATTTTTTTTTTCTTTTAAATCATTTTCATGTTGAGCCTACAGGCATTTTATTCTTCCATCTTCTGAAGAACAATGTGCCTTATTAAGCACTAAGGGTTGATTCTGTCCACACTGACCATTTTGACCTCAGTAAAATGGGTGAGAAAAAGAGAAAAACACGATTTTGTCAGACCACCCTCTAATTTTATTTCAGAAGGAAAATGGGGAAACAAAGAATCCCAGGGGTCAGGGAGAAGGTGGCTGGTCTAGATGGGTTATGTGGTAGACCTTTTCATTTGTACTGAAAGATGACAGCTTTGAAGCAATAAAACATCAGAAAATCAATTCACAGAGTAGCAGAACTGAGTGAAATCCTCACAGAGCTCTTATAGGAGGGAAATGAACGCAATGCATTCAGTTCCTAGGAAAAGTAAGTCTGCCTTACCTCCCAGTCTTCTATGGAGCTTTGCCACTGAGCAATTTTGTCGATGTTCTCCAGTCGCCGCTTTCTCTCGTTGATGAGCCGAGCAACGTTCTTCATGGCATTTAAGGCAGCTTCAACGTCTTTAAAATCCCTAGGGTAGGGCAGAGCGTGTGTGAGAGGGATGCCTTGCTGCAGGCAGCTTTTCAGAAGCATGCTGCTTTGGACACGCAGATTTATACAGTTGTTACAAATTCAGGACCAGTGTGTGGAAGGGCAGGAGGCGAGTAACAACATTCAGCTGCAGAGCTGTAAACACTTGTGGATGAATCGATCTTCAAGGCTTTGCTTGTTACCCATCATGATACAACAGATTCATAACACTATTGCTTTCATATAAGGATTGATTCTGTCACATACAGATGAGACAGTTCAGATTTGGCTTGATTTCAAATGGGGGCTGTTGGAGTGTTTGGGAGGATGGGGCAGAAGCCAATGCACTCCCCATACACTGCCCTGGAAGGAGCTGCTCTGCACAGCACAGCTTAATGCAATTTTCAGACATCCAGGTGCTGCATTAAGGAGCTGTATCTTACGAGATCAACGTTGGAACAGCGTGCTTATGGATTTAATAACTTACACATAAAGCAGTTGAGAAATAGCAGTGCTGTAAATCAGGTGTTGAAATTAAATAAGTTGTCACAGTGGGCCGTTAGCAACACTCTCCTTAATATAGTTTTTCGTGCTTTATTTCTGTGGCTTATTATTTTTCTTGCACAATTAATTGAGGCAAAAGCAATGCCTTCACCCTGAAATGGAGCTCTGGGTTTGTGGGCTTCTGAGCTAGGGCAAGAATTCACTGAGCGCACGTGGCCTGATGTTGTAGGCCATGAGTTTCCTCAGGGAAAGCACCAAACAGAACTCAAGACTGCCTCTCAGCCTTGACATGCTGTACATGTGTGGGTACATGGATGTTCTGGGCTATAATAACCAGTGCTTTTAGAGGCAAAGCTGTCAATAATATCATCCCAGGAACAAACTCCAAAGTCTGTGTGTGCTGGTATCTCAGATATGTGGGCCAAGGAAACCAGAAAAGCACCACAATGAAAGGAACTTAGTAACATCAGGTCTCTAACAGACAGGGAAGCCCAGTGCTACTGTCATTGAAAGTTACGTATTTGATGGAAGAATGCTTTTTTTTTCCTGGTTCCTACAAGATAACAGCAGAATCACAGCACTGGCTGCACTCAGCAAGCTGCCCTCAGCATGCAATTACACATCAGCCTGTTTCCACGAGACAGGTGTTGCCATTCTGCTTCCCACCACGCTGACCTACCTGTGCTGAGGGTTGGTGTATTTGAGCAGTTCAGCCAGCTGCAGTGGGTACTTGCAGATTTTCTGCACTGGTGTCAGCAGAAACCCATCCAGAGAGATGTCAATCATCTTCTGCAGCAAGCGGCAGGCTTCGAAGAAGTAGACGTACTTGTTAACTTTGGTGAGGCGGGACAGCTCCATGCAGGCGTTGGGGTGGTTGTTGCAGTACTCAGAGTAGATCTGAAACTCCGTTTGCTGTGAAGAATCACAGAACCACAGAATGGCCTGGGTTGAAAAGGACCACGATGATCACCCAGTTCCAACCCCCTGCTGTGTGCAGGTCGCCAACCAGCAGACCAGGCTGCCCAGAGCCACATCCAGCCTGGCCTTGAATGCCTGCAGGGATGGGGCATCCACAGCCTCCTTGGGCAACCTGTTCCAGTGCCTCACCACCCTCTGGCTGAAAAACTTCCTCCTAATATACAACCTAAACCTCCCCTGTCTCACTTTAAAACCATTCCTCCTTGTCCTATCGCTATCCACCCTTGTAAACAGCCGTTCCCCCTCCTGTTTATAAGCTCCCTTCAAGTATTGGAAGGAAATGAGGGGATTTACTATCTGTCTTTCTCTGAGTGATGGCTCTGAATCTCTCACAGCGGGCTGTGGGATAAATGATGTGCTCTGCTGGCATTCTGAAGCTGTCAGACCTGAGGTTGGTGGCTAGCAGAGTGCTTGCACAGCTTACCTGAGAGAGAGCTCAACCTGCAGCCAGGAGAACTAGGGGATACTTGGCTGGGGGGAGGTTAAACAGAACCTGTCAGATCAATTTCCTCTGTCCTAATCCCTGCTCAGCTACCCCTGCCTATAAGTCAAATGTACTTACATATTCCAAGAAACAGGAGCCAACCTCACTTAAATGTGGGTGGTCTTTGTTGAATTTCTTCTCCAGTGCTTTAACAAATTTCTTCTGGCACCTGTAGATGTCTTCAATATTCCCAAAGATTGTCTTCAGCTGTTCTTCTGTAAACATGTCGGCTCTTTTGCGGCACTGCTTAATGTAACCCTAAGAAGAAACCAAATGAGAAAGCTGGGCACTGACTCAGAGGTGCTAGGATTTCAGGAGAAAACCCCAGTACTGCAATTAGCTGTGCTTCAGCTACCCCTTCCTTCATAGTGCATCCATGCCTTAGGCTATTATTTCTTCTAATGCCACCCAAATTATGGTAGAAATAGGAATCAGCCCACAGTCATATCACTGCCTTAAATGATGCTGTAACCCACACTTGAAGGATCCCAGAGCTGCTTTCTCTCCTGTGGAAAACAGCTTTGTCTGCAGGCTATGGGGTTGTGCTGGCCACTGCACTGACAACTAAATCCAGCTGAGGATCTGGTTTGGATGCTCACGTTTGCAAAGGCCTGGTTGAATCAAGGGAGAAGGAGGTGACAAAGGGAATTCTGGACTCACCAGAAGGAAAGGGGGTTTGGTGTGTGCTGCTTTTCCCCAGCTGGCTGTCCTGGAGGGCACGGTTTTGTGTCATTGTAGTGAAAAAAATGTATGTTCCTTCAAACTCCTTTCTCAATTACCTTAATTTGCCCCAGTGTATCTGACAGCGTGTCACTTCTGGAAGAGGTGTCAGAATACTCAGCATATTTGGAAGTGAAAGATCTTATTTGCTGAATGTCCCCCAGTTGTTTCAATCTGAGCATAACTTGCCTGAAGGCTGGAGTTGCTGACTGTATTACCTCAGAACATATATTAAGGAGGACAGCAGTGCTAGACGTTTACTTTTCTCTGTCTTGGGAAATGCAATTAATTCCGTTTAATCAGAGCCCAACTGGATGCTCCCAAAACAGAGGCATTTGGGATATTGCTGTAATGAATCGGCTTCTGTTTTCTGAGCGTGCAATGTCATGTAGCAGAGCAGACACTGATGGAAATGCCATTAGTATTCAGAGGAGGAAAGTTACCCACTTAGGAACCCTCCACCTGGGCACAAAACAGAACACCCTATAGTTTCCTTTACAGAGGTCCTTGCATTCACTTCCCCCTTATTCCTTTACCTCACAAATGTCCTTCAGATGCTTGATGTAGTCTCGTTCTGTGCTTATGATCTCATTGATAACGTTGGTCCTCATCTGGTCTTTGGTGGTCTGCCCCATCCCAAAGCGCCGGGTGCCACTGCTGGAGTCGTCGTCTTTGCCACCCTCCACCTTTACAGGGTAATCTTCCATGGGTTCATCCTGGTTCACTCGGAGCTGGACCGGACACACAACACATTGCCATTCACATTGCTACCTACAGCTCATCCAGAGAAAGGAGAGCTGACTGAGTGCTGGACAAGGGTTGAGCTGGGAAGGGAGTGAAGGGGAATGCTGTGTAACACTGAGGTAATATTACCTATAAACATATTTTCCCATGATAAGCAGTATGTAAGCATATTTCCCCAGAATGTAAGGCCAGACAGATGAAGTTCTGTCTACACTGCATACAAAATCAGGACAGGAAATGGCTTATCAAGAGAAATCTGCCTGTGTACTCACAAGGGGGCTCTTAGGGAAAGAGAAGGGAACAAGTAAATATTTGCTTTTTTTTGGAGCAGTTTTATTGTTATTCCCATACTGTACATAACAGAGGCCCTCTCAGTACCCGCTTCCCCAAGATTATCTACAGATAACTTGTTCTTTAATTTTCAAACAAATACAGATGCCAGTGAGCATGCAGTGCAGTGCAGAATGGCATTACATTACAGAGCTGCGTGTGCAACTCGTGGTTCCTTCACATTGCCCATGAGATGGCAGCACAGTGTGAGCAGAGCCAAACACCAGCAATTTGTAGACCTGCTCTGCAGAATCTGTTTTGTTAGCAGTACCAAAGTACCTTAATTAATAGTGAGAAATTTATTTGTGCATTCCACTTGCAAGCCTTATTTCCATAGAAGCATTGCTGCTGCATATTCAGTAGCTCTCAGAGCGCCCATGGGAATATTCTGTACACAAATCATCAATCTCAGCACAAAGAACAAATGAAAAGCTCTGAGGCAGCAACATGTGTAAATAAAAGCAGTTTTGGTACAGTAACAGATCTGCTGTAAGCTTTTCATGTAGCCTCTTCTAGTCAGGATTATTTACCTCTTTGTGTACACATATCTCTATAAAAGATGCGTACCCATCCCTCGCCAACATAGGCATAGATTGCACTGATTCACTGCCTACAGTGGGTGAAGCCCCCCAGATGTGCAATCTGGCCTTTCTTTCACTGTGAGTGGAACAACATGGCTGGTCTTAAGCTCAGACTTCAGCCTGAAACTTGTTTGGAGTAACTGAGAGATCTGCAGGTTTACCCAAGCCCCAAAACACCCTGCCCCTCCCAGCAGTAAGCTTGAGACATGGTGATAATTAGCAGGAAATCTTCAGTTGGTTGCTAAGAGTAAGTGGTGTAATTGCTCTGCTAAAATAACTTGTTATTCTGCATCCCTGCAGGGTAGCACCAGTCTGATTTCCCCTGGAATACTGCTAGAGGTTTTTGCCAGCCAGGACAACAGCTTGTCGGTAATATGAAAATAAAAAAGGAGCGTGTTTTGACTGTGAAAAAGCAGTTCTGTCCCCACTACTGCTGAGAATTTGATCCTAGCAATCTTACTTGCAAAACCATACACTGTTTGGAACAGTTATCCAGCTGAGACAGCTTCTCAGAAGCTATACCAAGTGTTTCACAGCTTCTAGAGCTTCTGCTCTGCTTCTCCAAGGGCCTTTGCTACAGACACCAGATTACTTCCTTTCATGCTTCACCTGATTTTGGGTCACTTATGATCTAAAGTGACCCAGATTAGAAGCTGAGCTGCTAAGAATCTCTCTGTCCTTAGGCACCTAATCGCCTGTGCAGCGCTTACACCCTAACACAGTGAATGCATTCAGACATCCTCACCAACAGGCAAAGCCTGAACAAAGGACAGCAGTCTTTCTCCTTGCAGAAGGAAAGGAGTGCCCAGGCTCTAATTTTACCTCCCCAACTTGTACAGAGAATTCAGATGTGTTACAGAATGCCCTGCTGGAAATGGATCTTACCTCTGCTCTGTGTAAGCGGAGGCTGTCTGGATTGCTCTACACAGCTGCCTCTGTATAGGCACCTATTGGTGCCATGCTCATCTGTACTGTCTGAAGTGATTCCTAGGGCAAAGACCTGTCTGCTGTGTGTGGGACTCCACTACGAGCATTTGTTGCTCACTCCTAAAGGTGATGCTGGGTGCTTAGATGCAGACTAGCCAAGTTTACACCCTGGGTAAGGAGCCCAGGGTGTCAAACCACCATGCGGGCAGCTCCTCAGCTGGCACAGCTCAGCTTAGCGCCAGAGCGTAAACTAAACCGCCTTTGCACTGATTTACTGCAAAGAGAGAGTTCTCCACACTCATCTGGGAGGGCTCAACGTACAGTGACCCAGCACAGAGCAACAGTGACAAGCACATGTGGAACAACTATCCCAGAAGTCACAGTGCTCAGCACTCACTGAGGAACTCAAAATCTGGGGGAAAGGAACATCCAGTGGTAACGAAGAGGTATGGAAAAAGCCATCAAACTCTTACCCGTACAAAGCTGGCTGGAAACCAGCCTTCGCTGTCCAGAATCCTTCCCCACCACCACTCCTTGTTGGTAGCATCCATTACTTCAATGACGTCGCCAGCCTTGAACCCCAGCTCTTGGTCGTCCATCGTGACATGGTCCCAGAGGGCTTCTGCATACACCACGCTGCCATCGCTGATGAGCTGTGGACAGAGCAGGTGAGGCTGTTAGCTGCCCAACAACAGCAGTGCAGTCAGAGCGGCCGCAGCTCAGGGGTGATCGCTGCTGAGCCAAACCAGGTGAGCGCTGCCTACTGCTCGTTCACCACCACACACGTGAGAAGGAGCTGGTGCCAGGCTGGCACGTGCCTTGGCTGACCTTGCTCTCAAGAGCACTCGTTCCCAATCCCTCGGACACAAGTGTAAATTTGATATTCTGGAATTAGTGCCTCCGTGAGCAAACAGGGCTCTGCAGTAGCACATTGCCAGTGGAGGATGCTCTTGTGCTGCTAGCACAGCCCTGCTATGGAGAGCCTTGAAATAAAAGCTTGAGTGTCAATATTTTTAGAGACGTACTTCAGAGCAGAAAGTATTCTGAGGCCTCAGAGCTGGCCTAGGACAGAGAGAGCTTTAAATCTTTAGAATGGTTAAACATAGCACTTAAGCTGCTTAAAGTAAGTCTCCTGGAGAGTTCAAGTAATTATGCTGAGGTCCAGCAGTTATTTACAACACATCTCATAGAGGGCCTATTCTAGAAAAAAGGAATCCTCAGCAATTAAATACATAATCCAAACCAAAGTGTGAACATGACTGGGAGGGAGCTCTTGAAGGCAGTGATGACGGTGTCTGTAGGTAAGGTGATGCCATTCCCAGCCATCCACCTTAGTTGTGGTGCAGCTGGTAATCTGGTGCTGCTGCTCTGTGACAGACCTGCCCAGCACCCATGGGTTGCCATGTCAGAGCCTCTGCTGAACTGCAACTACAGATCATGCACCGACCTCAAAGCCTGGGCAAAATGAGGCTCCAAACACCAACATTTCCCCAACAAAGCAGCACGTACCACTAGAAAAGGGGCTTGGTTGTTCTACCGTGGCTGCAAAGTGCTGTATTTCTAAGAAAAAATAAATGGTACACTGATAAATTCTGGGAAGATAATGAAAAGAGAAGTCAAGGAGGCATAAGGAAGAGAAAAACCACTGTCCATGACTGTACCCTACATTGCAGCAGTGTCACCCCTGCTACGTATTGCAGGCATAATCCATGATGTGCATCTTAGGTTACCACCCTCATAGTTACCTGCTGCTCTAGGTTACTGTTCCTCTCAGCTATAAAAAGATGCATGTTATAAAAGAATGTCAGGATAATCACAGTACAGTGAATCAGGAGACAGTTAACTGGAGGCATACGGGAAAAAAAAAATCAAACACAGTCTGCCTTTGGATAGCAAATGCCCCTTCACTGAACCAGAAGCAGCTTAATGCAGCGCATCCATTTTGACAAAAATAACATCAGGGTGATGGGGAAGGGGAGGGTGGGAGGTTCCCAGCTGCCCACACTGCCCACTTTCTGCTGCCTGCGGGCCAAGCAGTCACTGAGGTGTGGTCCCACCAGCAAGGAACACAGAGCTGTGCTCCTACAACCCAGCCAGCAACACAGCAGGACCAAACTGCATGCCTTGAAGCAGCCTAGGCTGCAGTGGCAGAGGATAACCCTGGCAAACCAAACAGCTGCAGGTGCGCATAAATGTAGCTTGTCACAGGAACAGCAGCTGAGCCGCGGAGTGGACAACAGGGGAGCAGAAGCTCAGCAAAGGCTCTGTGGGAGCTGCTGTCACACACAGGGCTGTGCTCCCATGGGCAGGGGCTGTGGCTCTGTGAGCGCCCACACCAGTGCGTAAATCCCTGCAAAGAACAGTGTTAGCAAGCTCTAGAGCACACAGCCCCTGACCAGTGCAGAAAGAATACGGCTCTTTCCAAGATCAAGTATCTTTGGTGCACACTGTGTAAGCGTGGGGCAGCAGCTGGCACATGTGGCATAGCTGTGGCCAAAGGGAGATCAAGCAGACATCCTCTGCAGCGCTGTGGTGATCGCACAGCAGTGCACCAGTGGTGTGATGGTATCAATACCTGTGGTACCTGCCTGCTGGGGCTCAGCACCTCAATGAGAGGAAGAGCCCAGGGCTGCTCCTGCCCTATATTTTCTGTGTTCAAGAACAAACTGTGAATATGTTTGCCAAGTACAGAAAGTCAGGACTGACCTACCATCACCTGGCCAAATACCACAGGCAAGCAGATAGATCAGATGAGCAGCTCTCATCCAAAGGAAGGTCTGAAGCAACACCTGAGAGGCAGGTAAGGACTGACAGACAGCAAACACCATGTTTGTAGGGAGGAATGATCAATACAGAGTAAAGCAAGAAATAAAGAAAAAATGTTATATATGCTTTGGATTATCTTACTGAGTTTATCCAAACACCACTTCAAACAGACGTGCCTGCAGGCTGTCTCCTCCCTCTATTGCTCCATCTGGGGTCACACACTGGGGTGCTGGAGCAGCAGAGCAGGCACAGGAGCAATGCAAAGCATTTAATGATCACCACAGTCAGTGCTTGTTTTTCTATTAGCCCTCAGCCTGTACAAATCTGTGTCTTACACTATTTCTGCACTAGTACCCAACTGCAGATCCCAGGCTCATACAGAAACACCAGACACACTCAATGTGACAGTCCCTTTCCCAGAGTATTACTGTGGGGCAGCTCTGGGCATCCGTGTCACTGTGCAGCACTGCAAGCAGCTGCAGCATCCCCAGTGAGGAGCATCCTGTTAATGGGGAATAAAGGTCTGTAGCTCTTACTCCCCACCCCTGGAAGGACATGCCATCAGAAAAAAGATTTTCTGCAAAATGTGGTAGAGCACAGCACAATCATCTGGCTATATCTCAACAGCTGTTCATCTTCCAGAGGAGCATGTGTTAAAGGGAACGCTCCTCATTTCTAGGCATAGCAGCTCCAAGACCATTGGTTTTGATCTTTGCAATTACAGCAAGGTTTGAAAAACAACTATTCTGTCCATATGAATTGACATCTACGTGTTGGCTCTGTAACACCAAGAACAATTCAATGCACGTTCTTGAAGAGCCACCATCTCCTGCCCTGAACCAGACCCTAGAAGAGAAGCATTAGAATATGAAGAACACAAACCCAGCCACCTTCAGCTGCTGGAACTACTACAGCTGGCAGCACAGCAGACAAGTTTGCCTTTGTTTATGGCAAGTCTGCAGGCAGCACTGTTTGCAACCCAGAGGCAGTGCTAACGCAGATGTTCTGAAAATCAGCTGGAGCTCTAACACTGCATTAGCATTGCTGTGCATCTACAGCTGCTTGCTTTACAGCTCGCGCAGCTGCAGCCTTGCTGCTCATTTGCAGACAACTGATGCTAAAGGCAGGCACCAGGAAAGTGCTGTGCAGGTTACTCGAGCTAGTATGGCAAGAGGGTGTGAGGTGGAGGAATTGCTGTACTGCTACTGCAAGCCATGCCACAGAGGAGATGCACTTGGGGCTGTTGCACATAGCTGCCCCAAATGAAGTCCAGGACATGAAATGGAGCTGGCATGCCACGGCCCTTGTCTTCTTTGTGTGTTCACATGCCGGCTGCTCAGCCCCTTTGTCTCAGGCTGAACACCTCAATGCAATTCCCTGTTCTGACAGGAGCTCCAGGCAATCCAAGAGATAAAAGATCTAGACAGCTTACAGAAGGAGGGATGGAGACCGCTTTAAGAAGCATGCATCTTTGAGCTACTTGGCTCTATCTGAATAAAATTTGAATAGCTTTCTTTTGATGTTAATTACACTGTACTACATACAGCAAAAAAAGGAGTGCAAGTGCAGAGAGTAGGAGCAAGACAGCTCAGGAACAGGGTGCCAATGAAATGGAATGTTCTGTGACACCAAACCAGGCTCCTTTCATGATGAGCAGAGCACTGCTGGATGCTTCCTGGGGAGCTGAATGGGCTAGGAGGGCTGCATTCCCCAAGGAATGGCTGAGCCAGGTCAGCACACACAGCTCTGCCACCTGCAGCAGCCCTGGCCCTGCAGTACAGACCCCAACACTGCTGCTCTGTTCACAGAGTCCCTCTCCCACATTCTCTCATGCAAAGTGCAGCAGAGGAGTCAGAAAAAAGCTTCCACTTTCCTTCTGTCCCACGGTAGTGCTTCACGCACACAGATGGCTGCTTTTCTGAGCAGCTAGAGAAGTCAGCCTGCCTTGCCCTTGAGCCAAAACCCGATGGGATAGTTCTCAAATCACCCTGACAGCTCACTCTTGTTTCCTCTCAAAACCAGTAGCTTTGTTGTTTAATGGTGGACAAGGGCTGTTTATCTCACAGACCCCTGTTGGCCTATGGTGGGCATTGAGTTACTGTGTCAGCGTGTAGAGAACCATTTATTTGGTAAGAACAGCTTTCCACGAAACCATTCAGACTAGCACCAAGTATATCGTTCCCTTCTGTTTATACCATCTGAGTGCAGGCTCCCGCTCAGAAGTGCTTTAAGCAGATGAGAAGAGGTGAAGGTCCCCACACAGTGGCCAGGAGAAGCCTCAGAGCACTGCAGGAGGGCAGCAGCCTGGCAGAAGACCAGAGGCAGGGCTGTCCTCCAGGCATTGAGGGCACAGCACTGGGCCTCCCAGCTGTGAACCCAGGCACATGTGGTTTTTCAAGGACCAAAGCGATGCAAGAAGTTCCCAATTCCTCACCTAAGGTACAGCAGCTGATTATTTTAATGCAAAGCAAATAGGCAGGAATTGCTTTAGACCATTTTACTTTCAGCTGAAATAGGCTAGGAAAGCTCCAATGGAAGCATGGGTCAGTCACTCGCAGCCAGGGATGCTGTTTGTTCAGCTAGGTCCTTTGGTGCCCTCAGTACCCTGAGCATCACTTTCCCATGACCTGTACATTAAAAGCCTACTAATCTGTGGAACTAACATCCTTAAGCTTTGGCACTGAAGAAACAAGAGCTGAGTCCTTATCAAACTTGATAGCACTCTGCAAAAGGTTATCTTTGCATCACATCTAGTGGTTAAATGTTCGTTACTTCCAGCAGTTGCTGGTAGTGTCTAGAGTAAATAAAGCTGTTAAACAGCTTCCATTTAAATCTTTCATGCACATTTCTAGAGGATGGTTATTTAAACTTAAGCCTAAGACGTTTATTTTCTGGTGTAAGTGAAATAGACTTTCATATTCTTTTCAAACAAACAGACACAATGCTGACTGAGTTGAGTGATAAAATAGCAAATGAAATTCTGTGCTGACAAATGTAGAACAAGCTGCATCTGACACAGACGACTGATTCTAAATGAGCTGCTCCTCAGGAATGTCTCTGCAGACAGATTTAGGAAACCATCAGCCTGGAGCATCAGGGTCAGAGAGTCTGAATGTCAGGGATGACTCAAAAGAAAGAGGCAGAGAACTATAAAAGGCACAAAGAGCAACATTAATCCAAAGACTGGAAGGGCTTCCGGGCCAGCACAAGCTTGGCAGATTTTGAAGCTGCAACAGAGTAAGGTTAGCAGAGGCTGAGCACAAGATGAAGGTCTGTGAAAGGAGGGGCAAGCTCCTAATGCAAGGCCTGTGGTGCCCAGTGAGAAGTTCAGCATAAAAGCAGCACTTCTTCCTGTGGTGTGTGATGAAACTGTACCATAGGATGCCATACAGACAAACACAGATAGCTTCACATGGAGATCAGGCAAGGCCACTCTGTATCTGGATACAACCTCTAGCACATGCAGGATCTTAAATACAAGGGAAGGAACCAAGCCATACTTATCCCAAGTTATATCTGAAAGTGTTCCTGACCAGCCCTACAGAACAGATCTTACAGAATGAATTTAGTAACAAACACTGAAGAAAGCCAGCGTATTATCTTCCATTTTGGCTATTTGTATTACCCGCTTCTTGAAAAGGTGAGTCCCAAAAAAGTTAATTTGACACAGACAGATAAGTTCCCTGAGGTACAGAAACACTCTCGTTCAGCTGGAAAATTAGCAATTGCTAACACAGTAATTACAAGGACATTAAGATGTCCTCTGGGCAGGGCTGCCATCTTCCTGCCACAGCTTCTTAGGCAGAAGTGAGATTAGCACTTGCAATGCCATAATGGGATGGAAAGTACAGCAATAATAACAGGGTGGCAAAGTTTTGGCTACAGCAAGGGAGCAGCCACAGATACAGAAGCAAAGGAAAAGAGCTGCTCACCTTCAGAAGGGCTCAAGTAAGCAGGGATCTCCAGCAAGAGATGTCCTCATTCTTAAATGAGGTCTGGGAAGGGGTGAATCCTGGATCCAGCCCTTCCAGTACACTCATACACCTGAGGCTCCCCTGGGTTGGCCCTGCCTTCCCACCAGGTGCTCAATCACTGCTTCAGCCCTTCATTTAGCATCACCACCACAGCACTCCGTGCAGCTCAGAGCAGATCCCACACAGCACCACTCGCCAGGCACACCGAGCAAGGCCCCATTTTGCTCCTTGTCCAGCCGCTGCTCTTCAACCCCTGGCTGCTTTTTTTTTCTGCCCAAATGAGAAAAAGTGGAGGGAAATAAAGGTGGACCAAAGCGTAGCCAAGGAATTTCCTGGGATGCACTCAGAGAGCAGTCCCTGAGCACAGGCTACAAGATGGGCAGGTGCTGCATCCCCACTGAGGGCTGCTCAAGAAGGCCTCCACAATTAAGAGCATGAAGGACCTAAAAACCTCCTTTAGCTCACAAAGGGAACTTAAGTCATTCTAAAGCTCTAAATCAGCTTAAACAGCTTAAACTCATCTAAGGCCTTAAAGTGTTTTAAGCATTTTAAACCCATCTAAAGCCTTTAAATGGCTTAAGGAGCTTTAAACGCTCTGAGGCTTAAAAGTGATTTAAGTATCTCCAACTTCAGGCTAACCCACTTCTCACACCTCTCCCACTCACACAGCACCTGTAGCTCCAGGTTCAGGCCCAAATGCACGGCTATGGCAGAACCTCTCTTCCTAGTGCCATTGATGGGTGCTCTGGTGCTTTGGGGAATGCTGCAGCCCCTCTGCAGCTGCTCACCTGATGGCAGCAGGGCCGGGCAGGTGCTGGGACGGAACCTGAAATTGGCCACGCTTTCCTCCCTTATTTTCAAAGATGGGGAAGGAGTGAGGCTGGGACTGAGTGCTCAGATTTGAACAGGACCCATTCTGGAGCACACACAGAACTACGAGATGTCAGGTCCAGTCTGGCTGTAGGTGAGGACAGCAGACCTACTGACTCCCTCTTCAGCTCACCAGCAGTTCTGAAGTCTTCATTCACTGCAGGATAGCAAACAAATACCTAGTCAGCACAAGTCCTATATTTTCTGATGCCTTAATTTTAATGAGGATTGGAAATAGAAACTTTTTTATTTAGAAAAGGTGCGACAGGATATTAACACACGATTTTGTCACTTAAGTGACAAGCTGTCCCCATTCTCTTCTCCCCACTATCTGTAGGATTACTGTCCCATTGTGCGCTGCCACTCACCTTTCCCATTCCCTTCCCTCTGTAAGACAGCTCCCTCTTGCACCATGTTTCCCACAACCATGACTTAAAGCCAAGATTCTTGCCTTTCTGCCTCTTTCCCCTGCTGCCCTATGACAGGGGCCTTTGAACACCACCACCATGCCCAGTGCATCCAAGTTCAGCAAGCACAAGTGTGGGCACCCCGCTCTTTGCAGAAGGCAAGGAGAGGGAACCATGCAGGGCCCAGAGCCTCAGGCCCTCTGATGATTGCTGCTACACGATCAGTTGTATCCTCAAGAGAAATTAATCTGAATTTGTTTTACAAATAAGGTTAAAGAAAACATTGTAAAGCTGATACAAACTGCATTGCTAGCAAACCGCCCTGAATTATCGAAAGGTCAGTGTCGCTTTGAGCTCACAGCAGGCAGTAAGCCAGACGTGCAAGGCACAGCTCTGCTCTCCGTGTGCATGCACCATTTAATTTTAATGGAACACACAGCACAGAACAGGATAAAATGCCTTCTATTGCCGCTATGTCCTGTGAAAATATCTTTGGATTAACAGCATTGTGCCAAAGTCTGCCTAACACCAGTAGGTGCTGGCAGACACCAAGGCCAACCGAGATCCCTTAGCAGTTTCCAGACCTGGCCTCAGTGATGTTCTCCCTGCCCTAAAAGAACCATGCAGAATTCGCTCTCTGCTTCCTTTCCTCACCTTTTCCAGGTGAAAAGCCTCGCAGGCTTTTGGTGACCCAAAACTTGAGGCTGTTTTGTCTTTTCCCAGTCATCTCCTTCCCAATGCAAAATGTTTCAGATCGTTTCACTAAACCAAGAACCACTGTGCACACTTTGCTTTGAAAACAGCACAGAGGAAAATCTGAACATCAGCAGCACTGATAGAGAAGGCAAAGAACAAAAATCTTTGATGTTCTGTCACTGTTGGGCAAAGGAAGCTGCCCAGCATTTGTTTCTGCTTGATACCTGTGAATGTAAAAATTAATCATTTCTTTTGTAGTTCTGCAGATGGTTCTTCAAGCTAATTACACTCTCAGAAACCCAAACCACCAAATATCCCATGCTAAGTAAAGAAGACCCATTCAAGCAGCAGCAGATTTCTGGGATCTTCTGAAATGCCAATATTACTTTTGAGTATTTCCATTTTCTTAACTTTTCTCAAGTCCATGCCATCTGGATGAAGTGAGCTAATGGCTTCAGCAGAGCCAGACCCTCAGGCCAGAGCCATGCTCCCATTTCCAAGCCCATAATGCAAACGAGCCCCTCTCTATGGGAGAATGCAGCACATGCAGTTCCTCCTGCAGAACACAGCACCTTTCCATTGGTGCCTAGTGCAAATTTCCTCACTACCCAACTATAATGTCAGGTCACAACTCATCAGCCCAGCATTTCTTAGTCTCCTGGCATAGCTATCTTGCTTGGTGAGGTGAGGAAACCTATGTGAAGTTGCTGACGAGAGCATGTGATAACAGCTCCTCAGGTTCACATGTGATCCCTACTGATGGTATTTGTATTTCCATACAATTTTTCCCCAGCTCTGCAGACACCCAGACCATGATTTGGAACAGTTAGCAGTGGTCAAACCCTGTTCTGCTGTGCTGCTCTCAGCTGCCTTAGCATCAAGGCTAAGAAACTGAGCATGTAATATTCACATACCCCCTGAAGGATGCTCGCTACAACCCAGCAGTGGGAACACACTGCCAGGTAAGAGACACCATGCTGGTTCTTTTCTTGTATCAATATGCTAGATGGATTTAAAACCGAACAAGCACAAGATCTCTAAGCGCAGACACCATGCTGGCTTGCTCCCTGCCACTTGCCCAGCCCAGCAGCTGCTCAGTGCACGGAGCAGGAGGAGAAGGCAGCTCCATCCCCCAGACTGTGCTGGCTCTGCCACTTTCCTACAGCAGGGATCTAGGTGCCTGATGAGAGCTGGTAATCTCTGAAGGGAAAGTGTGCTGGGTGGGATGAGCTGGGGTGGATAGTTTCCCTCTGGCACTGCCAGCAAAAGAAAAGCCACCTTGCACTGCGTGCCACAGCACAGAGCCCTGCAGCAGTGCAATGGGACAGAGAGCATCGCACTGGGCCACCAGCAGCTGCACGTCCCAGCTGAGCCAGCGCCAGGCAGACAGCGTGGGAGCACTGTGAGCCTCAGCCATGTGTGCCATGGCCATCCCAGCCAGAGAGCAGGTACAAAGACACAAGGACAGCATCATTTTATTCTGCAGTTCCCAGCACATTTTGCAGTTAACCAGCCAATGAATGGTATAAACAAGCACTCCCTCTTTTTAAAATGTCTTTAAGCTGTGCAATGGGACTTTTTTTTTTCTAGTCAAAACACTGGAAGCATTAATTAAAATTAATTGTTGATGGTATCATTCTAAATGCTTACTGTGTTTCTTATCTGGCCAGCTCATGCCTTAGATTCCACGAATAAATCACAAAGACAGCAGATACCACATATCACCACAGAAATGAGCTTAGCCTGAGAGAACAAATTAAGGAGAAAGATAGAATCTAAAGCCCCCAGTCCTCTGGGAATGAGGTGCTGCTCACACTCCTGTTTGGAGGCTGCAGTTTCCAGGCCTGGCTCTCAGTGATGCTCTCCCTGTCCTGAAAGAGCCATGCAGAATTCGCTATCTGGCAATTGGGTGTATGTGTCTGCTGTGAGGTCAAGGAGAGAGGTAAACAAGGGGCTTGCCATAACAGTATGCACACAGTATGTCAGAATTAGTTATCCAGTACCCAGCTAGGCAGTGGGAAGAGAAAATGAGAAGTAATCTAACATGAAATGTTAGGAGGAAGATCGTTCTCATGCCCTTAGCAACCAGTATTACCACCTGCGGCAGGCACTGTAACATACATCTCCAATCAGTGCTCTGTGATCTTGCAGTTTGTCTCATCATTTTTAAATGCAAGAATGCTTCTACCTTTTTTTAATTTTCTCTCACAGTATTTGGGTGCCCGTAATCTGGTGCAATTGCCCCATATGAGGAAGGGGAAGGCACCTTCCCTGGGGCTGCACTTCAAGGGACATGTTTTAGTGGGAAAATATTGGTGGTAGGCTGACAGCTGGACTGGATGAGCTCAGAGATCTTCTTCCAACCTTGTGATTCCATGATTCTTCCAGGTGGTTCCTGCCCCCAGCCCTTGGAGACAACAGGGCCATTCTGGGATGCTTTGCAGTGGCTGACAGTCACCCCTCCATGGCACACACAGGTCCATTCCACAGAAGCTTTGCTGTGTCACAGAAGCAAAGGGAAGCAGCTGGGCAGAGCACAGATGGATTTTTGGAAATGAGGACACTGCCCCAGGTACAGCAAGAGCTGTTAAGAGTGGGCTAGAAAGAGAGGAGGGAGCAGGTCGACTTGTTCCTGCTCACAGTTTGTGATCCCCAGCAGCACGGGGTTAGTTTCCTCACTGTGCCACATCAGCCTCAGCTGCATCAGTTCTGTGCCAAGATGAAGGAGGAATTCCTGCAGAGCCTCCCAGCAGCACCCCATTTCCAGGCACAGCATAGCAGGCAGCGACAGCCCTGTTTGGCAACAAAAGCCACCTGAGGAGCAGCGCAGCAACACGATGCTTGGCTGGATGAAAGCATGGATTGCTGAGCATCCCAGCTCAGCTCTTGGTCAGAATGCTGTGCTCAGCTCCCCAGCTGCCCGCACCACCCTGTGTGAGCCAAACACTGAGCAGAACTGACCTACCTAGCACTCTAGAGCTGCGTGTGTGTGTGCAGACCCTGTGCACTCCTGCAGTTCTCACCCACTTCATCTGATGCTTTGAGCTGTTCAAGCTTCAGAGCAGTAACTGGCAGTTCTAACATTCAGGGTCTGCGTGGAGCTGAGACCTCTCCCTTCTCCTGACAGCAAAATGCTGCTGAAATGCTGCAATGTTCTGAGCCTGCTCCAGCCCTGCCTGCAGTTCTGCCTCTGCAGCTGCTCCCCAAAGTGTTTGCCATCCCCGAGCCCTGGCACACCTGGGTCCCCGTCTGCCATGTGAGGACTGAGCCACGCTTTCATACTGACGCAGAACTTGTCCTCTCCATTAAGCGCTCTTATTTTTTTTCACCTCATGCCTGTGCCATGCCCACCACCTTCCCAGGCAGAGCCTAGCTAGAATTAACAGAATTACCATTTAGAATTAATAGTCAAGTCAGATATCTTTAATAATTCCGAGTCTCCCTGTACACGAGGGATTCCCAGCAAGGCGAGGAGCCAGGGCCGGTGTTGCCCATGCCCAGCACCACACTGCCCTCCATACAATACAGCCCACACTCTGGTGGAACAGAACAGCACTTAGCCCATACACACTGCATTGCTTTGTGCTAAGCCAACGTGGTCGCTCGACGTTAGCGCATGACACACAGTCACACAGAGAGCTGGTACAGAGAACATCGCCACGAGACACCAGACAGCATCACCACTCCTGGAGCCGTCAGCACTCGGCTCTGTGCACTGAGCCTGCAGTGACCTCGGCCATCGGTACGGGAACACGCTGCCCTGGTGAAGGCTGAGCTCCAGCTGAGCTCTGCCCAGTGGGCAGCATGGAGGATGCTGACCTCAGCCCCCAGCACCGACGTGAGCAGCACGCGGTGGTTCCTCTCAGGTCGCCCTCCTGCAGGCCCCATTCCTGTTGGTGAGGTTGGGCAGTGTGGGCCCCGTGCCCGGCCCGGCAGAGCTGTGGAGCTGCAGGCAGGCAGTCAGTGAGATAGGGGGCTCTCCCTCCCACAGCCCGACAGGAGCACTCCTTGCACTGCTCCCTGCCGAGCACGGATGCTGCCGGCCTGGAGAAGGAGCTCCGCAGCTCCGTGCACGTACACACAGCACTAAGCTCTGAGGTATAACAAAGGGAAGAGGATAAACACCGGTGCAATGCTTCTTCAACGCTGCTGCAGCGTTTGCTCGGCCCCGGCTCACCGTGCACGCCGACCATCGATCACTTCTGCTAATGGAGCACCACTCGCAGGGCCGGGAGCACTGCGGGCTCAGCTTCAGCAGCGGCGCACGGGCTGTGGGTGCAGGGCTCCGTGCGGGACAGCCATCTCTCGTCAGACGGGCAGCAGCACGAAGGGAACAACCGGGCCGGTGGGGCAGCGGGCGACCCTGAGCTGCCATCGGGGGGCTGAGGCCGCTCGCTTGGCACAGCCCCGGGCAGTCCCCTCTCCGGCTCAGAGCGCAAGGCACAGGCGGTGACGGGAGGGGAGCGGGGAGGGAGCGAGGGCTCACGAGACAGGGATGCTCCGAGACACAGGGTGACAGCAGACGGGGCACAGAGCCACATGCTGACCTGCTGGGGGGCCCCGCGCCCGCAGCTGGCGGCCGGCAGCCCTCAATGGAACGCCAGGAGGAACATGAGCACCACGTTGACGACGATGAGGAAAAGGAGGATGACAAAGACCACCACCCGCTGGGTCTCCGGATTCATGTTGCAGCGGAGGAAGGTGTGAAGCGCGCTCCACTTGTGCCTGCTGCGTTCGGGGACCTTTGCCATGGCTTCAGCCCAGGGACGGAATTAAAAAAAAAAAATTTTTTTTTAAAAAAAAAAGGGGTGGAAAAAAAAAATAGCGCCCTTCTCAGAGGAGCGCTGGGGCAGAGCGCTGCGGGCAGCGGCGCAGCTCTCAGGGGCTCGGCCCGGCCATGGCACCTGCGGGACCCCGCAGCACCCCGCCTGCCGCGGCCCCGGAGCGGTGCGGATCCCTCCCGCGAGGAGCGGCGCTGCGTTCCGGCCGCGGCGATTTGCTGCGCCGTCTCCAGGATACGCGCGGGCCTTGGCAACGCGGCGCGGGGAGCGGGGGGCGGCACGAGCGGGCGGCGGAGCCCTCGGCACCGCACCGCGCCGGCAGCCGGAGGAGCGCGGAGCGGGGACGGACGGATCTCGGAGCCGCGGGGCGAGGCCGCCTCCGCAGCCGGGAGCCTCCTGCAGGCAGCTCTGCGGAGCTGAACGGCGCGCTGCCGGGCGGGGAAGTCGGCCGGGCGGCGGAGCGCTGGGGGCAAACCCGCGGGCAACGGCGGCAGCGCGGCGCCCGAGCGGCACCCACAGGCGCTGCCGAGAGCGGCGGAACCGCGGGCGGGGCCACGGCGGGCGCGGTGAGAGGCGTCCGGCGCCGGGGAGCTGCCGCTGCCGCACCTGCGCGCTCCAGGAGCTCGTCGGCCCTCCGCGGGAGCGCGGCGGATGAATGGTACGAAGAGGATGACTCGGCACTTCACCCATCCTTCAGCCGCGCAGCTGTTTGGGCAGCTGCCCCTCGGGCGGGGTGCTGAGCACAGCCACCCAAAGTAGGGCGCGAGCAGAGCCCTCCTCCCCGCGCGACTGCCCGCAGAAGCAGCTCGGTGCTTTCGGGTGTTGGCACCAAGGCCTGCAACAACACTGCCTGCATCCTGGTGCACAGCAGCTGAGAGATCCGGAAGGATACAGGTTTCAGTGACAGCCTAGCTGGGTGCTCCCTTTCATTTCAGTTTCTGCAGAAAGTGCAAAATCAGCAGTGTCACCATGTGCTTATGGAATGATTAAGATGTGATCATAAGATGTCATAAAACAAAAACCAAGCCCAGACAGTAGGTTTAGGCTAGATATGAAGAAAGTCTTTCACAGTGAGGGTGGTGAGGCACCGGCACAGGCTGCCCAGAGATGTGATGGATGCCCCATCCATGGAGACTTTCAAGGCCAGGCTGATCAGGCCCTGGGCAACCTGATCCAGCTGTGGTGTCCCTGTGCACTGCGGGCAGTTGGACGGCGTGGCCTTCAAAGGTCCTTTCCAATTCCAAGGATTCCATGATCCTATGATTCTAAGTACATCAGTGTGCCGTTTTCTGAGCTTAAAGATCCTGCACATCCTATCTGTAGCCTACTTACAGAACAAAGAACACCAGGCAGGATGAAGCTGTGCTTCCCTTGTGGCCCAGGCCCTGAACCTTCCACGCCGAGCTCATGGACCTCCAGGCTGCCTGAGCTCCTGGGCATTCCTGAGCTTTTTCCCTGTGTTTCCTTAAGACCTTTGAAATAACAGCTCTCTCCCGTACGTTCTACAGCCCAATGCTGGCTCCCTGAGCTTGTGGGCTTCCATTTAATGAAAGTTCTTCAAGATTAGAGTTGATTCATAGTATTGTTCAGCTCTTGGGAATTCTGTAAGTCTTGTTTGTCTGACAGCAGACAGAATTTGGGCATAAGCCACTGAACAGTGTTTTGGGGCTGGGGCCTTTAGGAGAAGCCAAGTGAAAAGGAAGCATGGCCACATATGCTGTGCACATCTGAAAGCAGCAGCTAGCATCTTCTCCAGCCTCTTGGTGCTACTGATCAGAAGCAGAGCCCAGCAACTCACCAAGACACACACCAGATGGGTAGGCTGGCCACTGCCCTGCTGGTGCCACATGATTTTGGGCCACTTCTGAAATCCAGTATGCTATCATTCTGCAGTCACCTCCTGAAGTCTTGGGAGCTCACAAACACATTTAAGTATTTGAAGGCAAAAGCACAGGAAGTTTGGCTGAACACCTGAAAATCTATCTGAGAAGAGAAAGTAGGTTCCTTCTTGGATGCTATATCCAGACCTTGTGGAAGAAGAAGTTTGGGAGTGACACCAACTGCAACCTGGCTTCTGCCACCAACCTCATGCACTGAATCACCCTTGCAAGGTCTGTGCATGAGGGTGCTACTCCCATGATAATGCACAGTGTCACAAAGCACATCTCCTGCCACGTGCTGCGGAATGCCCTGCAGCACTCTCCCCTACACAAATAAAGTCTCAATCCTCCTCCTCACTGATCAGACATCCTTCTGTAATAGGTGGCATCCGTAAGATGAGGAAGGTTTATCTTGTAGCTTGTTGGAAAGTAGGATTTAGTTTGTATAATGATTGCAGAGTCCTCACTGGAATCTGATTTGCAATCATTTACTTCCAAGCCTTCCTCTAAGAGCTCTCCTCAGTCAGATGGGAACAGAAGCACTCTGAGGGAATGATGCTGTCACTCAAAGCAGTGCCAGTGGTGAAGGCAGAGCAGCTTGAGCCCAATGGTGCACACAGTCCACAGCAGTTGGACTCTAATATAAGAACAGAAGCATCCTTTCCTTTACTTTTTACCAAAATAGCAGTAGTTATTTGTCCAGCCCCAAGATGCCACCTTGCTTGCAAGTGGAGTAAACAAGGCTTAGGCTGAGTTTTCAGCTTTACAAGGTCAGAAGCATTTGGACAATCCTGCCTGTCTGATGAATGGAGAGTGCTAATACTGTCACAGCTGAGCCGGAAACTGAAAGCTTTATGTAGAAAAAAGTGAAAAATGGATAAGTGTAATAAACAGTGCAGGTGCTTCAGCAGAATATGCCAGTAACTAACAGCAGACAAGGACAGGGAAGTGCTATACACTCCCTGGCTCCCCAGTTCACAGTGGGCCTGCACAGCATGACTGCACAGCACAGCTCAGTGTGGTACACCGGCTGCCATGGACTTCAGTGCATCTTGCAAATAGAAGAAATCAAGCTTTGGTTGCATGTTCAGTGGATGGACCTCTATCACAGTTCAGCAACTGAAAACAAGGACTGCGAATGGAATGGAGGAGGAGAAAGCACTGCTACCTGAAAAACACATCTGCTCAAAGAATTTATGAAACTTCAAAATATCTCACTATTACGCTTTGCCCAGCATCCAAACTAAGCAAAAACCCAGGCTCTTCTGTATTGAGTTAACCCTTGGCAACAACTGCTGCTCCCAGTTGAACTGAAACCTCCGCTGAGCCACAACCTAAAAGCATCAGAACAAGTACAGCTTCTTAAACTGCATGTGATCATGTATATCTAAAATGGAAAACCATCTGTTGAAGGTCCCCAGTTTGCTTGGAATTTCACAATGTCCAATGCTGTAAGGTCCTCTGTTACTGCCACTTCACATCCCCAGACAGCACGTCCCTGTGCTCTGTGCTCATGTCATGCTGCCCAAGGCAGCAGAACAACAGGCCCTGGAGAGCAGCTCTCAATGGGCTGTTCTCCAGGAGCTGCCCCATCAGCAGGGAAGTAAATGCAGTCTAACAGTGGCTTTCAAAATGATCAACAAAGTGAGAATGCAAAATGGATTGCCCCAGCACTGTCGTTCCATGCTAACACACAAGGTGCTCCTCTGCTCTCCTTGCAAAGCATCTGTTAGAGATACGAGCACGAGGAGATGGGATGTTCAGTCTATCGTTAGAGCAGACTGCTTTTTTCTTTGACAAAGCCTGCTGACACGAAGACCTGCCAGCAGCAAGATGTCCAGATGCAGGATCCTCCCACAGATGATAGATGAAGCACTAAAAAAGAGCTCCCATCAAGACCTTCTTAGGTTGCTGCTCTCTTCAATCACATCTGCCCTCAGCCCAGAAGCTCGGAGAACCTGCACATGGCATCCAACAGCTGTGAAGCAGTACAACCGTACTGCTGCCGCGAGGCCCCGAGCGCTCCCCACTGCCCTGTGCAGGCCTGCCTGGCAGGCACATGCTGTGCAGGGATCACCAGCCTGCCCCGTGCTGCTGGAGATAAGGGCTGCTGTGTTTGCCATCAGTGGTCACGTGTGCTGTGTGTGGGAGCAGTGGGGTTACTGCCAGTGACGTTTCCTGGCTCTGCCAGGAGCAGGCGTAGAACCAGCCCAAATGGGACATGCTGGGGGCACCAAGTGTCCCAGGAGATGGAGCATTTCCCAAGAGAAGCGGGGCTGGCATGCCCAGCTCTCACAGATATTTCTTCTTTCAACAGCTCCTACAGTTCTGCAGCTATTATCAAAGCAGGAAAATGCAGCTGCAAGGAACATGCTCTTTCTTTAAAACATGGCTGAATTTGCTGCTCTCTCTCTTCCCTCCCCAGCCAGGGTAGGACCAGGGCCCTCAGTCTGTGGACAGGGCTGAAGCTGAAGAAGGGATCTTTGGAGGGATTAGCAGTGCTTCCTGAAGGGCCAGAAGAGTCAGGAGGGACTTTATTTTTCCACCACAGGATTCAAATGCATTCTGGAGATTAGGGGGAAAAAGGAGAGCTCGCAGAGAGGAGCTGCTCTAAGTCAGGATTTGGAGAGAGGAGAACAAATACAAGAAGTTTTTAATGTCAGAGGCATGCTGAGAGGAACCTGAGGCATGGTATAAAACCAGTTCGTTCCAGATATCCTCACTCCTCTCTCTGCAAGCACTTAAACCTGGAATAACCTCTACACTAATCTTTACCCAGCATTCCTGCTCCATCACATTCCTCCTTTATCCCCTTCTCTCAGCAGACCTTTGTACTCTGACATCCACTTTGTTATTGTACAGTTATCTGATGCAAGTGTTTCCTGAACTGGCAAACTGAGTGCAGACATCCCTAACTATTTTAAAAATAAAGACACTGGCTGGCGGAGTGAATTGTAAGAGCAAGATTTTGCACGACAGACTTGCTCTACTTGCTCTTGTATACCATCATGCTACAATTTCTAGAGTTTGCAAACTGCAGGTTAACTTACACTCCAAATACAAATATCACCGCGCTGCTGACACACGTCCTATCACGGAACAGGGAGTGAGGTGTCACTATGGACCCTGAAAATCAAGAAGCAAGTGCCCAAAGTTGGTGAGAGACACAGAGAGCAGGGCAAGTCCTGCACTGTATCAGGCACTATTGGAAGCACATGGATCACAGAGCCTGCCGTCAGGTGCAGCTGAGAGCCCTGTGCAGGTAGCACCGCCAGGCCTGCCTGCCACACCACCTCCAGCGCCGCACAGCAAGGACTGAAGATCCCAGTAGCAATGAGGTGGATGCCCTTGTGTGCAGAGAGCAGCTGGGATCTTGCCAACGTAACCCTTAGCCCTAGGGAGCACTGTGCCACTGGAGCTTTTTGTAAGGCGCTGCCAAAACACTTGAAGATGGTTGGAGCCTTCACCATAAAGAGACAACTTGTTATTAGCATCAGCAGTCGTGCTGTGTTTTCTCTAAGTGATGAGAAAGATTGGGCAGAGTGCTAGCAACCTATGGATATGCTGAAAAAAACACAGGCAGGCTTGGAGACGGTCTGGCAAAAGTAACTTCAGGAGTTAAATGTTGGATCATTTCTTCTTCAAAGGGAAGGATGTTTGTGGAGCCAGGCCTGACTCTACAGGCCGGTAACCAGGAATACATTTAATAATGTCTGCTGTTTGCTGGCATTACAAGTCCCCAGTACACACAGGCATCATTAACAAGTGTGAACAGAACAGAAGCTGTTAGTCTTTGCAATTAAACAGCTGGCAGGGCTGACGTAAGAACTCCAAAGCCGTCACACAGCCTCCAGTTATTGCCTTTGAGTGACATATTTAGGTCTGTTTTACAGCCACAGAGAAAAGTCTGGGCAGTGCAACCCCCTCTTTCAGCGTGTCTGTCCATGTTGGAGCGCACACACCACAGAGAGGCTAAACACAGAAGTCTCCCTCCTTAGCTCTGCTCCTGGAAGGCAGCAGTTGTCCCCTCAAAGCCGGCATTTCCTTGTGTATGAGCAAAGCCCCTTCTTCTGCTGTAACACCTCAGCATTTTTCTGACAGATCCCCTGAGTGCTATTCTTGCCCCAAGAATTAAACTAAGCTGGTTTTTCTGTTGTTTTGTTTCTAATAAGTATCAGATTAGCAGGGCTATTTTAGAGAAAGTCTGGTGTAGTTCAGCAAAAAAAAATTATGTGTTGAAGAAAGACTTCTGTGTGTATTTAACGCGTGTTGGCAGCCTGTATGCATACTCCTGCCTCAGCAATGTCCTGATGCTAGGGAAGGGGAAAGCAGCTCAGGACAGCTGCAGCTGCTCATAGCAAAATGGGAATATGGCTCTAGCGACCCCCAGCAGCACTTGGCTCCTGATCCTGGCCTTTGGGGAGACACAATTGCCATATAGTGTTTGGATATACCGATTTCATCTAATTTCATTGCTTAAAGCCCTCTGCAATGACATCGGAAGTTTCAGATCAGATGACTGTAAAAACTAAACTCATAGGGTATCAAAAACTGCTGCAATTCTGCTCCAGTTCTGCCCTGAACACTCTCACATACAAGGTATGCAAGCACAAGACCAGAAACTCAGATCCTGTAAAGATTCATGTCCATCAGGGAAAACATCAATTCTTGTCCTCTACAGCAAGGAGCTGACTACAATGCTCCATGAAGGAGGTCGTTTGCATTGGACAAAGTTGGAATGCTTTGTTCTGACCTGCATGAGCATTCATTTGGTATTTTAAAACTGCATTTATTCGTATCTTTTCAGTGGATCCCCGTACAGTTTACGTATCTTACTTGTTACCCTTGGGTGTGCCTGGGTGAGCTCTGAGTTACTCCACAAGGATAAATTCTCAGTGAGAGATGAGAGTTTAGCACAAGAAAAATGCTGTAGAGCCTCATCAGCCACGGTTGCATGTTGCTTGGCAAGACAAGATAGGACTGTTAGAACATTTGCTGCCTTTGGTAAATGAGAGATGATTTTTGTTTACACCATTTCCTGAACATTTTTCTGTATGCATTATTTTGTTAAATCAGGAATGTGAACATTAGATTAATCAGCTTAATGGCATCCTGTCAACAAGCACTGGTAAAAAACACGAACATATGTAACATATTGCAATACTCTCATTTTAAAACGTGAGGCAACAATGTTACACATCTCAGATAAAATCATAAAATCCTGAAGTGCTGATTCCAGCATGTCCCTGCATTTCCTCAGGAACGAGACTTCAGATTCCAAATTCCAAGCTTATCAAACGTAGAGTCAGAAGAGATAAGGAAAATAGAGGGAGTCTCGCTACTGTTTTCCAAACCTTTATTGCTTTGCTTTCAGGGCTGAAAGAAGGCAAATACTCCACCTCTGTGCTGAACTGCAACAGCATTTTTCCCAAAGCCCGTAGCTGTAAGGAACCCCTTGCACAGCAGCAGGGCAGAACAGACTCTTTGGTGCCTATCAGAAATGTCCGAGCAAACACACCTAAGACCATTTGCAAAGGCCAACTATTTGATAAACAGCATTTTTCCTCATTATCTCTGGCATCACTTGAGAGCTCAGCAGGCAGGCTTTTACACGCTTAATTCGTCAACTCCTCCGCTTCAGCCTACAGGTACCATATTTCATGCTGCCTTACACTGTGCCTACCCCGTGCATACTATTCTGTAGTGCAAAGTCAGAACCACCATGCATGTAGAACACAGGCTTTCTCTTGCCACATTTTACCAGCTTATGCTGCAGAAGAAAAGGGTGGAGTCTTTACCTAGAGCAGCCACCAAGTAAGCTCCACCAAAGACAATCAGAAAACAAAAATCTCTTTTCATGATCTACATCTGAAAGAGCATCAGACAGACTTCTCCAGAAAATTGCTTCCCCTGCCTCTTTTCCCATCCCAAACCCCTTTTTATTACTTTTTGACTGATTTTTCTTGGCTCCTACACTGACTCATGCTGATCTTCCTAGGTGGGCTCTGTACAACCTTCCCAGCTCTTTTATTCCTCTTGTCTTCCTGCCAACAAATTATTTGAGTTTTACGAAAGGCTTCTTTCTTTTTATTCCACAACCATTTTCTCTTGATCCAAAATGAACTTAAGCTCAGCAACTGCTTTATTTTTTTTTTTTAATGCAACATTTGTACTGCCAAATGCCTTAAAAATTTATTTTAGCCTTCTCTGTTTATTTGAAAGCTGCTCCTTCTGAGAGGTTTGAGAATCACGGCGTTACCATAGTTTCCTTATCCATGACCAATAAAATGCAATTTGGAATAAAATGCAACAAGGACAAGACTGCTCAGCAGACTTCACTAAACAACTGGGCATTGGTGTCTACACTCTAGATTGCTCCTAGTGTTAGTACTGGAAATAGTTAGGATTAATCTATACCCAGATTCTGGTCCAGCAATCAAACTGAAGGCTCATGCTTTTCTGATTCCCAGCTATTGGAGATGGTTCAGCTCCAGCACTTAAGATTTCTCTTCATGTAAAATCCGTACCTCACAGATTTAGTATTTCACCTCTGAGAGATTTTATGTCACTGCACTCTTTTGTTCCAGGAAGTAATTGCACAGGAAAGCAATGTGCTAATACTCAGCAAAGGTAAGTGATGGATTCATTACCCCTAGAAATCTGTTGACAAAGTAAACGATGTACTGCCTGTTCTTACAGCTTTGTTGGCCCCCGAACAGGCAAGCTTCTAGGAAATGTGCCAGAGATAAACTAGTCTCTTCCAGTCAATCAGCCAACAAACCCACACATACTTCAAAGAGGATACAAATGATACCTGCTTTGGACACATCCACTTGTTTTCCTTATTAGGGGTTATATGATGGGATTTTACTCAAATAAAATGAACTAATAAAAAAAGAAAACCAAATGTCCTCAATAACAGAGAACGATGGAGAGAAAAACATAACATATATGATGGTTACAGAGATCTACTGCCAAGTTAAATAACTTTTCTGATTTTAAAGAGCTGTGAAGATTGCCTTTAAAAATAAAGTGCAAATAAAAGGAAAGAAGGAAAATATTTTGCATTCCCCTTTAAAAAAGAAAAAAAATAAAAATATTGAGAGGACGCTCATGTTTCATGAGCCACAATGAAGAGAGTTGCCAAGTCAAAAAGCTGAATGGCAGGAAAGCCAAATTCTCCCATGACAATCTCAGCACACAGAATGGGGTTGTCTTCTGTGGTGCCTGGGCCTCTCTCAAAAACATATCAGGTTAATGGGAGAGAATGCAACTCAACAAACGCAATACACAGGTAAGCTGCATTTCCTTTCAGTGTAACACACTGGGTGCAGGAAATTAAGAAAAATAAAAAAATTACTGAAGTTAAACTTCTTCTGTTTAGGGCAAAACCAATCAAAACTGCTGAGGTTAAAGCAAAAGCTCTGGCCACGGTTTGACAATTGCTGCCTGTAAACAACACAGGAAGAAAATACTGCAAGTCTGTTCCTTACCCCAACATCCAGGGCTGCAGTCATGAATTCTGAGCACAAGCAGCAGGAAAACTGCTCAAAGAATATTTGCTGTTGTTTTGAAGAAAAGATGTTATCCTCACTATGCAGTTCACTTTTGGAGATCTCAGGCCATGATCAATGTGTGCATGTGACATACAGGCACTGAGCTTCAGTCAACATCATCTCAGTTATAGCTCAGCCACAAGAAAACGTAATAAATATCTTATCCCTGCCTTCTCATTTAGTGAAGGTCATGTAAAAGTACCAATGCATGGGGAAGAGAAGAACGTCTGTGTATGTATGAGCGTAAGAAACATGCTTCACTCTTCAAACAGAAAAGCTTATTAATTCACCCCACTGAAAAAGCACTCTGTGTTAACAGGATGCCAGTTCTAATGCATTAGACAATACCATTATACTTTTGCAGAAAAAAATACTACTAGATCCTATTATTATGTTGCTCATTGTCCTCCACTCCTAGGGAGAGTGCCTTCAAGGAAAGCTCAGACTCTGCCATTAACCAGCTGTAAGTGACATTTGAAGACTTATCCTCTCTGCCAGGACCAGTATGGTCCTGAATCCATCTTACAGTTCATGACTGACATCCTTCCTCCCCCTGCCCACCAGAAGCTGCCAGCACAGTACCTCGTTGATGGCGAGCTGCTCTCCTCCTCCCCCAGGGTGGCCATAGCGGTGGTTGGAGCTGCGGAAGTCCTCGTACAGATCCTCCTCACTTCCCACATCATCTGTCAGAGCTGTCTTGTCCAGGGCTCCATCAGCAATCACTGCAACAGCAAAAAGAACTCATTGGTCATACACCACAAGGTCCTCAGAAGTGCTGCACCAATAATATGAACTTGGTAGGGGTAAGGCAGGCAGTAACAGCATAGAGACAAGGAAACTAGACATGCCCATGACAAAGAACACAAATGTGATTTTACAGAAAAAATGGCAGGGTAAAAGGCTTGTGTCTGCCAATTCAGGCCAAGGAAGCTCTAAGCCTTTGGAAAACATTCACCTTCCTCTTTGTCCACCCATTCAGTTCAAGAACCCCCTTCGTTCCCTAAAAGAGTGCTTGCTATAGAGGTATCCTCTAGCAGCACCAGCACAGAAGGGCTGCTCTGCATGAAGTAACATGGAATAAGCTGCAGGTAGCTGAGGCTCAGCAGTCTGCAGAGAGCACCTGCACTGAAGTCTCAAGACACAAGCATGACACTGAAAAAATGATATCCACACTTATCCACACTTGTTGCATAGAAGAAAATGGCAGTTCCTCTCTTTCATGGGCAGGAGCCTTTTTCTAAGGTCTCCTCAAGAAATACAAAAGAGAGCAAATACACTTGAGAGCAAGGTGATGATTCATCCCATACCTGCCTAGGCAAGAGTTCTCAAAATCTGTGAAAAATGCTAATGATTAAAGAAAACATTTGAAGTCATATTCTTCTGGAATAGCAACTGCTAGAAAAATGGTTTCCATGACAAAGAAGTGGGCTTCACAGAAAATTTCCATGCATGAAATAAGCAGCTAATAGAAAGACATACATGATGCAGAGGACAGCAGCTGATGTAATTAATAATTTGAGTTTAACAGACTTTACATGGCTTCTCTATAGGGACTAAGTGAAGTGAAAATACAGACACTGCCATCATTACTCCTGTCAAAGTTATATATCATGTCATACTTAAAACGTTTGCAGAACAAGTGAAAGAACAGCATTTAGGTTGATCCTGTACAGCTTGGAGAGGGAAAGCATTGGTTGGACTGGTTTTGAGCTCTCACTTCATTCCATTTGTGGCAAGACCTACCAAACATCATCCTTGCCAATGCTTTCCTTACATGTGAAATTGTTCATTATACATTAAGGCTGCATCAAAAATATGCCTAATAAGAGTGAGGTGTAAATTCACTCTAGCATCGATCAGTTCAGTGCAGTTACTTAACTTTTGCATGACAAGTTTATGAGCTGCTTTTGAACTAAATATTTATTGAATTCAAAATATAAACAATCAAATACAGCACTGCAAAGATACTCATCACCTGAACCTGGAAACTCATCCAAGATTAATGGAAGCTCAGGACACAGAGGTGAACAAGAGTTTACAATGAAAGCAGAGCTTTCTAGGTCAAATAGAAAAGAAGCAAGAATGATACAAAAGTCTTTGAAGACAAGTCAGGAAGAAAATATTGCAGAGAAAGAGGAAGAACAGGGAAAGCATGAACCACTTCTTCACTCAGAATGATCATCTATCTTAATCTAGGAAAACATTTTAGCTTCTCTCAAGTTAGAAAACGATGTCCTTAACCCTTCGTTCTCAGCAAGGAGCTTAATGGTACCTAGCTTGAGGCTTTCATCAGGTAGCATTCTTTTCATTTCCTGCTGAGCCATGATCTAACACAGTTCTAGTCTCTATGCCTTGATTTGACCTGCCTCTCAGAAAAGTCAAGTTCCTTCTTCCACTCCTCTTAAAAAAAACAAGTCCGCATGCACATACTCCACCAAAAAAATGAAGTCCATAATCACTCAGAAGTTCTCAGTCCTTTAAGACAGAATGGTCCAAGATAGTCATTAGATGTTTTCCCACAAACACTATGTTCCAGGGAAGAACTGAAAAAAGACCAGAATTTGCACTGAAGCAACTTACACGGGAGAAAAGATTACAAACAAATAAATAAAACAACAGTCTGAAACGGTGACCCATTGCACTAAAAATCCATCAGGGAAGTGGGAGAATGAAGGCTTTAAATGTAGGTAATGACTCAACATGCACAGTATAAACTAGGTCAAGTAGAAAAGAAGCAAGAACCGTACAAAAATCTTTGAAGACAAGTTAGCTGAAATGGCTAAAACAGTCTATCAGCTTCTCAACTGCACAGCACTAGTAGGACAGACAAGTATTTTACTGTGGTCTGGGTGCCATACTTCCCCTCCCCTCCAAATGTTCATCTCTATGTCACACTGCAGTCCACTGATGTGGCCACAGCTGGCTTCTGTGTCCTCCCGAAGCCACGGATCTGACCTGGCACTGGCAATCAGACAGCAGAGAGCAACACTTAGTTAAAAATAACACTGAACTCCAAGTTACATCCAATTAGCTCAAGCAGATTTCTCCACATTTCATACGGCTGTCATGCTAGATTCTGTTAAATATGGCAACAAATCCCATACAGAGGAACGTAGGGAGGGGGTGTCACAAACAGTGGTACAACATTCTTCTCTGCAAGCATTACAACTCTGTATTCTGCTGTTGTTAATCCAGGAGCATGCTCAGAATTCATGGTACAGGAGCACAAAAGCTGATGGATAACGTTTCCAATGCCAACTGACAAGAGTGTGCACAAACCCTTTTTTTGTATTTGAATAGAGAGTAAGGTGTCTGCACGAGGAATAACCTTAAGGACACAGAGCAGTGAGAGCATCCTGGAGAAGAGCATGGGTAAATAAAGCTTGATCAAAACGGAGGAATGAGGTACATGGTTCATTCTCACACTGCTCTACATGCTCTGCAGCTTGGGGCTTCCCACAAAAGGACACTGCTCACAGGGGGATGAGCTCCTCCTGCACGGCCCTGCCAGCCCAGCCTGCTGGCTGCAGCCTGCCTGTAGGGTCACTGCTGCCCCTGGGCCGTGGGAATGGCATGCTTGCTGTCTGCAGGGACCTGCCTGCATGTAGGGTGCTTGCTTGTTCCTGGGACTCATCAGCTGACTTGAGCCTGGAGAACAAGAGAACCTAACAGAGAGTGGCGGAGAGGAAAAGAGGAGTGGGGCCTTGTGATGTTCATCTTACAGATGAGCAGCCAGAAGTTGCTGGCTGATACTTGCCGAAGGGCTGAATGGCACTGAGTGATGAGGAACAGCAAACATATTCCAGAGACCCAACGAGAGATGAATTTGCTCACCAAATCATAGCTCCTCTCCAAAAGCAAGGACCTGCTTTACACATTCTTTGTGCAAAGAATTAGTGAACACAAGACATAAATAGCTAGAAAGCCCAAACCCAAACACCTAGAACCATCGAAACAGATTCCCACCCTCCCTGGAGAAACAGGATGTATCTCCAGCACAGCTTCCCCAGAGCAGCTGGGCCCCAGGCACAGCCCACCTCATACCAGAGAGCTCCGTGCCTCCGGAGTTATGGCTCAGCAGGACTGAACCCTGGGGCTGCCTGTTGGCTGGGAGCTCCTGCCATGGTCTGGCTCACAGCCCTCAGCAGTAACCCAGAACTGATGGAAAATAGGTCACAGGCAGCTCCCCCAAAGCCAGCCAGCCCGCAGCTTTTGGGGTGAGGACAGGAAACAAGGAATGGCTGCAGCCAGCTTTGGAAGCCAACAGCATCCACAGTTTATTAAAAGTACATATTAATGACAAAGGGAACAACAACTGTGTACTGGAAATATCTCTCTTCAAGTATGCTCATCCAGCGTCGCATCCACACATTTGTCTCTATGTGGCATTTACATTTAAAATAATTCACTGGAATAACAGTAGGAGCCTGATTTACACTCACAGAGAAAATTAATTCAGAGCTAACAACATCATTCCCACCGCCTCACTGAGCAGAGAAGGCTGCAGTTACGTGCACCCGCCGGGAGCTGCAGCTGGAGGAGGGGAGCTCAGGAGATGCAACACAACAAGCAGACAGAAGGGTTGTGTGAGGTGGGAAACAAACCTGGGAGCCCCTGCACAGGTGAAGAACAGCCCTCCACCTTCCTCTCTTTGCCATAGCTGCCACTGCTGTGCTGCAGCACCCACCCACCCCGCTCTGAATGGCGTGCATCATTTATCAGCTGCTTGATCTACACAGGTCCCTGTGCAGCTGCCACAGTGAAATCCATCAGTGATGTCATCCCACTTCTGCCCCAGCAGTGCCATTCTGCAGCTCTTTGCTGTGCTGAGGGATCCTCTCACGTCGTCGTGCTTATGGCTGTGGGCTGGTTTAACAGGAAGAGGGAAGGACAGGGGGGATTTAGCAAAAAGCAGACAATGACCCATTAGTATGACCTTCATAGTGGGAAAGAAACCAACAAAAAGCAACACCACAAACATGGGCCTGCAACGCCAAGCCTTACAGAGTTAAAGCCTTTGTGATTACATTATATTTATGAACAGGTAACGAAAGTGAATCTGCAGGGGGGAAAGAAAAGCAAAAATAGAGCATAAGGAAGAGAGGCAGAAAATATTTAAGGGGAGAAAGCACGCTTCATCTTCCTATAATAAAGAAAAATTAATAAAGGAAAGTGCTCAGCATATCAAAATGAAATCAGCAGTTTGGTACAATGCCACTAATGGCATTCCTGTTGTGAATGAAACCAGTTCCCAATTAGCCAAAGCAATGAATGAGTCCGCAATTGAAACCAAAAGGAGACAGACAGCTCTTCAACTCTGCAGGTCACCCATGGTAACACTCACCACCAATAATGCGCTGAGTCACCCACCCAGGTTTCAAAGAGTTTTCAAATCCCACTTAGGAACCGAATGACTTGCAGTGAGGCTTAAGAAAGAGCTCTCGGCTCCCTCGGTCAGCAGAGATATGGGGAAAAGGAGTGGCTCTACAGCTCTGCCTCCCACGGTAGCCCTTGCTCCGTGCCCACCATGCCCGTGTGCAGCACACCTCGCTCACTGAGCTACATTGCAGGTGGGAGGGATGGGGGAGCAGTGTAATGGTGAAATTGTGAAAATGATGGGAAAAACAGATAGAAAATAACATAAACCTATGGTCCTGACACAAAGCATGCTCCTTTGTTGGAAAGCACCTCTGCTGAACAAACAACTAATTCACTGGCTGTGCTCCAGTCACAGCTACTGATGTGGAAAGAAGCAGGCATGTCCTCCTACTCCATTTGTTGATTGTTTGCTCAGGTCTGATTACTCATCCATACAGTCCTGTTTGCACTCATTTTTTTCAGATGGATGTCTTTGGAAATGCTATTTACTTTACAGCTGGACAGTGCTGAAAGTGGTGGGGGCCAACTCCAGTTTAGTCCCTTAAACCTTAGCACAATCTAAGCATGAAATCAACTGTAGCCATCAAAACTCCCAGTCAAATCCATTCTAGAATCCAGGCACGTTCTTCACTGTGTCCTCAGTAGGAGGTACTGGTTGGGAAGTCTGGTACGTCAATGACTGTTCGTGCTGTTGTCCTCAAATATATTTGAGGCTGCATAGTATAGTACAGTCAACTCAGATCAGCAGTGACCTCAAGCAAGCTTTCAATTCAACTGCAAAGATGAAACTACCACGTTCATCTCTACACCTACGTATTCTTACCCAGATGTGTAACAACCAAGGAAATTTGAGTAAACGAACCAGGAAATGAATACAATAGTTCTTTATTGTGGACAACATCTAACGTAGCAAATCTAGAAGGTAAAAGCAACATCAAAGGGTGTTAGTGCAGCTGACAGGCCTAACAAACGTGAATCTGAAAGGGCTTTTATGTAAGACTTCATCTGTTTGTATTTGCTTTTAGGAGTGCATCTGCTCTCGCTGTTCAACGCGGACAAACGTAGTTAGCATTGTTTAGACAAAGCCAGTGATTGGACAATCATAAACAGATTTCAAATGAGAACCTTGAATTGAAAAAATTCCTCCCATGCCCTCTCAGAAGACGTTATTCCTCCTCCTTCTGCAGCTACTCTTCAGGCACTTGGAGTTTCTTAATGCAGGTGCTGATGTTAGCTCCCAAGTCTCACGCTGCCCTCGTCTGCTTTAATTAAATTGATCCAGCTGTGACATTGGGCTTCACCTCTAAAACAACTACCTAAGAAAATTCACAGTACTGTGTCAGAAAACCAGGCTGTCATAGGCTCCTACACTGCTTTTTAAAGAAAGGAAAGAATGTAAACATGCTATAAGAACCTCCAGTTAATTTACATTTACAAAATTGCAGTGCTTTTATGTCTCTACATCTCAGTTCACCCCTCAGAAGACTGAGAGCTCGGAAGCGAAGCTGCGAAAAAGCACAGAGCTTTCTTCCAGTCACAGTCTGGAAAAAAGAAAATTGCACAATGCACCAAACTTTCCCTACCAGCCTGGGGAAGATTACTTTGTAAAGAGCAGCTACAGTCATCTTTACGAAGAACACTCAATAGGAAGTAGAACGATTCACATCAGAGATGACTTTCAAACGTTGCACCCGCTCAGGCCAACTTTGCAACTTCCTTATACTACTTTCACAACAGTCAAGCTTGCAGCAGAAAGAAAGAGGCTCCTTATGATGGACTAATTTATATTATAAATTTAATGATAAAGAATGAAGAATTATTTTGATAACAGTTCAGATGCAGCCACCTTTGGTTAAGATAAAACTATTTGAGAGTAGAACTTGAAGCGAGGCCCATCTCCTACAGCTATGGCTGATCAATACAACGAACACAGGCTCACAGTGCACACACCACTGCCAGCAAAGCCAGCAGAAGGAGCCACTGCCTGGCACTTCTGAAAAGCAGGTTGCTTATGTAAGTGTCTGAAGACAGATTTAACAGGCTAACTTTGAACATTTAAACTTGAAAAATGTGACCTTTCTTTCTTTCCCAGAATTCTGCATAATGCTATACATCTAGTCTTTATTTTGTGAAGCTATCCAGGCTGACACGTGGCTTATATCTATGACCTTGTACCACAGAAGTAATTAAAAATGAATGCCATGAGAAGGCTCTCAATTGCTCTCGTGCATTTATCAAGTGTAAGTCTCAAGAGGCAATAAGATTGTTTCGCTGACATTATTTCGAATGACCAGCCTTCATGCAACATGCAACAGACCTGGTTTCATACTAGGGCTACAGTCTCCTCATTAACAGTACTGGCAGAAATGTTTTACCTTTTAGAAATCCCTCTGCCCCTATTTTACTTTAATCTCAGTTCTAAGAAAATCCCTGAGATCAAGCTGGCAAATATTTCCAAAGGGAAAACAGGAAATCAAGGATTTACGTTATTTAACTGCAATTGCCATGACAGCTTGGGGATCAAGCTTTTTGTAGTGCACATCTTTGGGTCACACAATGCTGCACAAAGGAGGCAGAACTCAGCTCTGAGCGGCCACGGTGATCCCTCCTTCGTGTTAATGAGAACAGATCTGAGAGAGCAGCTCCGAACAAACTACAGGAGAGATGCCTGACGTGGCCAAGCGCTATTCCATCTTTCTGTTCTGAGTGAACAAAGGCAGGAGAGCATCTCCACTGGTAGACAGGTGCAGGACAGCCACAGTAATTCAGTTTAGAGGGACCTTACGGAGGGAAATAAGATGGAAATGTCAAATTCAATCAGATATTGGATATTTACATTTCTGGGAGTGCAGACTTCACTGTAAAAGTCCAAGACTGATTGGTTTTGCTATCTAATACTGATAGTCACATGTATAGAAGACCAGCTCTACAAACAGATGGGTGAAGAACGCTGGAGCATAGAGACCTAGAGGAGAAGACTGTACCTGTCCTGGTATGGCTGGATTGTATACCCTGCAGTCAGCAACACTACCTGTTATATGTAAAAATGAAAGAGACTGCACCGAAATTTCAAACTGTAGGTGGACAGCAACACTCCTAGGAAATATACTGAAGAAGTCAAGGACAAGTCTAGCAGCCTTACGCAATCAGTACTGTTCATGCTGTAGTAGGAAGAGAGCTGCCTGTCATCAGCTACCTGCTCCCTGGGAATCCAACGATGCAGAATAAATTACCGCAGGCCAATTATAATTAACCTTAGATGCTGAACTTGTTGATTGATGTGTTTCAACAAGTTTTCAAATATCACAAAAGAAACAGACTTCACATTCAACAGTTCCGAGTTTCCCAGAAAACTGGCGTAAGGTACATTATTAGAAGAGACTTCATAACATTCAGCTTCAGGTCTGAATTAGAGCTGAACGTGTCAGATGCAACCTTATGCTACAGCAAGAAAACTCTTCCAAGGGAAACAGTATTCCTCTTGGAATAATTCCTTTTGAAGCCATAATTAATCATCTCCTTTAAAAGAAGAAAGCATTCTGGCAAGGTCACGTTGGTCAGCGCTCCTCTAATCATTAAATTAATTACTTAAAATGTTTACTGGAAGCTGCAACACAGAAATAAGAATAGCAAAATTGGTAAGATCAGCAGTTCAGCAAAATCACAGGTCTGAGATGCTGTGTGCGTTCTGAACCGTGAATTCAAAACGGCACATTAGCACTTGCAAATCATTGGACAGAAATAATCTTTTGGATGCTCTGGAGGTGTGCATGAAAGCTAACCCCAGCTGAAGATGGCAAAATTAAGAGACAGGTGTATATTAACGCAGGCAGCAACATAATCTCAATAGTCTCAATTATAAAAAGAAAATCACTGCTGATTAGCAGCAACTAAATTGAGCAAGATCTCTTAAAAAGGTAAGAGAGGGTAAAGCAGGTGAAGCCTTTCCCACCCTTACACGATGCACAGCCAAACACAGCTCTACCTAAGGCACATGTCAGAAAAGGGACATTCTTCTGGAAGGAGGTGGGTGAAGCAGTCAAAACAATATCTGGAAACTTGACGTGAATGTGTAGCTTTGCAAAACCACGGCTGATACAAGGACAGTGCCTTCCAGAGCAATTCAGATTGCACGTTCCAGTGTACAGCTGGACAACAAACCTGAAGTTCTTCATAGAATCACAAGGTTGGAAACGACCCATAAGATCATCTAGTCCAACTGCCTCCTTATCATCATTGCCACCACAAGCACTAAATTGCTTGAGCTTATAAAATAAACATAATAAGGCAAAGATGACAAATCTGACCTTTCCTGTGATTACCTCCCCAAAATAAAAAAAATAATTCCACAGTGCTGCTGTTATTGTTTCCATTTAAGAAATGATTCTTGTTTAGGTCCTATATGCCAATATAATGAGAATAGGAAAATGCTTTGGTTGTTATTAAATGAAATAGTAAAATTAAAAATGAAAACAGGACTGATGGAAAGCTGGGCTAACAAACCAAAGTCAGCACACCAGTCACCCATGCTGAAGAAGCAGTTGATTGAAAGCAGTTTTATTCCCTTTGGTAAATTCACGTCTTTAATCTACTGCACAGAATTGGATGCTTATGAATTCCCAACCCTTAGCCTTTCCAAAACAGAGGAGTTTTCCCATCCAGAAAGGATTAAAAAAACAAAACCAGCCCAGAAAGACAACCGTATTCTGGACTGCACCAAAAAAGGTGCGGCCAGCAGGTCAGGGAGGTGGTCCTGCCCCTCTGCTCTGTGCTGTGAGGCCTCACCTGGAGCACTGCGTTCAGATGTGGAGTCCTCAGCACAGGAGAGACATGGAGCTGTTGGAGCACGTCCAGAGGAGGGCGACAGAAATGATGCCAGGGATGGAACAGCTCTCCTACAGGACAGGCTGAGAGAGCTGGGGCTGTGCAGATGGAGAAGAGAAGGCAGGGGGAGAGCTGAGGGCAGCCTGTCAGTATCTAAAGGGGAGCGACAGGAAAGAAGGGGACAGACTCTTTAGCAGGGTCTGTGGTGACAGGACAAGGGGAGACGGTTTCAAAGCTAAAAGAGGGCAGATTTAGGTTGTATATAAGGAAAAAATGAGGGCGATGAGACACTGGCACAGGTTGCCCAGAGATGTGGTGGATGCCCCATTCCTGCAGACACCGAAGGTCAGGCAGGATGGGGCTCTGAGCACTGATGGAGCTGCAGGTGTCCCTGTGCATTGCAGGGGAGTTGGACCAGATGTTTTTAGGAGTCCCTTCCAACTCTAAGGATTCTGTGATTCTATGATTCTATGTTCTGGCTTTCCCAACATCTCTCCAGCCACAATGGTCATCTGCCTGACCGATGGAGGAAGAAGAAACAAAAAACCTAACCCCCACACCACCTACAAAAGGTACACAATGTATAAAATATACCTCTATCCTCAAGTACACTCTGTGATTTATTACTTACACAATGATTTGCTCCTTCAGTGCCTGAAGTCACTTTCTCAGAACTAAAGTAAATGGCAAAGGATTTCTTCCAGGAGCATCATGCCAAGTGAAATTAAATTTAAATTAACCTTGTTTTCCAAAAGTCTTAAACATGACACATGTTCATGCAGAATGATAAATTTAAGTGTTCAGTTTCTTCTGTTCAGTTTCCCCTGTGTTTAGTTACGGCAGAGCAGGCACTGCTGGAAGCGCTATACCCTGTGCCTGCTCTTACAGATTTCCCTTACAAGTCTGCTCCTGCTGGTAATGCTGAATTTTAAAATGCCTTTCTGAATGTCAGTGCTTAAAGTTACGTATCAGCATCCCCCACACTGCATATTCCTCCGAGGCTGCTCTGTGTGCACTCTGAGCGTGGATGAGGCAGCACATACTCATACTGTGTTCCCAGCACCCCTGGCCAGGAAGCAGTTCAGAGATGGGAACAGCAACTTTACTGAACTTCTTGTTCCACTTGCACCAAATATTGCCACGTGCCAATAGATGGCACTTTTACCATAAAATACGACCTATGCTCTGGAGTTCAGGAGTGCACATAGAAGTCTTACACAATTAATGCTGGGGTTTACTTTCCTAATTTCATATTATAGACTGTCAGCTAAACATATGACTCAGATTTTTATATACTCATGAAAGTTATACTAGCATTATTTGTATTTGTCTTTAAACAGAGCAGGATAATGAAACCCCCCAAAAACTGGGGACACTATTTTACAAGTAGAATCATAGAATCATAGAATCACCGGGTTGGAAAAGACCTAAAAGATCATCCAGTACTGCATTTTACAAAATCAGATCTCACTGCTGCACAGCTAAGTACAATAACTCTATGTACTTTTCCATACATTTCCTTTAGTGATAAATAACACAGCTGCATACCAAAACCAACCCTCTGCAAGCCAAACAAGCCTTTGAAATACACCTTGTAGTCCCAGGGTCTGAATCTCAGATGGGACAGGAGCACAAGAAACGTGCCTCTCACACAGGCTGCCAACAAGAAAGAAAACAACTCGTTTTCTTACAACTAGTTGTCTATAATAGAGAACAAAAGTTCCAAGTGTGCAGATGAGAAAAACAATGGTGAATGCATCTACACAGGACCAGTAGAGAAAGAACTTGAAGACATGTAGCAGGGACCTGACCTCCCTCCCTTCCCCACTGCCACCTACCAAAGATCTCAACAGCTAAGCAGAGCCTCCCTGCTGCTGGATGAACCCAAACCTGGATATCTTGTATGGAAGCATCTGTTGCTATAACGTGCAGATGATATACAGAGAGTCATTGTTTAATTTTTCTCTGCTAGGAACTGTTTCTTTTATAGAATCCTTCTGTGTTCCTTCTGAGTTCCTTCCTGACACTGCATGTGAGACAGAGTGCAGTGCTAACAGGTCAGAGGAAGATGCTGTCAGCACAGCTTTAGTTGAAATACAGATTCGAAAAGAACAGTGAGGTGTAGAGAACTGGAAGACTGTTCATTAACATTCATACAAACCCAAAGTTTAATTTCCGGATAATACAATGCAAGAACTCAAGTCAGCTAAATGTTAACATTCAAAAATCTTAGGTGATCACAGAGGCAGACAGAGCTTGAAGATCTGCCACGAGACCTTGGACAGACCCATACCATTTGGCATAGCTATTGCTTCCTCAAAATATGCTAGATTTATCTTTTAAGGCTACTGAATCAAATCATAAAAGTGCAGCTTTACTCTTGGATATCAAAATCTTTTGAGAAAAGCATCAGACTCTCCTGGCTCACATCCTATGGGCTGATAATCTTAGTATTTTAATTGCATATTTCAAAATGAGGTGCCCAGGGAAACAAAAGCAATCACCCCATATTCCCAAACAAATGATTTTCTTCTGACAGAAAGCTGCTCCAAGAGCAGGGTACAGTTCAGGCATATTTAAAAAAAAAAAATGCAACAACAGGAATACTTGTAAGTATCTGCGTGTTCTAAGTTGGCTGATGACATAACCTGGATGAAGTGTAAACACAGAATCCGTCCATTCAGATTGTATTTCCGTGAAATCAAGCTGCTGCCTTGTTTTCATGTTCAACTGAATGGTTCTGTGCAGTCACACCTTCCTCTAAGTGAAGGCTCAGCTGTTGTCCCCGTCTCATAGATTTTATATGTGGCATTCCTCTACACCAGAAGCCCAACTTCATTTCTGTGTGACAGACTATGCAACGCGGGGTTATTAACTCAGAGGACAACACTGAAGTTATCAATAAAGGAAAGAGTCCCTCAGGAGATTACTGTCAAAAGAAATAAATTCCTTCCTCCAATAGGAAAAACAACCCCTAAAACAAATCCCCAGAAGGTGTCCGTCCTGCCCGGAAAGCCATTTATCCCAGCTGTGGCAGTGACCAGTGCTCTCAGCATCTCAAACATTTGTTTTATTTGACAAGTACAGAGTATGTAAAGAGAGACAAGAGGAGGAAGAGAAGCAGCAAGAGAAGCTGGGCACGTGCTGCTTGCAGCACTGCTGTGCACACCAAGGCAGCTCTGCAGTGTCCCTCCTTAATTCCTGCAGATTTTCCCCAGAAGAGGTGACAGAAGATCCTGTCCAACTGATACACATTTTTTAACAAAACCCAGAATTTAGGGGCATAAGAGAACAGTTAGAGTATTGCTGCTGTATTCTAAAGGAGCTTTAGCGGAGGATTATTCTAGTGATTAAACCAGTGAGCGAGGCATGTACTGGGGATCATGGAGGTTTACTGTGCTGTAAAATGCATGAAAAAGAAATAACCAGGATGCATTTTAAGTCCACAAAGCCGTGTGAATGCAGCACACACACATTTATATTTGACACGCTGCATTCAGAGCATGCGGCACATATTATCAGCCTGACTTCGGTGGCAGTGCCACAGCCTAGAAAAGCAAAATGATTAACAGACCTCAGCACTTGGACTTGATGGAAACAGACATCCCTGCCAGCAATGCTTTTCAGGGCAATGGCACACATGCAAAGAAAAGACACCTCAGGTCATTCAGTTTGTGCTTTCTACTGACAAAATATCCCAAGGTGCACTGGAAAAGCTTTACAAATCACCAGTTTGTTGAGATGAACAAATGGTGCTGAACTCTGCTATCCCCTCCTCCAGATTCTGCAGTGCTCACAATAAGACCAAGGATGAGGAGAACGGGGACCAGCATCACAGCCAGCTGCATCCTCCCGATCTTCCGCTGCCTCAGTTTTGCTGAGCTCCAAGTTCCACCAGACTACAGACAGTCGTGGAGGCTGTCATACAGCTGACTTTGAGCCATTAGACAAGCAAATGATGCATATGAATCTCTTTACAATCCTGTTTCCTCCCACCTTGATTAATTACTTTTCTGTCTGCCTCCTTTCCTTTCGAGCCCAAATGTAAGGCACACACTCTGAAAGTGGGACGCTTTTCCTCTCTGAACACAGCAGGTGCAGCTCTACAGAAGGCAGGAAACCCTACCATTCCTAGACTGTGTTCCTGGCGCCTGCTTATCTTTCCTGCTGAAAACCTAGCGGATGTCAAAGTGTATCAGAACTTACACAATCCCCTTGACTCCAGTGTCCTTTGCTTGCGAATGCAGCCTGAGCTTGTTTGAACTGGAAATCATTCTTGGGAGTAATTGCTCTGTACACAGTACTGTCTCAAATTGATTCCAGGACATTTTCCAAGTTGTTTGAGTTTTCACTGGTAACCTCACAGCAATCTTAAAAAATTGAATCAATTCTCGTCACCAAATTGCACAGATCCTTGGTTCTGTAATTTCACAACTGTGTAATGCCAATGGCAAGGCAATCGAAGCAAGCACAACTGTGCTTGCCTGGGTTCAGCACAGCGTGGCATTTCCAGTCTCATACTGATTAGAAATTCCTTTCAGCGATGAAGGAAAAGTGCTCTCCTCGTACACATCTGTCAGTGGTGAACAGACTGAAATTAGGTGGGAAGGATGAAGACAGATTCATAGCTAGACAAGGGATTAGCAGGGAAATTATGAAAAACAGGCTGGCACACAAATGCATACACTATGATCACCAGTACTCCCACTCCAAAAACACACGACAGCCTCCCCTGAGGTTAGCCTTCCTGTTTTTCACCCCAGGTGACAGCAGTGTTATAGGCAAAATACGTGCGTTTTTATTCATACTCATTATTGCTCATCACCTTCTGCAGTGGCTGGGATCACCAGAGGTACAATTTGTCATGCAGGCAGACGGCTTGTGTGCAGACACCTGGAGTCCAGCAATGTTTGGCACTCAGATGCTATGGTCCAAGAGAGTCACGGTTCCAAAGACTCCACCACTCAATCTACAACTTCATTGTTGAAACAACTCTGTTTCAATGCAGCCTTTAGGAAGCAGAGAAGCTTATTATCAGGATGTTATCCCCAGCAGTGTGTTCTCAGACTGGTAGAAGAGATTAGGGATTGAGGAAGAAGTCAGTACATTTTTTGCAGCTCCAAAATTATGTCAACTGAAGAATTACCCTGGAAATTACAAGAAGGCTTCTATGCTCCCCAGTGGCAACTTTACAGCACAGCTATTGTACAAAACACTGGGTATTCCGGGCTGTCACACACCTGCTCGCTCCCCAGCAATTGCTAGAACATGTGAAAAGCTGACCAACAAAATCACAGTCCCAAGTGAGAGCCAAGTTTGGTCTGTGTGAAGTGGCTTCTATTGCTATTATTATTTTCCCATTCCTCTGGGGGAATAGAAATAGTAGGAACTCCACCTTACTGTAATTGATGCTACTTGCTCAACTGAGCATCTATCTTCTTCCTTACAATAATAACAATTAGATCTCCCTTTTGAAAGCAGATTGAAATACAAATGCAGGAAGATGGAATTGCTGTAGGATTTTATGCTTGTATCTAAGTCAGCTTTCTGTCAGTATTTCCTTAGGCACAAAAAGCTACATCTTTGGCACTGTGACAGTCAGAATTTATTATCTAGAAATGGGAGTTTTAGGCAGAACAAAGTCCTCATGCTAAAATCTCTGCTATCTCCTCGATCCAGAAAACAACAAAAGCCCAGATGATACAGTGTGCAGAGATTCCAAAACAGACACTGTCCTTAAGCCACCACAGATGCAAAATGCCACCAGGAGTCAGTAGCAAGATAAGCAAGCATGCAGAACTGCCTGGCAGACTCACAGGTGACCTCTTCTACTCAAAAACAGACAGCAACAACTTTATGTAATATTAAAAAGTAAAGGGGAGGATGCCCCCAAAAGGGCCCATAGCATAAAACATCCCCTTCCCACCCCCTCAATTATTCATTTACAGTCAGACATCAGTGAGCGAGGCTGTTACCATGCTCAAGCAAATTCTTGCTTTCCTCAATGGGATGTGGAAAAAAGCAAAGTAAGGCCAAACACACCATTGAACAGGAGGAGAGGCAGAGCACAAAGCATCACACTATTGTGTTACTCCAAGTGACATCATTTTCTTCTCCTTTACTACAGCACATCTACAAATCTGCAGAAAAATTATTTTCTGCTTTTAAGAAAGAGACTAAAAATGTGTACTCAGCCTGAATCCCCTTCCACCCATCTCCACAACACCTCTATGAGTCAGAGAGGTCTCTTTCTCTGATGAGGCAGGATCCACATCCCCCATATACTGGGGTGGGGGAGCAGAGTGTTTTCTGAACACATCCCCAACAGTGCAGCAACAGAGTAAGGCTCCCACAATATGTCTCTCTTTGTTCTTCTACCACTTTAATTCAGTTTTTCTAAGAAAAAAAAAAAAAGAATGCAAGAATCATCCCCTAAAACTACAAATGCTATGGTATCTGAACTCAAGACACTCTAGAATTCCTCCTTATCCAGCAGCTTTCCTCCTAGGGATTAATGGGTAAGGGACCGATGCAGTGAAGAGAGGCTCTTTGACCAAATCAGCACACTCCTTACCCCTGTCTCAGACATAGGCTTTTGCAAAGTGATGCCAGCAAGGCGTTCAGCTTGTTTTCCTACTCCTATCCCAGGAAAGGAGCACGGCTCCCCACTCACACCCACAGCACGCTGTAGGTGGGGCAGCTTCCCTCCTGCTGCTACCTAGTTGAATATAATCCCCAGCAATCCTCTCTGTAGTGAAAGTATTTGATTAGCAAGACATGAAGCCACATAAATAGGTTCCAGAGACCAGTTTGAAACAACTCAAAAACTGGAACAAGCCCCTTTACTCTCTGACCAATGGATGGCATTTATCCAGCAGTGAGAAGCATATAAACTCTGACTTGAGAGTCCAACTTTAAAATTCTGTTCCTAGGCTCCATGGTCTAGTGGTCCCAGTGGGAAGGCTGCTGACAGCTGCCTTCAGTTTTCTCTTGCTCCAGAGATTAATTTTTATTTCCCTCCATCTTTTCCAGTTATCTCCCTGTTGCAAGACAACTAAATCTGCAGTTGTATGCAGGGATTTAGAAAAACACAACACATGGAAACAGCCTCTGAAGCTTCTGGGGAGAATCTGGAATCCTCAAACCCCATGGGCACACACTACCACTTTTAGTGGCTGTTGACCCGTGTTAGAGGAAGAATGGGATCAGGAAGGCAAGAAAACACAGACACAGCACAGCACTGCTGGAAGACAAGCCACCAAAATCTGCATGTGCCACTAACCACCAAGCAGCGCCCTGCTGCTGAAACATTCCCTGATAGCACTTGGCATCTGGATTCTGTCTCACACACTACAGATGGACGATGTCAGTAAAAAGATTAAATGCTGTCATATCTAAATTAGTCACGAGCCATGCGTTTTGTTACTTTATGGAACAGTAGGAAGGCTCTCCACAGATAAGTTCCCCAAGACTGGGCATTAAGTCTCCTAGAACCCTACACAATTTAGGACTTGCTCCCTGCATGACTCACATAGTTCGAATATCTGTGAGACCATCTGGACAAACAACTGAGTTCTCCACTAGTCACAAATCAAACATCTACAAATTTCAGTGGATGTGGAAAGGAAAGGGGCTGTAAAGTCTTCTTCAACATTTAAAAATATATAAAATACCTTTAAATATATAAGAAATGAGCAGGAAATAGCTTTAAACCATAGCTATTGTCTCCTAACTCTGCAGAAAGGATTTTACAGATGTTTTTCTAGACTGAGGAATTTTGGAATGCAACTAAACTTATCTACTGTAAAGTAATAAAACAAAAATATCAATTTAATAAATTCCTTAAATTGTATCTAAAAGTTCATTCTGACCTTGCCTACAAGAGCCAGAGCTGAAACAAAACCTCAGTTTCTTCTTGCCCATTAGTTTACTACAAAGCTCTATCAACTGTCACAGTAGTTTTTGGGAAAGATTTATCCAACCTCCAGGGAGACCTCACTGTGGCCTTCCAACTCCCTTCCATTTGAAGGGAGCTTATAAACAGGAGGGGTAACAACTGTTTGCGAGGGTGGATAGTGATAGGACAAGGGGAACGGTTTTAAAGTGAGACAGGGAGGTTTAGGTTGGATATTAGGAGGAAGATTTTCCCCCAGAGGGTGGTAAGGCACTGGCACAGGTTGCCTAAGGAGGCTGTGGATGCCCCATCCCTGCAGGCATTGAAGGCCAGGCTGGATGTGGCTCTGGGCAGCCTGGGCTGCTGGTTGGTGACCTGCACACAGCAGGGGGTTGGAACTGGATGAGCGTTGTACTCTTTTTCAACCCAGGCCATGCTGTGATTCTATGAAACTATTCCTCAAGACCTTCACCAAGAATTCATCATCTGTCCAGATGACATTTTTTCACTGGTTATCCTAATGTCCAATCTGTGCTTTCTTCACTACAGATTTCCCTGCCTCTTCCACTCCTCCCACTCCTCCTTCCTTTGCAATGCTTTTTTGTTTGTTTGTTTGTTTGTTTGGGGGGGGGAGAGGGGGGATATTTCAAGATTCACATCTTCCCCCTTTTTCCTCTACTGCGCTCTTAAATCATCCAAATATCTGCCATAGATCAAATTCCTCAGATTACTCTCATTACTTACTACTGGAACCTCTCCAGTTCATTTTTAACTGTGGTACTAAAAGATAAGCACTATATATCCTTTAAACAATGACACATAAGCTGAACAAGTCAGCCCACACACTATTTCATACCTACTCACTGTATTTCATGCTTCAAGCTATGTATATTCAAATGGTAATGCTATGAGTTCAAGCTCGCATTGTTTAAAATGATAGAGAAGATTATGTAGTGCATTTTAGACTAGCCTCGTCAACAAGGATATGCTCAAGAACTCAGCCAAATTCACTTAAATTACGGGCACTGCATTTTGGGCACCAGTAGGCATTGCTCACTTCATGCAAAGTCAGCACAGTTCACTTGGAAAGGCGCCTGACACCTGCTGAAAGCCCAGCACAGTGTGTTCAGCAGTCCTGCTCTGGTTTGGAAGCGCTCTTACTGCACCTCCCTGCACCGCACTCAGAACACCACGTGCAGCTGCTGGCACGCACTGGGGCCCGATCTTCGCATGCACTCAGAGCCCTGCTGAACCCATTGTCTCCCGTCATCCCTTACTGACTGCGGCTCGCTCAGGCCCTCGAAAGAGCCTTGTCAGTTCTTGTTGCATGCAGCTCAATGCCCTTCAGGAGACACTCTTACTGACGAGCTTTCCTGTCGCTTTTTTAAAATCAAAGATCGGAGTAAAAAGGCACAGGACAAAGTTCCCTGCCTTGCGGGGAGTCCCACAGCCTGATGATCTGCTTGCCCTAATGCAAAAGGGCAGACAGCACTCCTTTCCCTTTTTCCTACCCAGTTAGCTTGACTATAAATACAATAACACTGATAAACATCCACAGCAAGAGATCGTTTGCCCAAGCAAATTAATTGCCGCCACGTCACATTTTCACTAGAGAAGTGCAGCCAGCACTGCTGTGTGACATTTCGCTTTTAATTACATGCAGTCACCGCCAAAAAAGCATTCAGGTGCTACTAGTAGCGTCGGCTCAAACATCCCCCAGATACAACAGCTGCCTCCCAGATATCCCACCATGGGGGCACTGGCAAGCCGTGCCGAGGAGCTGCTGCTTGCCCTCGCAAAGCCCAGGCCATGCAGCACTGCCCAGCGGGGTCCAAAGCAGACCATGCTCACGCCCAGGCTGCTCCGGCCCCCAGAGGGAAGCGGCCGTGGGAAGCAGGATGAGCACAGCCTGGGCCAGCGGGGCACAGTGGGGAGGGAGGGATGAACGCTTGGTGTTGAGCAGAACCCTCCTGCCCAGCTTTGCCTGCAGCCATGGGGAGCAGCTGCTGGAGGGAGCAGAGCAGCGCCCACACAGCGCTCAGCCCTCATCGGGATCGAAAGGCTATGGCCGGCAAGGTCTGTGCTGTGCTGTTTGCTGTGTGATGGAACAGCTGTGCTTGATAATGCCGCCCTGTTCCAGTTTGCTCAGAGCTGCGCACGACGCCGCTGCCCTGCAAACAGCAGTCTGCATTTGGAGCGCTCCTAGCCTCATTCCAAGCACCATTAAGAAGTGGCTCTGGCCAAGCTGCAGCTTGCTTTTTTTTCTCTCTCAGTAAATACGCCTGTTTTTTGCAGAGATTTTGCTTACATGTGGGATTGTGCCTGTGCTGCAGGGAATGGAGAACACAAGGGCCTGAAGCCACTCCGCAACAAAAGGCACCTGGCTGATGCTGACAGATCTTGGAGCCAGCTAACAATTCACCCAGACTCTCATCTACATTTTTCCAAGTCCAGGGACGAGCAGCAAACACTGCAGCTTTGCCAGTTGTGTTGCACCTGATACCTTGTGGTCAACCAGCACAGCACGGCTGTGCCAAGGCCAGGAATGAGGCTGTTAGTTTAAGGCAGTGCCTCAGCTTACAGTCACAGCACACGTTTCTGGAAGCACAAATTGATTTTAAAGTTTTTAAATTAAAACTGGAAGGAGCAATGCCCAAGCCAGCCCACAGTAACCTTGCTCCTGGACCATAGATCCAGCAATTCACTGTTTCAGACAGGTTAATTAGCCAGGTTGCTAATCATTGCCCCTGGCACAACCTGGCTACTAAGATTTAACTCACAGAGACATATCTGCTCATGCAGAACTACCTTGGAAGTCTTTAACAGTGCTCTGCTTTGACAGGTGGAAGTTAACTTTCAAGACTTTTATCCACGCATCTTTCCAGGAAGGAAATACTGATTTCGATGTGAAGTTCCAGAGAAATACAGCCTACAACAACCGCAAATTTAGCATCCAAGGCTAAACTGTGGGTTCTAATGCTCACATTGCTACATCAACCCTGCCTGCAGTTGCACTTCACTCAGCAGACCAATACATGTGCTGTGCTGCAGTGTGGGTCTGAGGCAGCACCCAGCTCCTCTCAGCCCTGGGTGCTGGAAACCAGACCTCAGCTGTCCTCTTCAGCTGTTATCCTGTTGTCAAATTGAGGTGCACAGTGTTGCCCCTGTACCTGATGCAGCCTTGCAGTCATACCTAGCCAGTGGGGACCATGAGCCCAGAAGACCTGGAAGCTTACAGTTTTCTGATCTTGCTTAAGCAACCCATGTGTTGAAAGCAACATTCTTTCACTTGTTTGGATGATGCAGGCCATACCTGCAGCCACGTACTTTTCCATTTAGCCCTCAGTGAAGAAACAAGCGATCAGCAGCATGAGAACTCAGATGCTTCCTGAAATTGCTGGGGTTTAATGCAAATACATAAAATCCTGGCACCACAGAGCTTTTTGCAATATAATCTCAAAGCTGCTTACAGGCCAACTAGGAATAAAATCGTTATTGTGCCTCTCTGGTTACAGTGAATGCACAATAACCTCTCAGATGCCAGTGCCAATGCAGATGAGTTTGCCTCAATTTATAAAACGCATTTTACACACAGCAACACACTGTCATTAAACAAAGCCCTGCAGAAGTCACTTCTTAGTCATGGTCTATAACGTCCCTGTGGAAACCAATCTGCTGCCCATTTACCCCAAGCATACAATTACTCCTTCCAGCTTAAGGCATGTGCTCAGGGAGCCTATTCCAGAACCATAACAGGAATTCTTTTCCAAAAAGCTTTGAAGAGCTCCTTGTACTACTCAAAAGAAACTTCAGAGTGTATCACAACACATTCTCCAGGGCAATTTAAGGACTGCAAGGTGGGAGTACAGAAGAGAATAAGCTGTGATACAACACCGATAATGAAAACAGATGAAGCAATTTGCTCCTAATAGTGGTGAAACTGAAGCAAGATCTCATCACTCTTACTTCTCTAAGTTTTGCTGTGCCATCATCTCACTCATGTCAGCACCTGCAAACATGCCCACAGACAGAACTAAGAGTAATTTCTGCCCACTGCCCCACTGCACCCCCAGTCAATCAAACCCTGGAGCTCTTAGCACTGAGAGAGACTCACCAAGTCAGGGCTCTTGTAAACAGGCCTGAAAGCAGACTTGTTTTTGTAATCATCTTATCCAATGGCGATCAGCCATGACAGCATCCTTTCAGATCATAATGTCCTGTGACATGCAGACAGAAAAGACTTGCCTAAGGTTACTCTTCTACCACATGTAAAAATATTAATAAAAGTACCTAAGTACTTGATGTTATCGGTAGAGGTTAAACAAAAAGGCTACTTTTCAAGAAGCCCGGCCAGCGGGATTCCAGTTTTACTGACCCAGTTACTGCATGATGAGGTCAGCAGCAGGACTCTTTTGTACTGCACTGGAAAACACCCTCCCTAGAACAGCCTCACCCCCAAGGGCTGCTTGTACCATGGAGACTGGAATGAGGCTGCAACTTGGAGGGGACTTCTCTTTAGTAGACTAAAATTTGCTGTTTTGTCTGCACAAGGACACCCGGGTGTAAGAATGGTCACACATCTAGTCTGCCCAAAGGAAAAAGTGCAGCAAGCACCCAACTGTTGGTTTGCAAAATGGGAAGCCAGAGCTGAGGCTTGTAGCATTTATTGGTCCTGCCATTGCTATGCATGCCTCAACCTTGCTTTCTCTTTCAGTAGAGGCAAACACCCAGGATGTCTCCCTGCTTCCTTGCAAAAAGGTATGACACCAAGGCTAGCAAGCTGGGTCACACACCTAGAAGTAATGACAGTATAGGAAAAAAAAACAGTAGGGAAGAGGACAATATCCAGAATCAGCTGGTGTGGTGCCAGAACCATACACTTCTGGGTTTCAAAACACCCACAGAATCAGCTCTCTGCAATTCAGCTTACACATTATCCCTTTGGTCTTTACTCAAGCCAGGATATTCCTGTGACTTTGCTTGGGAATACAAGTGCCTTGCCAGCAGTCACGTTCGGGATGCTTCCTAATGCACACATGCATGCTGTTTCGCTAGCAGCAGGCCAGGATGTTATTGTTCTATTGGACTCATGCTGGCATGATCTCTCCCAATACTCCCAAACTCACAAAGGACTCTAAGTTAAAGGATCTTATTTCCCAGTGTTCAAAAATGCCTCTATCCCAAACACATCACAGATGCTGAACAAGTATCAGATGTACACAAATTGCCACACACCTGGTGGTCCTCTGCTTAGCTACAAGCTTGCTGGTTGGAACTCAAAAGGCTTTCAGCAGCCTTAGAAAGGCACAAAGAGCCTTAATCACAACAAACCCACTAAAGGCAGGGTAGGAGAGGAAATAGGTAGGAGATAACCCAGTACTAACAGCCTAACTTGGAAAGATGATTCTCAGCCAGTGTTTTCTATTCTCTGATGTTGCTTCACATTTTTTGTACCTTATCCATAGAACGCTCCTCCTTGAGTGGCTGGGAAGTGAGAATAGAGACATGTTTCCTTCAACAGCGTACACACAATTAAGCAAACTCAAATAAAGGGAGCTCAAGTTCTACTAAATTTATGGAGTCTACAACACTTGTATCACAGGTAATAAATGCCACATTATGTCAGCAGATGTCAGAAACCTTTAACTTTCAGTTGCACATGAAATATAGCTAAAATCCAAAGCTGATTAGTAAACAGAAAGCCACAGTTTGTCTCAGTCTGAGAGAAATCCCTCCTCAGACTCTCTTACTCTGTAAAAAAGCTGGATACAAATGCAAATCCATCAGCCAATCATTAGTCCAACCTCTCATCCTTCCAAATGTTGATATCTTGCTTTTTAGGAGGATAAACAAATTATTTTTTTAATGACATCAAAGCAAAGATTATATTCAAGTGTCCAAGAAAATTACCTATACGTGATGGCCAATAGAACACCAATATCTTGAAAACAGATTGGGAATTACTTGTTTACAATGATGAGGGAAAGCCCTATGTGATTCTCAGTATAAGCCAACCAAATACACACCAGGAAGGCTGGAATTCACTTTTCCCCCACACAGCTTGAATTAACATATCTCCTCCATCATGATAAGTAAATCTCGAGGAATACAAAGAAATCAACAGGGCCATTAATGCAGAGCCTAGGAGGTCCAAATCTTTAACTTTTATAGCATTAGCTGTAACTGTCAGAGAAGCATGCAAGACAGAAGCTGCCAGATGCAACAACCCAAACATCTTATTTTTCACTGTGTTTCTAGAAGAAATTTACATTTATTATGCAAATGCAATGGTAAGAGTCTCTTCAGTGCAGAAGGAGCATTAACTGATGGCAGTTAATTATTGCTCAACTGCAACACCCACAAATCCCCAGCACTCTAACCTCTTCTGCTCAGAAACATCCGGCTTGTGAGTAACCTGAGGATTCTCTTTGTTGCAAGACCATGAAAACTAATAGGAGTATGGAGATTCCCACATGGAGGATTTTTATTTAAGGACCTGTTCTGTGAGGACAACTCCCACCAGTCAAAGGAAGATGAGGTTCTTTTCAACTGTAAAATTCCTAAATCCCAGAAGTATCCTTGTTTGAGGAAACAATCTTTAAGCCCAAAGCCCAGTTCTCCTGGCATGAACGATGCCCCATGATCAGCAGTTTAACAGGGGCTTCTTGGAAGAGGAATGCCCATGTAACCCTGAGGTGACAAAGGAAGCTAATTAACTGTAAGAACTACCGGGCACAAGCACAATCATGCAAGACAATTTAAGACTGTGAAGACATTTTGATTGCAGAAGGTTTATACTTCTGAGCAGAAAGGCCATGGGACAACCTTCTAAACAGCAGCCATGAGGACAGGACAACCTACTGGGCTTTGAGACATCGCTGAAAAATAAGTTACGGACGCAACCTAAATCAGTTTGCTGACAACAGAAAAAGGTTACTTCTGATTATTTAATAAGTCCCTGGATTATTTGAGACTATGAGCCTTATTTGAGACTTATTGGTAAGACCCTGACGGTCCTCTATTTTCTTTTACACAAACTGGAGATGACAAATACAGGATCAGTCACCACTGGGAAAAAAAAACATGAAGCAACCCAAGTCAGATGCTTGTGCCTGACACTACTGCCTGTAAGGAGGTGGGTTCTGCTCTGCTGCATGTCACAAACATTCCAAACACCTGCCAGGATGCCAGCTCCACATTTACAAGAAAAAGCACAGGGAGCCAAATATACAGGCAGGAGTGTCCCAGAGTGCTCTAACAGGCACCCTGCACTCAGCTGTAATTTGGGCCATCCTTCTGAATTGCCTGAAGACATTCAAATCCCTGCCTTGACACCTCAGAGAGCATGCGCATAATATCCCTTCACAATCAAGTTTGATAGGACGCTGTACAGGAAAGGTTCATGAGACTGAGGGAATGTGGATGCTTTAACATACTAAGGTCGGACTCCCATTTCTTTGAAACTAGTAGTTCTAACTACTTTGCATACAATGTTAAAACAATAAAATGCTATGATGACACAAGTTCCCTAAAGAAATGTGCATTAGGATTTAATACAGATGAAAGAAATAAGATCCCAGCTTTCCCAGCTTTACCATGAAAACTTCTGGTTGAGGTCTCTTCTTTCTGACAGGTGTAAGGCTCCTGACTGAAGATCAGAACCTATCCCTGTGCACAGAATGAAAGGCAGAAAAACAGACTTTCCCCAGGTCACATAGCAGGGATGGTTTGCTGCCTTGCCACATCTCCAGGCTCTGGGTAGGAGGCACTGGCTAACAGAAGCACATGTGGGCTGCTGCAGGACTGCATTTCTGGGCTGAAGCAATGCTGTGCAGGCAAAGCAAATGAAATCTGATGACTGCGGCCATGCAACTGAAACAAGGACTCAAGTTTGAAAGCATGACTGATAAGCAGCTAGCTAACAGAGTGATGAACAAACCACCTGCAGTCTGTCAAAGAGCTAGCCAGGCCTGAACCATATACACCCAATGCTGTATGTGCTGGTTAAAGCCTGTCCAAATATAGAATGGGGAACGCACGGCACAAACAGAACAGTTACAGCTGGAGCTTCACATATCCACAAAGTAACCCGTTCACAAGTGCAAAACAGAAGGGAGAAACACAAACATTAGGTAGGGAACTGATAATACAGAAAGACAAAGCTTAGATTTGGTCTACCATGTTATGCAGTCTGACCTGCTTGGCCTCACCTTTCTATCCACCATGCTGTCCTGCGCAAGATATTGCATTATGCTGAGTTCTGGAGCTGCACATAGTGGAACAAACCATGGACCCCAGGCTTGGAAGTGGCCAGCTGCAGCCAGCAGGCAGCAGTCAGCACTTCTGCCACTCCAGCAAAAAGCAGTAAATGGAAAAAGGTTCTTGAGGCAAGAATTCTTTCTGCAGTCCAGAGCAAAAATGACAATTTCCCAGTAATGACTACATTGGAAATACCCATTTTTTCCAATGGATCTGAGTCTTCTCTGCTTGAAGAGCACCCATTGAGTTCTCCAGTTGAAGAAATCAAAACAAAATTTTGCCCTAAAAAACACCTTGAAACCTGTTTGAAAGTAACTACATGCTACTTCCTTTAGGTATGTTGTAAGGTCCTGATTAATTGGTGCTTTTATTTGCAGTGGATCTTTTTGTTCAAAATCTGCACTCAAGTTCACTGGTTTTTAGGTTGGGAATTCTGAATTTATGGAATGAAGAATCTCCTTCAGCCAGCTTGCTCTTTGTTTCTATGTGCAGGTTGACCTTGGGATCTCAGTACAGCAGACTCACTGAAGGCATACATTTTTCTAAACACAACTACATCATCCTCTTGTGCTAAATGTTTTAAGACCATTTAGTTTAGCATACCATTTTTAATCCACACTAACATCTAGTTTTGGTGGGACACTGTAGGCATTTTCCTATCACAGTAACTCTTTAACAGAAGCGTTTGAAACAGTGCTGTGACCATTGCCTTATCTTATGAAGATGTCAAGGTAGAGAGCTGTGCAACAGGATGCAAGTCAACAGCTTGGCATGCATTTGTTGGCTTCCTTCATCGAGATGACACAAAAAATACACTTTTGCTACCACTGTCTCCTTCAGCATCTTTTCATCATCAGGAAATCACAGAGTGAAGTTAGAGAACGCTCAGCTTCCATCATTCAGCTGCTTTAGCTACGAGAGGAAAACAAATCCCACGATACAACAAAGAAAGGAATACCTTTTCCCAGTGAGGTCGGAGAAATGAGGCACAGTCTGACCAAAGCACTGTGAGGCACTCAGAGCTTAAGGGAGTCTCACAAGAGAAGACGGTCAGAGTTCAGAGTTCAACACATTTATAGAACTGGGACAGTATTTACAATTACAGAGGAGTTACTAGTGGCAACTTCTTGTCCTTGCCTTGGGTTTCTACAGCCAACACCACCTTCAGAACAGAATGAATCACAGAATTGACTGCTTGAAAGCCCTTAAACCAAGTCAAAAAGGCACTGTCAAGCTGAACGCTCGCCTCGAAAAAAGATTAGATAAACAATTCTAAAATTACAGAAAAGAAGGGAGAAAAATCACTGTAACAGACAAGCAGTCAAATGAAGTGTGACATGGCATCCCTAGAGGAAGGGAAACTGGCAAACTGGTTGGTTTTTCCTTGTGACATCCCCAGGATACGAGACTGTGTCGGCAGAGAATACAAAGACGTACAATACTTGTCTGTATCAGTGCAGCCCAATTTAATTAGCAGTCTGCTAAAGAGCTAAATTTCATAATTAATAGTGATGCAAGGAAGCCAGCAGCACAGAACAGAATTGTTAGTGTTTTTCCAGAACTAGCTGACTAATCCACTTTGGGGATTGTTTTAATGAACATTTCCAATGGACATTTTTGGCTTCCAATCAGTTTTCAAAAATAAGGGTGGCAGCAAGAAAATTATTTCATATTCATTCCCACTTACTGACCAACCTGCTCTTTCAGTTTGCAAACCTGCTATCAGATCAGGCATTTTATTTGTACAAAATGCTCATATCAATTACAGATGAATTACCAAATTGTTCCCTCTGGACATTTTAGATACCACTATCTAGAAGAAGATTAAATAAAATTGATTCAACAAATGATTCACAGTAATAAGCATTTATCTCTCCACTAACTATTGCACTGTTATTAACCTATAGGAGTTGCTCTTGTAGGGCTTTATCCTACCCTTGCTGAAGTTAACACATTGCAAATTGATCTGTAATTCAGGAAACAAAGGCATGGAGAAAAGAAGGCTGCAGGGTGACCTCTGTACCTTTCAGTACCTAAAGGGAGCCTATAAACAGGAGGGGAGTCAACTCTTTGAAAGGGCAGATAACTGCAGGACGAGGGGAAATGGTTCTAAGTTGAGGGAGGGAAGACTGAGGTTGGATGTCAGGAAGTTCTTTACTATGAGAGTGGTGAGGTGGTGGAACAACTGCCCAGAGAGGCTGTGGATGCCCCGTCCATCCCTGGAGGTGTTCAAGGCCAGGTTGGATGGGGCCCTGGGCAGCCTGGTCTAGTATTAAATGGGGAGGTTGGTGGCCCTGCATGTGGCAGGGGGTTGGATCCCTTCCAACCCAACCATTCTGTCATTCTGTGATTCTGTGATGTCATTATTAGTACAGCAAAGCAAAGCTTGACTTGCTTGTATGGCATAGAAATTCTTGATTAGTTTAAGAAGAAATAGCCAGCTGCCAAGTTCAGATCATGTCTAGGGAGCTTTTCAGAGGATGAATTCCAGGGCAAGGAAAAGGAGTTGTTGACAGAATTAAGACTGAATTCAGTGTCTGCCATTCACATTCACACGATGGCTATCTTCACATCATGGTCTGCTCCTCTTGACCACTATCTACGTGTATCTTTTTCAAATAAATAAACAAATAAAACCTAACCAGCCACTTTTGTATTGGTTTAAAAGTTCAAGCAGATAGAGGGAAAAGCTCTTAAGAGTCATCATAGCTGTCTTCGTGAGAAAAGAATGTACATTGTTTTGATGAGTTCAGTATCTCTTTAATGTCTTTAAAATACAAAATATAATTTCAAAAAGATAACAGATTACTAGCAAATGCTAGTAACAAGTTTTCAGATTCAGGGAACTAGCAAATTTTCTGACATAAAACAATCAACACATGGGTATTTTCAAACAGGAGAGAACTAGTTTCTCCCCTTCCTCTGTTCTGCAGCCTTTTCAAGAGATTCTGGGTCGTGCACTACAGGAGTATCACAAAGAAATGCCACGAAGCCAGCAAAGGCAATGATGCAGAACTCCTAACAGCCAGTTCTTCATACTCATGCATCACCTGGCAAAAGATCATCATCCTGGAATAGCATTTGTCACTCCAAGTGAACAGTCACTAATTACTGAAGAGGTCTGTCGGTGTGCTGCAGGGAAAGGCATGGGAGAGCTGCCAGAAGGAAACTTACTTGAAGCTTAAGCTAACTTTTAACCTCAAAAGCAGGCCAGAACTGCCTCCAAGACACAGCAGGACCATAGACTCAGGACTGATGTGTGGGAATGAGCTATGTGAGTTGGTCTGTTCTCTAGGGGAAAGAGAACATTTTGACTTCTGACCTTCCCCATCTTTTGGCCCCGTGCAGACAGAGCAACATTTTCCATCTCCACTTGTTAACATGTGGTAGAGGCTCAGACACCACGTCCAACAAAGTGGATTTTTCAGCACAGAGCACAGGCATCGCTGCTAACAGTGTCACTGCAGCCATTTGCTCAAGCAGCATTTCTCTTTACAAATACTACTAAACAGTGGAAAAGATGGTCTTTACCAAGAGAAGAAAACAACAAGCCAGCCTACTTCTGAAGTCTCCTTCTGAACGGTTCCCCAGACTTCCCTTTTCTGCAGTGCTAATTAGCACTCTCAGCCTGAAGGTCTGGCCCAAAGGAAGCTCATACTCCACAAATTCCCTGTAGCCTCTGACAGGCAAACGAGGGACGTGCAGTCAGCTATCTGAAACCACATCGTTAGTGATGTGTGCAGGAAAAGCACTTGACATACTGCCTTTACAACGGTTCTGCTGGGAACAGAGAGGGCTATATATATATATACACACATACTTTACTAAAAAGCATCTCTAAATCTGCCCGTTCAGAATTCAGACTCCGAGAGGAATTGCCACCAGTGTTTGAGACAACAGTGAATGAAAATGCTCACACCACTAGAAGGATGACCTTGCTGAAAGATGGACAACAGAAACCCCAGCTTGGTTTTGCAGAATAGGTCCTCTGGAAAACTGTGTGCTGTTTCAACAGAGACTAAAATATCAAGCACTCAAATTTCACAAACACCTGGACAGATCTGAAGGTGAGTTCTGGTCTCCCCAGCTCAAAAAAGACAGGGATCTCCTAGAAGATCCAACAGAGTTCTTCCTCCCTCCAATGGAGGGCCACAGAGATTATTAGGGGCCTGGAGCACCTCCCAGATGAGGAAAGGCTGAGAGACCTGGGGCTCCTGAGTTGGAACAGAAAAGGTGGAGAGGAGATCTCACAATTGTTTATATATCTGTAAAGCATGGGAGTCAGGTTGATGGGGCTGGACTCTTATCAGTGGCAAGTAACATGTAAAACAAGGGGCAGTGGGCAGAAATTGGAACATGGAGTTCCATACTAACACAAGGAAAAACTTCACTGTCTCAGTGACAGAGCACTGGCACGGGCTGCCCGGAGAGGTTGTGGAGTCTCCTTTTCTGGAGATATTCAAGACCCATCTGGGAGCCTTCTTGTATGACCTACAGGAGGGTTTAGCAGGAGGGCTAGACATGAGGATCTCTTGAGGTCCCTTCTAACCCCTAAAATTCTGTGTGATTCCGTGAAATCACACCCACACCATTTACCACTGAAAATCTAATGTATGCTTCAATCTCTCTTCTGCTTAGGAAGGGAGAATTTGCAAGGGTTGCTCTTGCTTTACCAGAGACTATGATATTAACGGCTACTTCAGCAAGACTTGGTGATTAAGTGGTGTGAAACTGGTTTCAATTATTCAAAAACCTCACTCTGATCAACAGCCTAATCAATGTGACTAGGTCTGCAGTTAGACTTACACAGTAATTCTGACTAAATACAGTAAGAGCTATTAAAACAATGCATCATTTTAATAGACCTTAATCTAGCAAAAGTCAGCAATGCCATGTAATAAAGAAGTCTGTCATCACAACAGAAACAAACTATAGCAGAGACTCCAAAATTATTCCTTTGTTTTTTTTAAATTCAAATGTAAGGCACAATAGAAGTTTACACTTAAGATGATACAGACCTTCAGCAATCTTTACTACTGCTTTTGCTCAAAACAAAGACACCAGCATCACATAAGATATTTCTGTGCATCCTTCTAGACTGCTATGTGGAACGGAGCTGTCATCCCTGCATTTTATAGCACTTGGCAGCAGACCCACATTCCTTGTGCATCACAGACTTCCCCTGAGGCCATCCAGTCTGTTGGATAGGACCAGCACTGGGTACAGTCTTCCAATTATAAGCTTAGACCTACTCATGCTTTCCGTGGATGAGATGCAGATCCCATGATGGCATGTATACTAAACGTGTACAGGATGTATCAGCTCCACATACATCAAGTATCAGGAGACCCTCGGTGTTTCAGTAGGAACTTTGACTCACTTTTCCCTGTGAAATTATGACCTACATTCTACAAGCAATTTCCACGGAGTAATAAAAATACCCCAGCAACCTTGACATAAGTCTTTATGAGACAAACTTTCATACGTTGCAGAACTCACCTTGTAGTAAATCCAAAGGAAAGCATTCTAAGCAGCAACACACATTTGCATGGTATTTGGTGACCACCTCGGAGCAGAAGGCACAGAAGCTGCCTGGGTCTAGACACACATTGCTGAACCTGAGTTCAAATGCATTTCTCTCAGGAAAGTCTCTAGAACCACCAGCTGTCATCTCAAACAGGATGAAGAGAGTTCTGCCTGCAGATCAACATTGGATGCAGGTTGCAGTAGTGCAAGAAAAGAGCCCAAAGCATTTATTAAATAATGATGAGTGACTCAGGAGAAGTTATAATCTCACAGAAAATGCTACAGCAGAAGGCTGCTCCCCAAACCTAATGGTGCTGCTAAATAACACGCTTACTAAGCAAGAACAGGTCAGATAAGGTAATTTTCTTCAGTGCATCTTAAATATGTTAATGAATTGGTCTTGGCAATTGGGCTCAAACACGATCAGCTAACTACTGTTCTGTGGGGAAAAAAGAAAAAAAAAGCAAAAAGCAAACAGTTGTTCTGATGGTACAAAGCAGCCTAATTCAGCAGTTACAGAATGCTTATAAAACAAGATATGGCTCTCACTACTGTATTTTTACTCCTCCCTGTTTTTCGCTTCTCCAGATTTAAAGGGCAGGGTAAAGGTTGCAGGTAAGGGATCCCAACACGGCTCTAACATCTTTCTCTTCTCCTTTATTTAAAGAGATCAGGTGTAACTCCCAAAGGCAGTGCAGGAGGTTAGTACAGGAATCAGAATCCTGATCACCAGGTCTGGTTCTTTTGTTCAAGACACAAATTCTAGCACAGTTATGAGTATTTAAAAAAGAAAAAAAAGAACATCCAGAAAAAGAGGAATTCTGCAGCTACAGTGCATAGACATACAGAGCTATGGGAGATTTCATGGCTCCCAATTCTATCCCAGAATTGCAGTAAAACAGCCATAAATTTGAGAATATCCTGGTTATTCATTACTTCTGCCCTCTATGTACCACTGCATACCAAAGGACTTTGGTATTGTCAGACGTTTATACCTCATCTTCCAGCTCTAGTCAACCTGACATCTGTCTGACACGTACTCTCTTATCCTAAAGTTCCCCAGATGTCTTTTTCCCAGCACTAATCCAGAAATAGCAAGTATTTGCTAGGTGGCCAGAGAATGAAAGGGATAAAGAACTGTAGGAATTTCAGATAGCACTTGTCTCTGGCTATTACACAGTGAAAGAAGCTGAGAAGCCAAAAAGAGGTCAGCTAAAAAAAGAGGTATTCCTCACTCCATTGTGCAAACTGAATTTATTGAAGTAGAAAAATCTCTGAAAAAATACTTTCCTAGCAGGGCTGCTGCTATTGTCTAAAAGCAGCTCCTCTGGGTCTGATCTCTGACCAATGGGAATTTCATTCTGCTTCATAGTAAAGCTACAAATAGTCTGTGTCACTGAATAGCCTGCTCTCCTTCAGCAAACATTCATACTATGAAATACTTCACTTTACCTTCTTTTGTAAAAGGATGGTCATGCCTACTTCCTTCATCAGAAACTCCTTTTCTTCCCTTTCAGAAATCAAAACCTAAATATCTAAAAGTAAGAGCCAGTGAATCCAGATGAAAGAGAAAAAAGATGAGATGGAAAGAAGAGCCAACAATCTTCTGCCTATCCGTGGACAGAGGAAGGCATGGAGAACACTTAGAAGTAAAAGGAATTCATTCATTTTCTTGCTGTGATCATTTCAAGGTTAGCAAGGGCACATCCCCAGGCAGTACCTTCAGCTCTGATGGAAGTAAGCACTTGAGAAAAATGAGTATAGTGCCAAACCACTTAACATGTTCACCATCTGTTTGCAGAGCAGGTGGAGCAGAGGCCGTCTGAGCTGTATGCAGGAGCTCACAGATCCTCAATCCTATTTAGGAACGAACCTACTGGGATGATGTGGTGAATAAATGCCTGCTTCAGTGCATGACAAGGAATGCCTGTTTTCATTTATCTTGTTTAGTCTGGAGAAGAGGAGGCTCAAGGGAGGCCTCGTTGCTCTCTACAGCTCTCTGAAAGGAGGTTGTGGTGAGATGGGAGTCAGCCTCTCCTGTGTTACTAGCAATAAGACAAGGGGGTGGGCTCAACTTGCAGCAGGGGAGGTTCAGGTTTGATGTCAGGAAAAAATTCCCCTCCTAAAGAGTGGTCAAGTGCTGGAACAGGCTGCCTAGAGAGGTGGTTGTATCACTGAACCTGGAGGTTTTAAAGAAACCTTTAGGTGTTGTACTGAGGGACGTGATTCAGTGAGGAAACATTGGTGGCAGGTAAACAGTTGGACTGGATGATGGAAGCCTCTTCCAACCTTGATGATTCTGTGTGAATGCTTGTTCCTGGGGATAGGGCTGAGACAATCAGCATATTTTGCACAGCACAGCTAAATAAAGTTCTCATCTACCTATATTACAATCAGAAAGGCCCATGTAGTAAAAGGGCGATACAGGAGCATAATAGCAAAGGGACTAACAGATGGAATAGTGCTACAGAGGAAAAGGAAAGATGCTCACCTGTCTCTGAACATCTAGGTATGCAGGGAAAACTCCACTAAGGAGGGACCTCCAGCCAAAAATCCTTCCTCAGTGGCAGTCAGCCCTTCAATGATGTCTAAGAGAGATGCAGCCAGGCTCCACCCCTGCTGGTCCCACAGCTGCATTGCCTTCACCTGTGCTCCCAGGGCTGATGGCTCCTCTCCCCAGGTGCTCAATCAGTGGTTCAGGCTGTGACTCAGCAGTTGCCAGACAACCTGAAAAGTCAGCTTAACTGAGCTCTTCTATACACGGTGCCAGACCCAACTCTGTGACTCTGCAATACAGTCAGAGAAAAAATAAGAACCCGTGCCACACAATAAAAACACAACATTCTGCTTTTCCTGTGTGGAAGAGCTGAGTCTTTAGAGCTGAATCATTTAAAGCCTTAATTTAAAAAAAAATGCTGCTTAAGAGCAGAAAGATGATCTTAAAGTAGGAATCCTTATTGAAATGTATGGTGAGCACATTTGATGAGACCTATTTATTTTAATTAAAAGATGACATTCTCCTTTCCCGTTAGTTTTACAGACCTAACACAGCCATAAGAAGGTGATATGTTGCCGACTCATGCCTATTACATATGGACAAACTTACTATTTTCTTTTTCAACCAACGATCATGTTCCAGGTCTTTACTGACACCTCAAATGTTGGCACTGCCTTTTTTAATCACAGAATGGCTTGGGTAGGGAGGGACCCTGCAGGCAGGCTGCCAGCTGCTAGATCAAGCTCTAGATTTGGTTTCCCAGGGCCCCATCCAATCTGGCTCTATTACCCCCAGGGATGGGGCATCCACAGCCTCTCTGGGCAGCCTGTGCCAGGACCTCACCGCTCTCTCAGTACAGATCTTCCTGCTAACATCTAATCTAAATCTCCTTTCGTTTAGTCTGAAGCCATTCTCCCATGTCCCATCACTATCTACCCATGTGAAAAGTTGATTTCCCTCATCAAGATCTGAAATCTTTCCTTGAAACCAGTTACAAACACTGAATTCCTACAGTCTTAATTTAGGTCAAGTTTCTGCTGATTTCGGTCACTGGTAATGGTGGAGGATCTGACCTTTCAGATGTTTTGCAGTTATGCTCTTCAACTGTAGAAATGCAATCAACTTGCCTTAGTGCATTAACCTATAATCAGCTATAATACTTTTTCTTTTCCTCCCAAGTGTTTGTTGTTCCTGACAACGACAGCCAGTTGATGACTGACTCAAGACAGAGATATTGTCTTCCATCCTGAAACCACTGGAAGCTGTCTGAAATGTGGAGGCAGAGATTACAATGTAAAATACAAACAGAAGGATCTTATCTTTGTTGGAAATATATTTAATTTTTGAGCTCAATCATCACCTCATTCTTATCATGTGTTCAGCATAACTGGGACAGAACTGCACGTTTTACAGCTGCCAGTGAAGCCAACCAGAGCCAAGAACAATCAGAAGCAGGACAGAGTTCTGAACAAATTTTGTACAATCCAAGCAATCCTACCAAATAACCAAGAATGCAGGAGAAGTTTACACAGCTTGTCCAGTTTCTAAATTTAAAGCAACTCCTTCTGTAATGTACAAACAGAAGGGTCTTCAAATTCTCATGTTCTTGTTCCCTTGCTCTTCACAGGTCACAGTACAATAACAAAAAAAACAGTTGTGCTTTTATAGCAAAGTTTCTTTAGAAAAGTGCAGGAAACAGAAATGGTATTTGCCACCTTGGCCTATGTAGCTTTTGTATGCAGTAATGAACATTTGTTCAAAGTAAGAGCCTTGGATTGATAGCCCACCTCCTGAAGTCTTAGAACAATTTGATCTGCAGCATTTTTCCAAAAGTGTTCATTTAGGGCTCGCTCATTATTTTTTCACTTCGTTACAGTTATTTCCTCCCAAATATGCTTTGCATAAAGATTCCCAGGCTTCTCATTTTTCAGAGCCAAATAGTAAATTAGCTTCCCAGGTTCCAAAGTGATTAACTCTGTTTTGTGCAATAGTTGAAGCCAAAGTCTGGAGCTCTGTCTGCCGTAATATCTGGGCAAAAAGAATCTCACAGTTTTCTTATGTAACTGAAAGCCAGAATGATGACATTTCTCACTGTGTTTCCCCCTTCCATAAATTATGACTGTCTCCAGATCAACCTCCTGGATTTTTCCTTCACTGTTAGTACAACCAAATTCCATAGCACTAAGGAAAACATCATGGGTGAGCTCAGAACATAAATTAGTATCAGCAAGTGAATAAACTTGAGCAAGTACATCTTAGTTTCTAAAGACAACAGTAATAAAATAAAAAACAATAATGTGCTGTCACACTGGCTCCAGAGGTTGACACTTTTGGTTCTTCTATCTCTGCTGTGGATGATTGCTCTATCAAGTAACCCATTTTTGGTGTCAAGCTAAGATGTCTCAACTCAGTTCCTCAGGTAATAAGGATATAATTAAAAACTCTACTGCTCTGCAAGAGAAACTGCACAGAATCATTCAAGAGTTCAACTAGCAGCTAAAAAAACCTGTCAGTAACAACAACAAAGTCTCCAAAATCAAAATGCAATGGAGGTCCTGGTGCCCATTCAGGAATGACAAGGTGCAGGGTGTTTCCAGCTCTCCTTCTCTCATCGCAAAGCCAAGCCTGTGCGATCCATCGGATCAAACAGAAAGTGTGACCACAGACAGGTGATCCTTTGTCTCCAAGAAAACATATCCAGCTATGGTGAGTATCATTTAGATGGCAAAGCATTGCATCTATTCTTAGTCAAAGAAGAAACAGACTTTACTCCAAATTGTCTCCGCTAAGCAATTGCAGTCCTACTTCTGTTCATGGTGCTACAGGAAGGCTACACAACCAGAGGCAGGTTGGCATGTCCCACCAGCCCAGGTCACAGGATACAGCCAGGGTGGCAGATCCTCCTTTCTGCAAGGACTAAATCCAACCCAGATCCACCAGCATCTGAGAGAAAAGAGATTCTTTTGGTTGTGGCTGTCCTGGCAGCACAGAACTTCTGAAAGTCAGTGCAAAGAAAATATATTCCACTGCCTCCTACCTTTCAGCTTTAGCACCCAAGACCGCCTTAGCATGTAGACTAACCAGTACCACAGAACCCCAGTGAGAACACAGAGGGAAATGGGGATTAGTGCTCAGATTCATACAACTTCATCCCTCTCAAGCTCCTGTGCTTCAGGTGCCTGCACTCGCTGACTCAGGGCCTTGACGAAGAGCCAGCTGCCTGTAAAGACTGAAGGATCTTCCATGGTGAATGAATGGTGCTTTGTGATCCAGTTGAAGCACATGTGAGACATCCATTCACTGGCTCATGGCTCTGAGGGCTGGAAGATAGTCTTCCTCTGGCAGGTGCTTACCTACTCCCTTGATTTATGAAGGCAGATTGGAAATGCTGGGGAAATGACATTAAACCTGAGATTAAAAGCTTTCATTATGCAGCCAAAGAAAAGTCCCAGCAAAAAATCAGTATTTTTCAATACCTCACAGTCTGCTGCTGCTAGAGAGAGAATGCACAGAGTTCAGAACTCCAGCACAAAAACATGTGGGTAGAACTGAGTTCCTGAGATATCAATCTATTTCCTGCCATCACTCCAATAGTCTCATCCAGTAATAGGTGCTTCATTTTAGAAATGAGTTGCAATCTTCATCTGAGATAGAAATAAAAAAGCATCCATAGAAATAAAACACACCATTCCTCATTAACTTAGAGCACTGTATGCTAGCTTCTGTATTTACTGCCACCTCAAGTGTGAAAATGTATCTGAGATGGATACTGACCACTCCTTGAATTCCTTTCCACATGAGCAATGCCAGAGGTTAAATGCTTCTGACTGCAGTCTGCAGGAAGGGTTGCAGCCAGCTATGCCAGCCTGACAGTGAGCTTATCAACTCCAAACCAGAGGCACAAGATATGCACCAGAAAGGCTGGAATACTTCTCTATCAGTGGACCTGACTCATAAAACCTCCACTGTACAGCACAAATCTCATGCTTTCCTTGTGTTGTCCTTACATAATCCAGTCTCCCAAGCAACATCTGACACAAAGCAGAGATAAGATTGTTCTAAATCATAAATTAGCATTAACTGCTAATAACCTGACTGGCCATCGTGTCTATGTATTACAAAAATCTGCAGTGCATGCAGACCAGAGCTATGCTTAAGGCACAGTCTAATTAGTAGTGTACTTTTCTCTCTAGTACTGAATGCTCTACTTGAAACGCTCCTTCTGCATGCCTGCCTCTTTTTTTATGTCTCAGTTAAGAGCTTCCCCCACCACTTAATTCGTGCCTCGTGCCATTATAATAATGGTGAGAAGCTGCCCACTGTAAACCATTGATATTTTCTGTTGATATCACAGAAATTCTCCACTTCTGTGTGCTCAGTGCAGCTAATTCATTTCTCTGACACACAGTGCTAATTGCTTTTTCACTGCTCGAGTCACCAATTTCAAATGCATTCCCCATTACATGAGACCCCTACATAAGACAGTTGAGTGGGTTTTTACTTTATGTAGTTACTTCAGTCTACTTCAGTCTTTGTAAGGGCAAAGCCATTAAAATTAGATTTAAAGCACAAAACCAGTTTCATGCAAAATTTTCCTGCATGGCAAAATGAACAGAAGACATAGAGAAGACATTCCCAAGTTATGTCTTATATATTACATTTGCTACATATTTACAATTGCATTCAGCTGTTGAAGAAGGCGATCTGATCACAGAATTACTTTCCAGAGCACAAGGATCTTAGAATGGGAATGAGGTATCTAATGGGGGAAAAAAATCTCTATTTTGGATTTTGATTTTAAGTGTTAAACAGGGCAAGATTTAGTGAGTCAGAGCTAACTTCTCAGGCAAGTTAGCTCTTAGTTTTCCCTGTCACCTTACACCATGCAATTGTTTTGGAAACTTTCTCTTTCCATAAGATAGCATCTTCTCACATGCATCAGCACATCTACTGTTCTTTCCTGCAGAAGCTGACTTCAGTTCATAGCAATAGAAGCAATATAAAGACCTATTGAAAAGCATAATTGTAATTCCAGGCATACTTCCAAGATTCACTTTTGAAAAAATAAAAGCCAGCTGAAGTCAGCTAGCAATATGCTTACAGGCTGCCCTGAGCACTGTAAAACACAGGATGCACTCTGAGCACCCAGCACTCCTGAACTTACAAAGCTTTGGTGCTTTCCAGCTAGCAGAATCTCAGTTGTGCTCTCTTTATAGTTTATCTGGACTTGAAACTGAAGGAAGCTTCGCACAACTAACAGCAGAGGCTACAGCACTGCTTACAGCAGAGGCCAGCAGCACCATGTGAGATGAGTCCAACTCCTGCAACAAAGCCACAGCTGTATTTCAAGACAAGCAGCCATGAGACGAAGATGCCTCCAATAGAGGAATGCAGTTATGCCATAGGGATAGGTCTCCAGGCTATAGGGCTGCAGGGAACAGAGTTTTCATGAAGCCCAAGTAAAATTGAAGGGTCTTTTCCCATTTACTCTTACCTAATCAAATCCAAATGACGGGTTGTATAGAAGTGGGACTGGCATTCTGCAGTGGGAAAGTGATGATGGAGGAAGTTTGGGAGGGAAAGAGAGGGGAGAGAAGTTGGCCACGTAGGGATGACAGGAATTGGAAATCAGCACGTCTGAGAAGAACTGAAGATGACAGCAGTCACAGCACCCACTCAGGGCAGTTGGGGCAAATGAAACAAGCCAGTAAAACACTTCACAGGTTCACCCATAAGTAGTTGCCTATGTGAATCTGATCACAAAGTTTAACCTTGCACCTCCTGATAATGCCTCCCAGCCCTTAAAATCTGGCGAATTAAAGTGTTTCTGAGCTCCTCAAAGACAACATCTACCACACTTGCAGCCACCACTAAGCACAGACTGGATTCACCAAAAAGCAGAAGGAGAAAGCATTGCCTGTTTGAAACTGGTGAGAACTGCAATGCCTAACTGAACAAGTTTTGGCCAGGCTGACTTGCTTGTGCATCAGATGCTTCACACTGTGAAGTAATGGAGCTGGACGTTCTGCATTAGCCAACTTGGCATCCTGCAGCACGAATGAGGGCATTTTTGCATTTGTATTATCTCCTTCTGCACCCTGTAAGAATTTTCACTGCAGCATCAGGAGAGATTTCTATCTGCTTCTGCTGAAAGAAGACAGTAAAGGACAGCAGTTCCACACCTTTTCTACGTGTTTAAAATGGTTAGTTTGCAAAATGTCTTCATTTACCACCAAGGTCAACATACAGCTCATCAGGATGCGTAAGTTCCAGAGATTTCTTCCAGCTTTTCTACCAGGCTGTGTAAACAGCACAGTTAATATTCATTTGGCATTTGCCTCAAAGGTAGTCACATATATATATATACATATAGGTTCTACATTACCATGGCAAGATAGAAAAGAAGAAGTTCCCCAGATAAGTGAACTGAAAGCAGCCAACTGGCCATGCTTTCCTAAGGAATGGGGTTTCTTTAATTTGATCCGGAAAGATTACTTCATAGATTAGAAGACCCTTTGCTCCAAGAAACTGGAAAAGATATAAGGAAGTCACTTGTTTAGGGAAAACATTTCATCTCAGTGTCTCCCCCTGTTTCTAACATGAAAAACAAACTGCCTGGGGACTTCTTCCGATTAGATTTCCTTTTCTATTTTGTTCATTCTGTTTTTCAGCTACAACCATATCCTGCAGTCCAAAGCTCTTGCCAGCTGTGCCCAGGGCAGCAATACAGATACGCTGCCTCTGATCAAGAACACTATCTGACTAGAAACATGAAGGAGAAATTAATCTGCACTTTATCCTTGGGTTATGAAGCCAAAGCATTGACCATCTTTCATTTCATTTGCTGTGACAGTCAAGGGTCAAGTTTACAGAATATTTTTCAGTATTACGTTTTATCAAAGATAAACAACAAAGTTCCAGGTTGCTGTTGATATTCCTTGGTCGAACACTTGGTTGAACGCAAGCAATATAATGGGTTCCATAACCTTAATCTACCCATGTTTACAGAGTGGTCAGCTCACAATAGGCCCACAGAAACCTAAAGGAAGCAGAAACTTCCTAAGGCAGAGCAGCTGTCATAGACAGAAGTAACTGCAAAATTGAAGTGTTTCCCTTAACGTAGCAAATTTCTGCACAAATGTAAAATCCAATCTAGTTCCCCTTATGCACAGAGGAACAAAGAAATCACCAGGACAGAGGCTGTCTGCCTTAAAGCCTTCAGCAAAACACCACAGTTTTTTTTTTCCCTTCTTTTTTTTTATATCAAGTATGTACTTTCCATTCAGAAATGGGTGCAGCACAGTCTTTGAACACTTCAGTTTTGAGGAATTTAAGTACAAATACCTTTTACCCATCTAATTACTACAGGTAGTTCATGAGAGTCCAGGAATTTCACTTCTTGGGAATTCAGGTAACAAACATTCCTGCAACTGGAAAGGATGGAAGCCACTAAAGCACTTTTTTTAAAAAAAAACTTTGCTGGGAGCATGGCAGGATTAGGGTCTAGCTGCTTATGACTGCCCATGCCACAGCTGTCATACAGGGCTAGGTATTACCTTTACTTGCATTCTATCAAATTAGCTGGGTCAATATGAAAAATGAAGATTTTTGACATGAAACCAGAAAAGGGCATTCTTATCTACAGTGGGGATGTAATGATTTGTGGTCTCTGGCATACCTGGGGAGTATCTGCGTTACAGCAGATACACAGCAAGAGAAACAGCATGGCTTTTACTAAGCGTGTACCAGCCTCCATTTATGTGCTTAACAGAAAATAATAATGCAGCGGAACTCTCCCCACAGATCCAGGCACTGAAGAACAGACCCCTGCAGAGCCCAGTCCTGAAACACAGGATGCAGCTTCTCTTGCTGCCTCTGAAGTTTCCTATCTCTTGATTCTCCTTGGCATGAAGCTCCCAGTAGCGCCAGGTTGTGAAAATACTCTGACACAAGGCAAGTCCATTCAATGTTCCTTCTTCTATTCCTTCCCCTTTTCACTATTGACCTTCTGTTCTGTAGGAAGCACGGGGTGACCTGGCAGCTGCAGGAAGCGCATTAGGCATGAAATCTGCCTGCCAAAAGTCATGTAAGTTAAATTATCCTTCACTTATGCCTCAGATATGACTCTTTTCCATTTGCTAAGGGAGAAACATCTGACATTCCCTGAAGTTTCCAGTTACAATATTTAAGTGGGGAGCACAAAGAATGAGATAAAAGGGGACTCCATTTCAGAATGCTCGGAGCATTCTCTCATTGTAAGAGCATGCAATATCTCATCAAAGCTAAAATACGAGGTAAAAGGACTAAGTAGAGTTGTTGCTGTGCTGCAGTGACGTTAGCACTAGTTAGGAGGAAGTAGCTGTTGTAACTGAGGTTGAGTATATCGAGTATAATGTTCAGTAATGCTCTACAGAATTCTTTCAGTATTGGCTCAAACCTAATCTAGCAGCCATATGCTTCCTTCCAATTGGAGCTAAGAAGCTGAAGAACAGATATCACAAACACTAAGATGTTTAGAACAGGCCTCTTCCTTTCTCACCCATCATCATTCTGATCCTTTTGTACCGAGCAGATCTGCTCTGCTATGGATGTGTCAATACAGCCATTTCCATGACAACAGTCTAGGATGTGCCAAATATAGATATTTGCCTTCAACAAAAAGAAGGAAGAGACTTGACTAGAGGGTGTTCTGCTGCACTGTATTTAAACTCAATTCCTTCCTTATGACCGTGGCCAAAGAAGAAGAGAAGAATCAGTGGTGGCCCTTTGAGATACTGATGCTCTGTGCTTGTCCATCACCACATTTCTGCCACCCATCACTCACATTGTCCTGCTGCAGAAGGGAAGGAAATACTGCTGAGCTTCACCCTCACTTCTCTGGTACACGGCCAGAGCTGATGAAAGGTTTAACTTGTTTCCCATTCTCATAAGGTAGAAAACCAGCAGAAGCAAAGAACTGACATGTTCAGATCCAACAGCAGGGTTTGCCAGAGCTTTCCTCCTCCTCCTCACAGCTGAGCAAGGTTCACCACGACTGGGTACACACAGACAGTGTTTGAGCCCATTAGGACTCTCCCAGTCCCTGGCTCTGAGCTCCTCCTTCAGTGCTGTGTGCAGAGCCAGGAAATTCCAACCTGCATCAGACTTAGAGCTCTGTGATGGCCCTAGTAGGGCACTTGTAGCAATGTTTTTGGTCTATGGCCCAGCTCTGTTTTCCTTTTGATTATCTTACAGACAGTGCCTAGCAACCCACATAAGCCTGTCCCTTATTTGTAGGCATCCTAGGAGAGGAAAAGAGTACGAATGAAGCTAACATGCCTGCTTGCCATGGGTGGAGCACTCAAAGCCAGAAATTAACAACCCCCTTTTCCTCCAGCATTCTTATCTACTTCCCAAACCTCTGCTCAGAGCCTCCTAAAATCCTTAGACAAGGAGCAAACAGACTGGATCAGTGCTTACAGGAGAGAGTCTGATTTAATTGTTCCTTTAGCAATACTTTTAATCATGTCAGAGCCATTGCTAGGTCACCTGTGTACTTGCCACAGGCTGGGCAACAAGGATGACATTCTTAAACACAGCCGAGGGATGCTGTGTTTAAACTGGGTTATTCATGGCATTTACTCATAAATGCTCATTCTAACAAGCACACTGGCCTCTAACATAGGTTTCTGGGATTAATAATTAGAGCACTACAGCAGTGAAACAATCTGCTGTTGTGTCCAGCGTGGTAGGTCCCTTCTGTGCCATGACTTGTTACTTCTTGAGTGCTATAAATAGAGAGGCTGAATGAGTCTCAGTGTATATAGCACAGAAACCACATGCAAGACTTGATGGAAGAGCACATTGCCTCAGTGCTTTCTGGAGATACTTCACACAAGTCCTCACCTCTGCATAAATTGTCTGTGCAGCCAGATCCTTTTCACAGGCACACCGTGCCTGAGTCTGCGATACAGCAAGTACCCTGCATAACTCCAGAAAAGCAGGAGCAGCCCTGGACAGCTGGTAGCTCTCAATTTACATCGGCATGCTTAGCGAGTGCAGAACCGTGCAGTAAGAAGCCACAAAATGCAAGCAAACAGAAACAACAACAAAAAACCCCCACACCCAGCATGCAAATCACAGACTACAGAATGAAACGCTATTTTATCGAAGCTTTAGGCACCAAACACTGTCTGTACAGGTGCACGTCACCAACAAGCCATCAGCTACAAGATCTGCTGCAACTGAGCGACTCCATCTTGTCTTCACAAAGCTTCTTCTCTGCTACGTCCTCATCTGATAAAATAGGATGCAAGTTGGGAGGCTTTCAGCGGGGTTAATAGTCAGCAAACTCTGATCCTCAGGACTGTGACAGACAAGATTTGCTTCTGCTTTGTTTTCAGAAAATTCAATCTACCTCCCCTCTCTGCCAAAGAAAGCACTTACCAGATAAAGCCTCAGATGTGGTACCGGTTGCTCTGTTGCCCACAAGGAGAAAAATGATCATTAAGGTGGCCAGGACACAAAAAAAGAGCATATTAAACTCAGCCAGGAGTCAGCTGACAACCAATGCCAATGAGACTGCAAGGAAAATAGGAACGTACTGGAGTGGATCCAGCAAATGGTCACAGGGATGATTACGGCATTTGACATACAAGGAGAGGCTGAGTGAACTAACATTGCTCAGCTTGGAAAAGAGAAGGCTCAGGCAGATCTTAATTTGTATAAGTATCTGCTAGGAATGAGGGCAAAGAAGGCAAAACCAGGCTGCTTGGTGGTGGCAACAACTTACTAAAATGCATTAAGTTCTATTTAAACATAAAACTTTACAGTAATGGTCGTCAGAGCCTGAAACGAGTTGCCCAGAGAAACCATGGAGTTTCTCCTAGAGGTATTCAAAGCACAGCTGGCTAAGCCCTGAGCAGCACACTGTTGGTGATCCTACTTGGAGCAGGGCACCTGGCCCAGCTGGTCTCCAGAGATGCCCTAAACCATTCAGAGATTCAAGGTGGGGAAAGACCTGCTTCAGAAGCCCAAACTTTAAAAGCAAAACTGGAACTTACTGTGGGAGGCAAAGTTTCCAGGAGCAGCTGAAGTGGAGGATGCTTCAGTTCTCCAAGAGCAAGAGTATGATTAAAGAAAGTTAGTACCCATCAGATTAGCCAACCAGCCAACCTCCTCACCAACTATAGCAGGAAGGAGGTGGGAAAAGCTTCCATCTCCCCACTGCTGCCTCGTCAGGGAAAAGGATCAATACTCCACCCAGCACAGTGAACCACACAAGTGAAAAGCCTCAGGCGTATGTAAAGGCTGGAAATTAACCAGAAGAAACTGCTTCAGCCCTCATCTGCACACAGCTTGCTCCCAGCCAAGATGCACTGAGAAACTCATGAACTGACCCTTCTTTGCTTGGTATAGAAGAGGAACTGGGTCACATCCAGTCACAAGGTTAAAGCACTGTTGGTACTGCCTATCAGTGAATGCCCTAACAAAAGATATAAAGCATAACAATAGCTGACAAGCCCTCTGACAAGTGGAAGAAGGGTTCTCCTCTTCCCTGGATTGGCTGTATATCCCCATAAAAATCAAACATATAAATAAATAGTTACCCTCATCTTTTATTTTTATTACAGCTGGAAAACATTTGGATTCAGGATGCCTTTCTCAAAAACAAGAACTGAGAAAAGGAAAGGCAAGCCTGGGAGGAAGGCAGAGTGCCAAGCCACAGTCCCCATCTTTAATTGTAAAACACCCTGTATGTGGCCAAGCAGAATCTCAGGAGCTGACCCAGCAGTGCTCACACTCATCTGCATTTGTGATTCCAGAGATATCAGGAATAATTAACACAAAACTAACAACTATCAAGTGCTGCTACTAATTCAGTGGCTTTTTCAATAATTCTGTTCAAGGGTCGAGTCTCAAGTCTTTTTTTTCCTTGGAAGCATATGGTTTTACTGAGAAAGCTAAGCTGTCCAGAGAGAGCAGTTATCTACAGCTGACCATCAGAGGCGAGAGCCTTCAGGATGCTTAAGTTGTCCTGCACAGAGTAACTTTGAAGAACTCCTCCAATGCCCTTGAGGTGATGGACAAGCAGAGTTTGGGGGACAAGTGAAGTCCCAGCTGTCCTGTGTGCATGCTTTCATGCAAGCCAGGAAAGGCAGCATGAACACAGGTGAGCATTATACCAACAACGTTGGTCATAGGTGCATAGGAGAAAGCCTGATCAACTCCCTGAATTCTATGGAATCTACCAACATTAAACCATCATGGCAGAACTGGAATTAGATATAGGCCCCCCCCAAATTATTTTGCTCTCTCCAAAGAGGGCAGATCCAGGCAGCAAGCTTCAATACAGATGGTTTCTGCATATTTTTAATTTATTCATGCTTTCAAGGCTGTTACGATTAACATATTTCAAATCCATTGTTTCTGGTATATTACTAACACTGTCTGTTCATAATAAACTCTCTTAAAAGGATTACTGCCAAAGCTTCTCTCAGTCCAGTGAGTGCACACTCACTGCATGCATTCTTCCTTTGTTTTTTTGAAGCAGTTTATGAACTGTAGTTTCTAAATGCCAAGTATGTCTTTTTGTGTGTGCATCTGAGTAGTGACCTTGGTTCATACTTAGCTGAGTGCTTTTAATACCTGGCATGGAAAGATTTCATTGGCAGGGGAAGAGCATAAACAGCTTAATTCTACCCATTTAAACCGATCACTTGGTGTTAATATATCATTATCACATCACGTCAACATACTCCTCACATCATCTTTTGCCCACCTCTACAAGGAGGCACTTCAATAAAAGAGAGGTTAATACAAAACCATCTCACAGAAACCATTTCTATGAACCAAAAGGGAAACTCCTGCTATTTCACTCCCACCTAGAAACGCATCTCTACCAGCTGTTAGGAAAACATAGGCAGCCTTATCTTCATTTATTCTCACCATAATGCATTACTGTGATAATATCAAGGGTGTGCATCTTTCTAGTTCAACTGAAACAAAGACTTCTTTAAGTTATTTAATAAACACTTGCACGTAAGCTTACCTTCCAATACAAGAGGGTGGTACCAAACACATTAATAGAAATCTGCTTCCATACAGGGCTGATGCACTGGAGCTTCCACACACATGCAAGCTGGCTGCTTGGGATACGCATGAGTTCAGGAGCACAGTGTTACTCTAGCAAAAGGATTGCAAAAGGACTGCCTGTACTCCCTGGCAAACAAGGTTGTGCTCTTTCGGGCCAGCGTTTCAGTCCAGGCAATCTCCTGCTCCTGGATTAGAGGGCATTGAGGAAAACAACACAGCTCTCTACCTGTATAGACAAATACACCCCATGGTATATTTGTACTGACAGCTGACAACACTTGTGTGTTCACACAACATGATCAAAGGCAGCTCACCGGGAGAAAGCCATGGCCACATCAGCTAATGTCTTGCTTTCATGTGCATACACACCACCTTTACCTGGGCTCTGTGGCTAGCCACTAAGGCATTCAGCATTCCCACTTACAAAAACAGCTTTGGGTTTGCTAAGAAGAACAGCACCCCATGCACCTTAGCACACCCAACTCATCACTATTGCTTTTAGGCAAACTACTGAACTAGCTGGTTGACTTAAACAAACCTCAGACTACAAAGGATTTTGAGAGAAGGCAAGATTTTAATTAGGATAGAAATCTTCACAGGTGAGTACTGACCTTCAGAAGAGGGCTATGTTTTTCTAATCCTTCAAAAATATTTATTGTGTCTCAGATGAACTGGAGAACAAAACCTTATTGGGGAAGAACCTTACTTACAGACGTGTTTGAAGAGTTGAAGGGTATATCCCCATGGCAAAGTAAAGAAACGATTCTCTGTAGCATTTATTCTAACTGCTAAGCCGCAGTAGTGAATGTTCATCATTTATAGGCAATTACATACATTCTTCATGGCATTTCAATGTATGTGCTATTTGCAAGCGTTGTTTTTTTTACTGCTTTTGTTACCAACATGATGTAGGTGCAGATGAAGCAGCATGTGCAGCAGCTCCTCCAAGCCTCTGCCCATCAGGTAGGCTTCACACCTCACTCCCCTTTCCATTTACTCTCTTGGACCAAGTGAGTTTCCTGCTTCAAGAGCTGCGGTGCTGGCAGCACCCAAATTGGGTGATTTACAGCTGTTTCACTTCCATCTTAAAATATAAGAGCAACTGAAGCATGGATGAACCTGAAAGGAAGTGTTGATCTCAATGTCTGCTTTAAAGGTAAATGAATCTTTGAGGAAATACGGACTTAGAGGATGTTGTATTCCTCAGAAAAGGGAATATTACTCACCACCCAAACATTCTTCATGGGGGCTGCTTTGAGAGCAGATAGAGGAATGGAAAAACGAACATAAGAAGATCAAGGTGATGTGCACCCATGGAAGCTTCACACGGTTTGTCAGAGATTTACCATCATGCATTAGCAAAATGGGGACACCTATCTCCCCATAGGCACAGGTGCCTATCTGCACCTCACTGGGATGCAGTGAGAATAAGCATTTGCTCCTTTAAAACAAAGCAAAAAATCTCAAGGGAAAGTCAACTGAAATAAGAAACCACTCAGTATATTAAAGCATAATTAGAACAACGAAATAATGGCACTGACATAAGGCAGTTCTGTTGCACACAGAGGAATAGAAATGTGATTTTCTTCCCACATTAACACTATCTGAATAAGTTTATTTTCTATCATGAAGCTGGAAAACATTTTGCACTGAAAAATATACTTCTGTAAGTGTACTGAATGTGTTAGGTGGCCACATTTACAGACAGTCAGCATTTACTGAGTTTGCATCCACTGGACTGAACTCAAGCACTACGATGGTGGTTAGATGCCCTCACCAGTCACAGCCTGGCAACACAACACGTCATTTGGAAGCAGCATTTTTCAAATAAGAAACTTCTACTTAATCCTTAGGTTGGCTCATTAGTTCAGCCAAGGAACATTAATACTGTAATTCTTCCTCTAATTTACAGAATCACAGAATGGCCTGGGTTGGAAGGGGCCTGAAGGAACACGAATCCCCAACTCCCCTGCCACAGGCAGGGCCACCAACCTCCCCATTTAATACTAGACCAGGTTGCCCATTCACCATCTACCTGAGGTTTACCTACCTACATTGGTTGCCATTAGAAATGAATCACCATACTTAAAAACAATAAAAAATCATTGATGAATTGTTCAGAAGATGAGTGGAAATTGTTTGTGCAGGTGACAGCAGAAATATGTTGGGTGGGGTGGAACACACTGGTCATGCTACAACACAATCCATGAACCCAGCTGTATCTCTGAGTTGAAATATAACATCACCATGATCGACATGCTACAGTGCATGCTTTCAGAATTATATTATTATTATTTTGGTCTTTGGAAGAATTCTGAAACACCGTGAACCTTAAATCAGTCTCCCAGTCTCCCATTGCGTGACCTCTTTAGCTCCTGCTGTCTAGGTGACTCTGAGAAAGACAAGGCACTGAATTATGCACCACAGCCCATGGACACAGCTGCAGACATCAGTGCCCACAGGCAGGACTAAGGGAAGGACAAGGGAAAAAATAGCAAGCTCAAAAGAAAAACTCTTTCCAAACGAGAAAGTTGCAAACCATTTGCCACAGCTCTGTTGCTGACTCCCTCATCAGCAATAATAATGAAATGTATGCCTTAAAAACACTTATTTGGAGGAGACTTATGTTTGGTTATGTTTAAGTTCCATATGAAAACATAACTCCCTGCCCGTGCTTCGTTTTCTTGTGGTTTAAAGGCTGTATTCCCAAGAGCAGCAGATGAGCACATCCGCTTTTAGGGAGATAAAACGGAGCAGAGGAGCACTGAAGCACAGTCCATACAACTGCTGCATATTCACAAAGACACAGAAACTTCAGCCACCACCAGCTTACCAGCTGTGACCCCCCTCTGTCCCCACCTTTCTATGCTCTTTCAGTTCTTCTCAGCTTGGACAAGCAAAATAATAAACAGACTATAAATGATGTTGGAGTTGGACTAGGAACAAAGGAGCTGGAAAAACAGAGATGTTCTCACAAGCTTGATTCTGGAAATACTCTAAAGGAAACAAGTTTTCAGCAGGGCTGTACAACAGGGCTGAGGGGATGTATGCAGCGTGAGCCTGGGATACCAAGTGAGCACTGGGATTTGGTGCCTGGCCTCAGAAATGGAGTCGAGTGCCCAGAGTGGCACTGAGTCACTTGCTGGAGCACTGTCACCATTGACCTTTGATTTGGATGACTCTTTTCAGAACTGCTGAGCAACCAGAGCTCCCACTCATTTTCTCAATGGAGCACTGCATAGGAATACATACATTCAGAAACTGCCCACAAGTATTTAAAGGCAGGTATTTAAACAGCAAGGCTACTGTCCCAAGTGATAAATGACCCATGCCTCTTCTACTCTAAATCAAATTCTGGAAGCCTCTTGGGCCCTATCTAAGGGTTATTAACTTTTATGAAGTCCTCTGGCATTCTCAAATGGAGAGCTCAGGAGAACTGCAAAGCATTCCGTCTTTTCATGATTATATTTAGCTGCAGGGAGAAGGACTCTCCCATGTAATGTAACATATATTGACATTTAGACCAAAAATGCCATTGACTGGCATTAAAAAAAAAAAAAAGACTCTCTCACTTCATACAATACAGTCTTTTTTTTTTTTTTGCTTTTTTTTTTTTCCAAATGGCATTTGAGTTGCATGAACAGATTTTTTTCTTTCTTATTTCTTTGTCTCATATAACTTACTTTCTTGATCAGTGCTTTACCAAAAAGTCCATTTCAAAGCAAAAGAAATTGTACTCCATTACTGATTGCAGAGTAGGACTGAACGAAAATTGCACTTTCCCCCCTCGTGAATTTGGGAGAACACCACCCATCTTTTCTGTGCAGGAGATGTCAGCTCGTATTTCTGAGGACTTACATTCTCAAATATATTTCTGTGTAAACACACATATTCTGTCTTTTCACTCTTGAAATGTAAATTATGCACAAGAAACTCAGACTACTGTGTTCCAGTTGTACTGAAGACCTCCTCCCTCCCTTTCATCTCCACGTTCCAACTGCCCAGTTTCTTCCTCTGAAGCATCAGTGAAGAACAATCTCAGTATGAAGATCCCTCTAGACAAGTTTGTGTTCAAAATGGGGGGAAAAATCAACATCAGGCACCCTGGCAAGTCCCCCTGCCAGCCTCAGGGCACTCCTGAAAATGCAGAACCCCTTAGAAATAAACTGAAAACAGGGACCGACTCATCTCACAGCTTTATAAAAGGCAGCAGTTTGGGCAGTTTGTGATGCAGACACTTCAGACCTTCTCCCTGAATTCCTGATGACAAACAAACTGGGAGGCTGAAGATTCCTGTGCTTCCCTGGTTCAGGTGAGGAGACATCTTGGAAAGGGCCATGCATTTTGGCTACTGCTGTAAGTTCTTCTGGGAGATGCACTGCTCTGACACAAGTATTATTCATATCTAGAGGTAACCCACTCAGGCATCATTCATATGTGACAAGATGCTCACCAGCCATAGTATTTTTGAGGTAGCAAGGAGTCTGTAGTCCTTTTTTTAATGTATTGATATATCGATGTCATAACTATGAAACTTGATTTGGTTTCTCTCATATCCTTCCATCTCCTCTTATCTCTACATTACGTGCTAAATGCATGCAGCACCACTGCATGACTCCGTGCCCCACATCCTAGGGAACAGGAAGGCTGTAGAAACAGAAGGTCTTTTAGGAAAAGAAGCTCAGCTGCAAAGTTTGCTTTTGTTATCAGCCTCACATCATTTTTATCTCTGTACATCATTTATAGCAACTGACCTGATTAAGCCCAAAAGTGCATCCGTGGAGGACAGCTGGCAGCAAATCCTCTAAGACAGAGGTAACTGAAGCTAAAGCTATTGCCCTATATGCAATTCTCAAACACTTTTAAAAGGCTCCAGTGCCAGGGCTACTTTATGCCAATGTCAGAGCTAGGCTGGGAGTTATTTACATTTCCAGGTACAGGAGAAAAGGAGTCAGCAGATGCTGCCAAGACTCAGAGCTGCATCATTTGCATTCCCAGAACAGATCTTTCCCCAAAACAGAGAGCCAACGGTCTGATCTCACCCTGCTGACCTTTTTTTCCTGGCCTTGGTTTCTCAGGACACCACCATAGGTGTTTTGAGTTTCTTGAGCACCTGGAAGCTCAGGTGTGGGGTTAGGAAGTCAGGCTGGCTGCCCTGCTGCAGTTTCTTGCACTTCAGCTGAGGACTCCAAAGCAGCAATGGAATCTGTATTAAACAGCCTAAAATGTGCAGTAGTAGGTGCAGCTATAAGAGTTTTCATTAATTAGAAGAATGTGCTGCTATGGTGGATTACACTGAACTACACCTAAAACCCTTACTAAGCCTTGCCTCTAGCTGGAAGCATCCAGTATTTCTATGAAGGAAATGGCACACACTGGTGGCCTCAAAGGCACTCATGTGAATTTATCTGAGAGAGAAACTAATTCATCACAGAATGGCTTAAGTTGGAGGGGACCTTGAACCCCTCCAACCCTCTGCCACGGGCAGGGTTGCCAACCCCTAAATCAGGCTGCCCATAACTCCATCCAGTGTGGCCCTGTGCATCTCCAGGGATGGGGCACCCACAGCTCCGGACAGCAGTGCCAGGACCTCATCCCCTCTGAGTAGAAAATTTCCCCCTAACATCTAACCTAAATCTCCCTCTTTCACTTTCAAGCCATTCCCTGTTGTCCTACCACTATCAGACTGTGAATTTCATTTCATTTAATGCAGCTCTGCTAAAAATCTCTCTGAACTGCAATGAGCAAGCAACAAACTGAACAGCTCAGTGATCGCTGGCCACTAAAATCATTGCCAGGCTCTTCTGCCAGTATCAGCTGGGAATGAGGAAGCTTCCTTCCCATGCTTGGGGTTCTAGCACCCACACCCTAAGAATGCACATCAGTTACTAAGAATTAGGATGTTGGATGCAGACAAGAGAGAACATTCGCGGGCTGTGTGAACGTATTTCCAAAATTCATGGTGCAAAAATGATTTAAACCAAGGACAGGAAAATACAAACAGAACTAGAACAGCTGGCTCAGGGAACCTCCTTTGCTTCTCTCTGCACGCAGCAGTGCAAATGCCCTCAGCCCTCCTGTGCTGCACAGCACCTCACTTGGATCCGAAGGCAGCAATACTCTCTGCTAGCATTCACACAGAAGGGTCAGCTCTGATGCTGGGCTCTATAAATTTAAGCTGAAATATGAAATGCTGTAAAGCTTTTATCAGGTAGAAGCCTAAACACTATTTCCAAAGCCATGAAGAAAATGTTTCTTGCCTTCTGACCTAAGAAGTATTTCGGTGTTGCTCTGCTTCAGTTGCAAATCTGCAGAGGGGTCAGCTAGCAAACAACTTTGTTATTATTTTTTTTAATTTCTCATGACTCACAGACTGCATTTCCCAATGGCATACTCTTTTCCAGAAGGCTTCATTTGGTTTCTCAAGGTCAGTGCAATAGCATTAAAAACAAAAAAAGGAAGCAGCTCTTACCTGTGGCAGAGTGAAGACTCTCCAAGCTCCAGTACCTGGACAGGACACCTCTCATCCCACCACCACCGCACACCACCCCACTGCTGTCCGAATCCGAACCTGGAGAGAGCCCAGAGCTTCCACTGCTACTGCAGTTTTCTCCACTGTGTGCCCCGCTGGACTCACTGGGGCACTGCTGGGTCCTCATGCAGGCAGGTAGGAGGGAGAGCCAGGGGCTCTGCTGTGCTGGGAGGAAACGGGCTGAGCGCTCTGTAGCTGCTGGCAGGGCAGTGGTACCTGGTAGCGCTGTCTGAGGACTGAGCTGGATTCCTATCCTCCTCTCCGCTCATCTCGATGCATCCTGACATCATAGGGGTCCACTAAGGAGGCTCCGGCTGTGGCAGCTCAGCTGCTCTCAGCTGCAGCTTCCAGCAGATGATTTTTATTAAAGCCAATTTCAAGACATGAAAAAAGGCGAGGGTGGGACAGAAATCTTTGTTCTTGATTTAGTGGAATTGTCAGATTAAAAATAAATAAGTGGGAATAGTAGAATTTCATGCATTTCTAAAAAAGCCCAAGTGAGAGAGACCTTGTGTTGTCTGCTTCCCCTGAGAACTCAGAAAGGACTTAACATATAAACTAATCATGTTTAGAGCTGGCTGTGGCTGCTGCTGCTATTAAAAAACTATTTTTATAAGTCCTCAGAAAAAGAATGCAAAATGAAATCAAAGCCGGAAAAACACAAATTGAGACTTGGGGAGGCTGCAGCTGCAAGCTTTGAGCGATTCAATACCCACTCCTGAACTGTAGCCTTGGGATGGGCTCTGTTTCAGCACGCGATCTTTGTCAGAGCTCAGCCTCAAGTGCAGAGTAGCCAGTGATGCTGTTTCAGTTCAGAGGTCTGATGTCCTCACTGATGTCCTCACGTGATGCAGCATGTCCCTATAAAATGAAGCCTGAAAGAATACAGAAGGACCTGCCCTGTGCCTGTGGTAAGTAATTCTGTCTGAAGAAAGCCACATTCTCATGTGGCCATCACAGCCTTCTCCAACAGAGACCCCATCAATCTGTGTGATATCATACTTTAGGCCATTATGTTTCTTATTAAATACTTAATGAAAAAAATGTCCTTTGCTCGCCATCACTGAGAGCATCCAAACACACCGAGGCAACTTCTGAGTCCTTAACATTCTATCTGTTCCTTACAAGAAACACATCTGCAGTAACAGGAAAAAAGTACAGCATCTCTGCAGTAGCCTGTTAACAAAAAAATTCCTCCAATGGTTTTCTGAATGCAGCTGCTTGGACCAGAATACCTTCCTCTAATGACTCCCAGCACAGAAAAGGAAATTTGGTGTCCGCTGCCTGCAATAGCACCACACCTCTCCATTGATCTGATCCTTTCAGGTCCTCATGGAACTGTTTGCACTAAGGTACAAATTGAGAAAAACACTGCTTGACCATAAGAACAGGGGGGAAGGTAAGTTAAAACCACAGAGCTGAATGCAGCTGTCTGCTGGACTTAGAGCATAGTGCATCAAGAAGGGGAAGGGACGGGGCAGCTCTTGAAGACAAGAGAGGCAATAAGAGGCTACAATTCAGCCCCAGCTGCGCTTCTCACTCCTTCAAATCCATGCTTGGGTCACATGAAGGAAGAAAACTCGAAGTGCCTTTATCAGTTTTTGATTATGGTACTGAACCAGACGGCACTCAGAGGCCCTGCAGCTCTGCACTCACCCTGCAGATCTCTGCCCCCAGCCTGCTCAGGACACTCCATCTGTTTTTCCACTACCCCTCCCACGCTCTGGCCTAAATGCTCTTGGCAAATACCAGAATGTATTTATTCAGTGGCAGCGTGCTGTAATCCTAGCCGAAGGTGCTGCTGCAGCATGCACACCGTGTGCGTGCACTGGAAAGGCGTGCTGCAGCGCAATGGGAAGGAAGGGAAAATGCTTCAAAGCCAGACTTTGGAAATCAGTGGAAACCATGATCTTAGAGTTTAAGATCTGCTGTCACAGAGGTGTTCCACCTTCACACGGACCTCATGGCTTATTTTTTCTCAGTGCACATTGATGTTCTGTGACATCTGATAGAGATGAGAGGTACTGTTAAGTTGCCAAAGCAGCAGCTGTCTCCAGTTACAGCTTAAGGCTGGCACCATGCAGCATGGTCAAGCTAGGGGAGCCAGCCCCAGCCCTTGGCAGCTGAGCTGGGATACCTGCTGGAAGCTTCAGTCTCTGGTGGATTCTGCTGTAGTTTCTGTACCTTTAACCAGCAAAGTCACTTGGGGGTTGATAGGATCTTCTTCTCTACTCTTCACCCCCACAGAAAGTATTTATGGACATCCTGAGTCTTTTACCCAATAGCTGATGTACACAATCCCACCCAACCAGCTACGACAAAATGTTCAGGAACTCAGCCATAGCTTGGCCCAGCTTTTAATGCTGGATGAAAATCTGAGCAAACACACGCTGTCAGAGAGCACAGAGCTGGGATTAAACAAGGCCTGATATCTCTGCTGTAATCCACAGGTAGAGTGAAAATACAGTAGGTAATGAGACTACTTCTTAACCACTTGAATTCAACAGTACTTCCATGGGTTAATCAGAATGGAATTGACATTTCTTGCTATAGCTATAGTGATGCACTACTGAAGATTTGCACATCGCTTTTTTTCTGTGTCCTTCAAGAACCAAACTGACGAGAATGGGAATAAATAGCTCTGCTATTCTGCTGAACTACAGGACTGCTAAATATTTATAGGATATAACAAAGTCTTGTTACTAAAGCTAATATTTTCCCTCTTGAATAGATTCTCCAGTGGCTGTCAAACATCTTCACATTAACTGTTGCCAAGTGTGAGCTTAACAGCCCATCTATAGCTGGGAAAAGAAGATGAAAGTTGGCCACATGATGCTGAGTAAACAAACAGTCTCTGCTTCTGATAAAAACTTTCCATTATACCAATGAGGACAGAAGATAACTCAGAGTTATTAAGTGGTCACTGTTTTCCATGCTCTCCACTAAAGACTCAGATGTTGAGAATTTGGTTTGCTTATTCTTATTAGTTATACAAGATTTCCTAGGCCCCCCAGTACATTCACCATCAGAACAGATCTGTCAGAACAACCTTGTGCTTTCTTGGCTGCTATAACCAACATCAGCACAGCCATAGATATCAGGGCATCTCTTGTAGACAGCACAGCAGGAAAGTTAAAGATCTGTGGCTATTTAAATCTGACAAGACATGGGGAAAATTGCTGGGAAGATCCAGCCTGCATCTAAATGATTATTTTAGATAATACAGGTTTAGGTTCTGGTTTAGCATAGTGATATGAGACAAACCAGATCTTGCAACACACTAGTTATGAGTTTCTCTCTTTACGTGGAGATGACAGACCTCAAAAGTTTAAGGTCATATATATGACCCTACCTAAAAATTCCACAGATTCTCTGCAAAACAGCATGGGTGAAACATCTGTAAGAAGATAACAGAGTCAGGTAAGAAACAAGAAAATTCTCTAGCTGTAAAGTACAGAGAGCAGGGAGAGAATGGACTACTAGGAAACACACATCCAACTCTCACATAATTGCCCACGTCTGTCATTGGGTCACCTTGTGTCTGTCTCCTGCTGGTGGGTCCCTGTGGAGAAGTTCAGAGATGGCAGCACCTCTCTGCTTTAGACCTGTGGGCTGGAAGCTTCCAACCTCTGAACTGCCCACCCCCCAACCAGGGCCCAGGCTCAGCTACATCCTCAGAGATGCATTCACCATCCATCAAACAGCTTCCCAGCAATGCAACCCAACTGTAGGCACTATCTTCAGTTGCAAATAAGAAAGTACAAGGCATAAGAAAGTATCTCAGCAGAGAGATGGGGAACTCGAATGAACAGGTATCATGCTCAGCAGAGAGACATGGAAGAAGCATACATAAAAGAAGCAAAAGAAAATGCAGGTCCATTGCTTAAAACCCAAAGCCCTGTTATCATTGCTCTCTCCTGTAAGTTTTGGGCCCCCTCTGTCAGCTATTTTCTCTTCCTAAGATTTTAGAAGCTGCCCAGAAGCAAGAAAAGCGTTCCTGTGTCTACAGTGGGAAGTGGTTTGTGTCCCAGACCAATATTTCACTGTAGCTCAGCTTATTCAAGCAATGTGGTAAGCCAGGCAACAAAGGACAGATATCTACCGCAAGATGCAGACTGAAGACATGGGTATAACAATATAACTGCAGGGTTTGAAAGACTTGATATTCATCAGTAGTGCCTGCTGAAGCACATGATAAAGCCAAGTAGGTCCTTCCAAATTATTTAAACCTTCCTGACCAAGCAGAGTCAACTTTTTTGCTAACCTTGAGGCCAGGGGTGCTAACCTCTATACTTCCCTAGAAGAGTATCAAGACTGAGTCATCTTCACCGAGTAAAGATTAGCACCACCTCAGCTGCTCTTTATTTCACAGATGTTAGAGCCATCTACTGGCTTGTTAAAGTTTTCTCAAATGGCTGCTCTGGACAGAAAAGGTGACAGAAGGCAGTATGCAAAACTTGATCAGAGCTCCACAGTATGGCTGAATCCAAGTCTTGGAATATGATAAGTTTGAGTTTGTCTCATTTGTCCCAGTTTGACATATAGGCAGAGAGAACAGTGTCTCAATGCTCTAGCGCCAGCGTCTGGTCATAGGAAGCCAGTAAGCACAACAGATATGAGATCAAAAATCAAGCCTTTCTCCCAGCAGTCATGATATATTCTAGTTGGGAACAAGTGGCCTGGTCTAAAACAGGTGAGCTTGTACCCAGCTGTGCTCTTGTCCTCAGGTAAATAGCCAAATGCATGACAAGTTCCATAGCAGTGCATGCTACCTATCTGGCTGGGATATTGTCAAAAAAGTCAAGAAAAACTAGAGAGGACACCATACCCTGTACCCAACAGCCTCTGCAGCATTCCCTTAAAAAGCTGACTAAGTGAATGAGCAAATCTGGGGAAAGAGTATTTTGCTTGTATTTTCAACATGGAGGTATATAAAACAGCTTTGTACTTCATAGCACTTTCATATCCAGTGTCTTTTATGGTTAAAGAACATGCTGGGATCATTAATGCAAGTAGTTGCAACTTCAGAGTTAAGAACCTTAAAATTCAATTAAATGGACCAGTGAATCATTTCACTTTACCTTTGTTTGACATTATTTACAAGCTTATGAAAAGCAACATTTATCACAGCAAAGCTGTGCAAGAATCACATACAGCATGTTTTGGTGCATTTACACTCAATTATTGAAGTCACAATGCGAAACTCACTTGTTTCTTGAGAATACTGTATGAATTATAGGTGATTCGGGTTTTGTGTCTCATTTCTAGATGGCATGTAAACAACTAGAAGACTAGCAATGGATCTATCTACATTTACATTTTCCCTTATTCCTCCTCATCTGTGTTTGAATTTGGGTGCCTCAGCTTTAGTTCCCAACTGGGACCTGAGGGAGTTATCATTAAATTTCTATCAGCTGTGACTCACATCTATGGCAGTGGCACTTAGGGATTCTAGCTTAAGTCAGAGATGCACTGACATCTTGACAGTGGCAGGTTTCCACCTGGGATTTCCAAGAGCAGAAGCTGACTTCAGCCAAGGAGCTGGTCATAAGCGTGGGGGCAATGCCAGATGTATGTGACAGCAAATGATCAAAGCCCTCAGTGCTGAGAGAGCAGAGACTGGGCTCGCGACACCACAATAACAAGCAGTTTGTTCACTTATTTCCAGGTGGAACTTTGTGATTCTGTGCACAAGTCTTACAAAACATTGGAAAGCAAAATAGTCCATTCAGTTCTGATGTAATTAGCACAGAGTTATGGTCCCTTAATTTAAGCCTAGTAGTGTTTAATCAGTGTTACAAAGAGACTTTCTGAGGCAGAAATGGCAGGTTGGCATGCAACTGAACTCGGCTTCTCCTGCCTCGGTTCCTACCTACCAAACAACTCTTCTGAAATGTTTCTCTTATCCCACCCCAAAGTTCTATGCAAAGATTGCTGCAGTGTTTGGGTCAGCACCACCCACTGGAGAATTTACAAACCTAGCAAAAATGCATCTTATTGTTTAACAATCTGTGGCTTACATTAAAAACTATATGTGACTGAAAATGAAGCAGGCAGCAAATCTCACATACAGTTCTTGTGAAAATACAGTATGCTTGTTAAGATGATTTGTTTTAAGTACAGGAAATTCTACCTCTAGAGGCTTGTTCAGTTACTTTAGTTCCTAATTAGCAACTTGAGAAGAGCCTCACCATACCTACCGTAAGCACTCTCCAGCAAATATACAGCAGGGAGTCTGTAGAAACCTAATTCAAGAGAGTGATATAGATGACATCATCCCAGGTAAGATGGAGTTCTTAGAGACAACAGAAATGTTTCTGTGTCAAGCACGCTATCATTGCCATTAGTGACCTTTCCTTTACTATAACGCTAACCGTTGCCTTTAAGCAGACTTGTGCTGAGACATGGATGGAACGTTCAGCAAAAATAAGTTAGAGCATTTACGAGTTGCCATACTCACTGAAGTAGAGTTTAATCCTCTAACAATTCACACTGAAATAAGACTAGTGTACACACCAGGGAAGGTGACGCGTCGTTTCCAGCCCACGCAGTCCAGGCCTGTCGGAGTACTCTGGGAAAATGGGTGCAGTTTCAGTGGTAGGATGTCAAGAGCAATGGTAGACGTGATGGATGGACTTCTTCCAGCCTTCAACAAGAGAGGGAGAACAAAACCAACATATAGTACACATATATACCTTGCTGAACAAAACACAGCATTGGTCACAGAGTGCCTCCTTTCCCCTCTCATACCTGGTCGTATAAGTAGTCTGTTAGTAGACACATGGGTGGCTAGAGAAGACAGAAAACAGTGAGAAGGCAAAGAAAGCTTCAAGGTAATAACAGAAGAGGATAACCGGGTTCTGGATTTACAGTTAGCATAGCACCATGCATACCTGTACTCATGGGAAGTTACACTCTTTCCTTTGAAGTACACAGTGTGAAAGAAGGAAGCACATCACAAGAAGTCTCACCAACAGAACTAATTAAGTCTTATTTCCTATAACTTTGTGGCATAATTTCTGTTCTGGCATTTAAAGAGTAAATAGAGCTTTTCCCTTCAAAGATCTGTTAGTAACAGTACCTAGCCGTACAGGACACATCTGACACTACATCCTTCCTTTCAGTTATAAATAGGATCCCCTCTGCCTGGTTGGTTAGTTTTTATAAAACTTTGAGGACTTCATAAAACATTGAAAACTCCAAACCATTGACATATCTCACTGAATTTATAACTTTATAACTTCTGCTGCTTTGAGAGGGAAACAACATGGGTAGACAGCATACATACAGACAGCTCAATATATCTACTGCTGAAGTAGGTCAGCCTTAATATAAACAAAAATGAGGTTTTTTTTTTTGTATATTTGTTCTAAAGAAATCATACAAACCACTGCCATTAAGCCACCCAGACTAACCTACTTTCTCATCAGATATCCAAAACTGAGCAAGACCCTACAACATCACAGAACATCTGACAATCACGGACCCATAGAACTGGTTGAGATGGAAGGGACTTTTAAAGGCCATCTGGTCCAACCCCCTGCAATGGACAGGGACACCAGCAGGTAGATCTGGGTGCTCACAGCCCGGTCAGGACAAGCAATGCAGATTGTAATGAAAGTCACTGACACTTGCAAGTCCTTAATGCATGATGCAGATCTGCTTGTATGAATATATTCTTTCCTCTATTTTCTCCATCCTGTGCTCGTCACGCCTGGCACATGCAGAAAATATCCATGACCACAGGTGACTGGGGGACCACCTGGAAGGCAGCAGGTCAGTAAGCACTGTCCCCATGGGCACAGTCATCTAGCAGCTCTGCGTGCCTACAGCCCTTTCCTTCTGCTGCAGTGACCCACCTGCTCTCTGGAGGAGAGTTTCTTCCTGGAGTTTCTGTACTGAAACAAATAGGATACCATCAGAGGAGAAGCAAGAACTGTGCTCAAATTAACCTCAGCAGTACCTGTTCATCTAGAAAAGCACACCAGAGCCCCCCGTGGGAGCACCTGCCATTGCACGAACAGCAACATCAACAAAAACAGACAACATACTGAGCTATAGCTCAGTACATATATGTGTGTGTGTGTGTGCATGAATATCCTGCCCCCTAGTTTTAAGCAGAACAATGTTTGCTATCACATATAGTATATCAAAGCCTAGATTGTTTATGTTAAATGTGATAGAAAGCATTACTGTACTGCAGCAGGGCTATTGCAGCAACAAAGGCAGGGTTTTTTCTTACTGCCCCCCAGGACATCAGAGCAGGTCTCAGGTATGGGCAGTGTTTCATTTGTGCAGCAGAGAAGGCAGGTTTGTACAGCCAGGAAGGGAAATGCTTCCATGGATGTTAGTAAAAGCAGGCAGGGTTTTCCCCACCCTACAGGGGAGGGGAAAGGGGGGAAAAGAACTGAGTAAAGATCCTCTCTTCTACATTCTCTGCTTTGGATTAAGACTGTGCTCTTTTGCACAGTCTGGGTGAGGCATTTACCTCTGTTGTGTGCCTGTACCTTGTCCATGGGAAGATATCTCATTCATGAGACCCCTCTCCAAAAGAGGATTCATTGCCCACTTGAAGTGTATCTGAGGTGCCCACAGAGTTCATAGCTATGGTAGTGCACAGCAAAATTTTGCTTCCTTATTTCAGATGGGGTAAAGAATTAGGTTTTCAGGTGCCCTATTGGGGGCAATAAGCTAAAGAGCTCTTTTTCACTGCCTCGCATTTGTCTTTTGAAATATAAAATAGAGCTTCTGCTGCACTGTACCCCAATGGCTTCAGTCCCCAATACCCCTTTTAGGAATCTCTCTAATTTGTCAGTGCAGAAACTGTGCTTTAACAAATGCATATAGCAACCACATCTCTGCTTCTATTGCTGTGTGCTCGAGAAGCATCAGGCTCAAACAGTCAGGTTCCACCATTTTATTACAACAGGAAGGAAAAGGATGGGAGCAGACGGGCAGGCAGCTGGAAGATACCACTAAAGCAACTTGCAAAAATAAATTTCAAAACAGAGCCTGTCACCATTACATTCATCAGTGTTTTGGGGCACTGTCTGTGTTCCAGCCAGAGAATTTATACAGCATTAAAAAAAAAGTATCTTGTTCCACGTTGGAGAACCTTCAAAGGTTTGCCACAACCAGCTAAATGTTAGCATCTTGAGGTAAAAGATCAGAAGCTGCCAGCTTGTTAGTGGTAGTATTTTGTTATAAAGGACAGCTGGGTCAAGCTTTGAGTTTGGCTCGAGGGATTTCCACAGGCTGTTCCCACCTGAGGCAGATCAGCAACCTGCTTGTGCCTCAGCAGAACAAACAGAATTGTTTCCGACTGGCATTCGTTATCTAAAAGCTACTCTCTTGTTCCCCTCCCTCTGAATCCCAAAGGCCAGCCTTCAGAATGGCTTTGTATAACCAATGTACTCATTTGTCTGCACTGATCAATGATATACTATCAGAAACCACCATTCAGGTTAAGAATTCGCCTTTTGTTCCTCCCTTTCCTGCTCTGTTCTGTTGTTTCCCCAATATTGCAGCATTACATCACCTTGTACGCTGACCCAAGCTTGACTTGGCACAGTATGACTTATCATAGCTGAAGCCACGCGTCCCCAGGCAGCCATGTGGCAGGAAACATCAGACTTGCATTTTCAGATCTCCAAAGCTCCTTGTATTTGCCTTGTTTCAATTGCAAAAGCGCAGCAGACAATGAAAAACCTTACAAAGCTTCTTTTGTGGTAGTTTATTTCGTTCTCCTTATTAGAAGGATTTTTGGCATCCTCCTAAAGCTGCACCCAAACACTGCAGCTTGTGACAGCACTCCCACTGCATCTGAGGGCATGAATAGAGCACTGCACAAAACAGAACACTACAGGAAAAATAAACTACACAAGGACTACGATGAATAAAAAGTACAGACCAAGGAATGCATTCATATGGGCAGACTGGAAAGAGCCCTCAAATCTCCACACTTGTTTTGATGAAATTCGGCCTGCTCACAAAGATAAAAAGGATCAGAAACACTAAAATCAACAGAAATAGTAAGAAACAAAACCAAACCAATCTAACCACACGCTGCTAGGCATCTTCTCCTCTGAAGCTTGCTCAGTTTTTACTCACCTCTGCTACCCAAAGGAGAATAAACCAGAAAAGCCACTCAGCCCCCCAGGCACGTGTTCTTAAGTGAGGGGAGCTCAATGGGAGCAGGGCAGCGCTGCCCATTACACAGCTCATCACCACCGAGAGCTAAGCTTGCACCAGGAAAGGAGGGTGGAAATGCTTAAGGAAGAGGCTGTTTTCTGGCAGTATCAAAATGTGTGGTCAATCAGCAAAGCAGGCAGCTTGCAAGCTGCATCATCTGATGGCTCCAGGGATGCTATTGAGGTAACTGCCTGCTCCTCTCAGAGGCTCTTATGGTCTCTGTGTTGGTGAGCATGCCCTGCAGCATGGGCTGTATTTCCATCACTATCTTGTTAAGCAATGCTTGTTAAGCAATTGTAAGGCATATTTTTAGCTTATTCTACTGGCTTCTGTTCACTAGTGAGCCTAACTAGCCCAGCGATGCATTTTCCCGTCAGCGCAGAGCAATCCTTTGGAAGTCTGAGCAAGGCAGAAAAAGAATGTAATTTCTGTTTTTAAGAGCTCATAATATACGCTTTTGCCTCAGGAGCATTATTCTTTATCTTCAACACATAGGCATGAAAGCACCCTCACTGAACAGAGCAGACAAACACTCTTGAACCGGCACCCACCTGACAACGTTTTCTTTTGAAGAACCCTATAAGCACAGAATAGCACAGACTCAGGCCCTTGTCTTGAGAAGACTACCAGCCAATGTCTGGCATTCTTAGAAGCTTTCTTGGTATTATCAGCAGAAGCTGCATGAGGTATCCCTCTGATCTCTTTTTTTTTTTTTTTGTCCTCAGAAATTCTAAATCTGGCTCTTGGGTACAGAATCCTGGCTCTCCCTAAAGGGAACAGACCTTAGCTCTGGATCCAAGAGTAACAGATGTCATCAGCATGAGTCACAACAGCCACAAAGTTTGTCATGAGAAATCATAATGCTGACCTAGAAGTGTTCCCCAGTGGACAGGAGATTACCCTTTGCTAAAACTCCAATGACAGTACTCTCTCAGGCACTCCATAGTGGGAACTTAAGATGTGTGGAGTTGTCCTCCAAGGGAAATCTGACATTAAAGTCTCTTTTTGAAGTTATACAGCAGTACCACAGGGCACTGAAGGAGATTTCTAGATTCATTTACACTGATTTAAGGCAACTGTGATTTGTCCCTGCTCTCCCTGTCTTGCAGCCCATGGGGCAATCCCGTTGTCCAACAGGGCTCAGGGCAGGAGCTGCTCGGTTGCAGTGACTACAAAACCCACCTCCTCTAAAGATGGGAGAGTTTAGTATTTAAATAATCACTCTCCATCCATAGCTGCCATACCCAAAGAGAAGCAGTGAGAACTGGTACCAGACAAAGCAGAAGGACATGAACATGATTAATGATAGAAAACAGCCAGAGCAGAGAGAGGAAGACAGTGCCAGGGGAGGAGGAGGACAGTGTGTGGGTTCTTACTTTTAACTGGTCCTCTGGGAAATGCTGCAATTGAGTCCCTCTCTCTGGCTGTGTCTCCTTCTCTAGCTTCCTTTTTTGGTTCCTCTGCATCCAAATATCATCGAAGCTGAAGCACTTATAGAGGGATTTAGGTCTCTTCCTCCTCCTCTCCGGAATCTCCTTGGCTTTTTCATCTGGAGCAAGGAAGGAAAGCCTCCAGGCTTTGTTCTCATGGGTGGAGAAAGGGCGTGGGGATGTTGGAACCTGGGGGGACCTCCTTTTGCGATGGGGAACCCCTTTTTCATTTGGCCTCTTTTCAGGCGGTGTTGGACATTGCTGTCTAGAGTCCTGTTTTACAAACAGCAGGTGAAAACACACAGTTTGTTCACAGGAAATTCTGTCCTCCGCTTCAAATCAGATTGAACAGAAGATGCAACACTCAGTCGTGTAGCCCCAGAAGCACTCAGAGGAAAATGCTGCCCCAGAAGTACGGCTGAAACCACCCTCAGCATCCTCTATGGGCTCAGGGGTACCCACCCTGAAACAGCAGCTCTGCTGCCCTTTGAGACAGCTGATACACACTCCCTCTGCACAGCACAATGCCCTTTTCACCCTCATTCTAGATGGCACGTTACAGTAACATTACTGGGATTTAGGTCACTCTGCATATTATTTACACAGATAGCGTCTCTGAAAATATCCTAACGCCCAGTCCTGTTCATCTGTGCTTTTCCCGCTTCAGTTACACAAAGTGAAAATGCTTCCTTGATGCCTGCAGGTCTGATATATTAATCCCTGTGCTTTCTGATGGTGCTCTTTATATTTGCCATCCATTATATTTGCTTGATGTTGGCCTGAGATAAAGGAATTGCACAGTTTCATCTTTCATTCCCACTTGCTTTTATAGCATGCTTGCACAAAACTACAGCTTCTATACTGGAACTGGTGGGAGATAACAGTATTAAGGAATGAATGGAGTCTCCTTTTCTGCTAAGAAAATGCTGCATCCTGACAACGTCTCCAGTTTCTCACAGTTTATTTGAAGAACCCAAACAATGAGGCTCCTAAACCACTGCAGGCACTTCCCTCTTCAATTAGCCAACAATCCCAGATCAATTTTTTATTGCCACTGGCAAGAGATGCCATAGTCTAGGCAGGCTTATTATCTATTAGATGCTCTGCAGAAATGGAAGTGTATTTCTGGTTTTTCTGTGCCTAGAAAAGCAAGAACACCTTGCACAGACTCCAAACATCAAACATAACACAATAGTTTGCTCTTGCCTCCTGAGTGAAACCATGTTGCAAACACGCAATAAAGGCCCTGCCACGTGGGCAAATGGTAATTGCATAGAGTTCTTTTGTCCCCAAGTTTCCAGCACAAAATCTTTGTCCTGGTTACAGCCTGAACAATGCTAACAACCATTAGTACGTAATGACAGAGGGGATGTCCTGTGCCCCATCATGCGGAGAAGGGTTACTTACCTACGTGGTACATCTCAGGAGGGAGCTGAGCCATTGCAGTCTGATACAGTACTATAACACAGATAAAGCCTCAAGGAAGTTCATACCTGCTCCTTCATCTAGCAATAATGCCTTTACTGATGTGGAACAGAAAGGGATTTTTCTAATTTCACCATTAAACTTAATTTTATGACTTTTTTGCTTTTCCACATACATAAGAAAGATCATCAGGATCTTTCACATGACATTCACAGTGTCATGAAAATGGAAAAAGCCCCGTGTACTCAAATAGATGAGAAGATGTGTCCTGAAAGCTGGGACATTTGCTTTAGTTCAAGGCGCCAGCTACATTTATCCAGTCTGAGATGGCTTTCTGCAGCCTCCAAATGTATCAGTAAAATTAAACTGGTTTTATACGACTGAGGCACCATTTACATTTTTCGTAGTTTTAATTATTTCATCTAGCAATCAATTTAACTGATTATTTATTTGCTCCTAGTGGTCACATCCTAGAATCATAGTATGGTTTGGGATGGAAGGGACCTTTAAGATCACGTAGTTGAGCTTGCCTTTTGAAATCTTCATACACGCCTCATCTTTCTACTCTTTTCTAGATGTTCTTTTTGGTTATGACTTACAGGTCAATTACTTATTCATCCTCTGACAGGCCTCATCTGTTGGCAATGTTTTAAGAGTACTTTCCATAGGCTGAGTACCTTGCGTTTCCCTAGGCTGCTGTAACACTGCAGGCGTCTTCTTCAGAAGGTGGTATTAAGTTTGTAAGTTAAGTTGATGCCCATGAAAACAAAAGATTTTCAAGCAAATTCTCTTCCCCTTCTGCCCACAGCAATTCCAGAACTGCAGCCCTCACTGCCCTTACTGCCACCCACATCTTCTTTGGATTCCAGACAGCATTAGCCACAAAAAAAAAAAAAAGAGAGAGAAACACACAAACAAAAACAAAAAGCCACCACAAAACAAAAAACCACCACAAACAATCAAAAACTTTTCACTGGAAATACGTGAGGAGAAATTGAGGGAACTGGGTTTATTCAAGGTGAAAAAATGGCACTAAGGGCAATGCGAGAGCAGTCTAAAAGAAATTTGTAGTTACACGGATGATGAATCTGAATTCTTTTATGATGCCAGAAGTAACCAGGAATTGTAGCTTGGAAAGTCCTGGTTGGGAATCAGGAAAAGAATTTCTCCAGGAACACGTCTCCCAAAGAGATGGTGAAATCTCAAGCATGAGAGGTTTTCAAGACTTGGTTAAACAAGTCACTGTTTGTCTGCCCTGCGTTGCCACCAGTCCTATCAGAAGAAGTACATGGAATTGGGTGACCTCCCACAGTCTGTTCCAATCAATCAATTCTCTTTGTTCTTCCTTTTTTTTTTAAGGGTAATATACCAACAGGGGTAAGCATAGGCCATGATCATTTTGAAGGGTATCTTAAATTTCTAATGCAACCTGGGATGTGACGAACAAAAGGCAGCATCAACTGTAAAAGCTGTGCACGGCACACGTGAGCTGCACACAACCAGCCCCCAGCCGCAGAACTGATTGAACAGCTCCAGGTTCATGAAAAAGTACCTGGTTGGGGAGATGCAACTGACTGAGAATCTCAAATGGCATTTTTGAAAATTTGCTCAACAAAATACTGCTGCCAACCTCATAGTGTCAAAAGTCATCAGCAGCAATACTAGAAAAGCCAGGTCCTGGGATCTCACCTCAAGCTCAGTCACTCTGGTGGTTTGTGCTTAGCCACTGAAAGAGATTCCTAAACTCATGGCCACTTCTGATTTGGGAAATTGTCTCTGGGATTAAAAGCCTCCAGAAATAGGAAGTCTCTGCTTTTAAAGGGCTCAACCAGTTGAGAGACCCCTACTAGAGATAAACTCTTTTCATTGAGATCTGAGCTACCAACGGGAAACTAATTTGTGACCAGGATTAGAATATTATGCAGTATCACAAGGAGAGCCAGAGAGAGTCCATGTTTTTTTTCCCGTTTGCTGTAGAAAAGGCAGAACACAATTCCTAGTGGCTCCTCAAGGATAGTTATGGTGACTTCAGAAGTCTGGTGATACTTTGAAAAACAGCTGCTCACTGTCTAAAGAAACAAAGGCTTTTCTTCTTAGTAAGTAACTGCAAGAATTGATTTCTGTATTGTTTTTCACTTTGAGATCCTTATTTAGTATATATAACAGTTACAATGCTTGATTCCTCCTTTCCTTTCCACCAATAGCCTGGGGTCACAGGTCACTTCTATGGAGCATGTCAGAAATGTACTCTGCATCAGCAGCGCTGTGATTAATCTATTCATTTAGATTTCTGTGGTAAACCCTCCCTTAAATAAAACATCAGTCCCTGTAGTCTATGACAGACTAAGTAGGGCCACCTACCTTAGACAAAGAGAAATATTTATGCACCGATCTAACCAATGCATTCACTTAGCCATTAAAGTTTCACTGGTATTCATAAACCACACTGAAACCAAAGATTCTGCAAACCAAAGCACCACCTCGTCATTTGCAGACAACTCACCTCATCTCTGAGCACGTCACTAATGGAAGAAGCTGTGTTTAAGCTGATCTGGGATTGGCTGCTTATCCCACTGTCATCCCTCTGGTATTCGTTGTCCAACGAATGTACAGAAAGCAAGAGACTACCTCTGGGTTTCAGTGTCTTTGGTCTCTCAGGAGCCTCCAATCCACAGTCAACTGCAGAGCTGTTCCCAAGAGAGATCATCGATGTGGCACATATTCTTCCAGGATAACGGAAGCTCTTGCGTTGGGAAGTAGACCTTGGACTCTGTGGTTTGGGACTCATGGGCCTGCAAGGCATATCTTTACCTTCCGAATTTGAAAGCTGGGGACACGATGGACTTGATTGATTAAATGGTAACTGCACATCAGAGGGGCTAAATGGAGATTTCGTCCAGCACTCCTCCAGAGAAGCATTAAAACTGTTCCCCAGAGCTTCTTGCATTTCATCACAGTCTGAACTCTGAGAGTATCTGATGCCCAAGTCATGGGACTGTAATCGTTTCCTCCACATACCTGCAGGTGAAGAGACATCAACAGGCTCCACAGAGGTGTCAAAATAGTTGGTGTCTAGTGAAGAACCGTTTGCTGTTTCTGTTTTCAAAAGTGCATGTCCATCAGAACCATCCTGTTGCTCTGCTGACACTGTTCTCATCAGATGGCCTCTAGTTGTGTTGACGCTCTCCTGTGTTGGTGACAAATTTGCCAAGATAGGTCTTTTTAGTCCATCTGTCTCCTTGCTCTTTAGAAAAGCTTTCCAGGTGCTCTGGCGAAGTTTGGCTTTCTCCTTTTCATTTTTCAGTGATATTTTCGAGCTTTGCTCAGTGTTTTCCTTGTCTGGCGATTTGGACTCAAATAAACTTGAGAGGGATTTGTGTGCCAAGGCCAACCTTGTTCTGAACTTCTTGCCCTCAGGATTTTTGTTTCTTTTACATTCATTTTCAGGAAAGGACTTTCTAATCCTGGTGTATTCCACAGGTTCACTGTCATTGCTTTCAGATGAACCTGGAATTAGTCCATCTGCATATTTGACAGCGGGCAATATGGGAGAAGTTGAATTTGTGTCTGTATCTTCCATCAGTATTCGACCAGAGCCAGAAGCCTTCCTCAGGCTCATTCTACTGAATAATCCTGCAGGCCTCTCATAGAATAAATCGTCGTCGTCTGAGTACTCAGAGGCACAGCTTTCCTTCCTGTGGAAAGCAGAACCAGACGAACAACTTTTGAAAGACTGTAGACTTTCAGTGTCTTCATCTTCTTTCCCACCATCCAGTTCTTCTATTTTAGCCCCGCTGCCAAAGATGCTGCTGCTTGCCTGATTTTCAGCTGTGACAGGCTTAGTTTTCCTGAAAGATGTCATTTTTGAGAAAACAAAAAACCTGGAGGCTTTCCCACTATTCCCATTCTTTGTTGGCTTTTGCCCAGCTTTATAGAGGCTGCTGTTACTTTCCAGGACGTGGAATGAATTCTCATCCATTTCCTCACTGTTAGTGCTGCAGGTGCTTATGTTATCCAGGCCCATGCAACAAGCACTGTGGGCCTCCCGTTTCACAGAATAGTTGAAGATGTCACACATGTCTAGATTCCATGCACTGTCTTTTCTAGAGCTAGCTGTGTTTTCTGCAGGAGAGGCCTTCATTCCTTCCCTAGGAGGAGATTCTTCACAAATACCTCTTGGTTCATTTGAACGACTGCAGCCTTCATCTCCTACCACTTGTTCAGAGGTGCTGCTGGGCCCCTGAAGGCCCTCATAAGCACCATCTCCCTCATTCAGGTTGCTTGCACTGCATGTTTCCAGCACTATGGCTCTAGTTGCATAACCATCATCTTCCTCTCTGCCTTGATATGCTTGCAATTCCTCTTCCTTAGTCACCTGGTCATCCTTTCTTTCAGCCCATGGCTTTCTGAACTGTTCTAATTCCAAATCAGTCTTTGCTCTGTGTGGCTCTGTCTCAAAGATCATAGCACCACTTCTGCTGTCAGATTTTAGCAGTACTTCCTCACATTTATCTGCAGGATTTTCTGCAATAAACATGTCATTACTCAATGGAGCAGGGACACTGCTGAATTCTACCTTTCCACTCGTTATTGTGGAATTACTAGAGGTGAGTGCAAAGGAGGAAACTGCTTTCTTGCTCTGCTCTTGTGAAATGTCTGTTCTTCCTTCAGCTGTATCCCCATCATGGAGTGGTTCTGCATTACCAGTAGAGGTGGCCAAAACTGATTCCTCACAGCTACAGTACTCACTCAGAACTCTCTCTGGCTCAATATGAGCTTTGCTGACAATATGAGGATCTACCAAATCCTTTCTCACTGCATTTCTCAATGTTCCAGTTACTGTTTCAGTACAAGGGTCATCACTCAGAGTCTTGGACTGTAATCCCTTCTGCTCTACAGATATTATAATCAGGGCAGGCTTTAACTCAGACTGATTCATCAAGTGCCTTCCCTGGTTCACACTAGCTAATTTGGGAGTCATTTCCACAGCAAAGACACTGTCTCCATCTTCTCCTGGATGAGTAGGATATTCATTTCCTACTGGTTCAGAGGAACTCCTTAAGGCACCAGTCTGGCAACTTGTAATTTGCTGTGCTGTATCTGTGTGCTCTATCTCAGTGTTACTGACACCTGGTTGCAATGTGGTTTCCAGGACTTTGCAACCAAAGTTAAGGTTAGAAGGATCATCTGGTTTTCTTTCCCCTATCACGACCTCGATATGTGACATTCCTGATTCCAGAACATTTTCCTTTGAACATTTCTGCTGTGTTTTACCAGTACCAGCACAGTTTACAGCCCAATTACAATCTCCATTTTCCACAACAGCAGGAAAACCTATATGACAAGTTGCTATGTTCTCAGTGTCATCAGTGCCAAATTCAACATTAATTTCTGAAGGAAATCTGTCTGCTTTCAGATCTCTTTCAACTTTATACTGATTATTTTTTGAAAGTTCTTGAACATTTAAAATCACTGGTTCACAGCCCAGGGTAGATGAAGTCTCCTTTTGTTTCTGATTACATTCACGTTCATCGGTCTGGGTGGATGAGGATCCACCAGTATCTGCTTCTTCTGGACTAAGGCCACTGCCCTCTTGTTCAGGGTGCAAATAAAGATCAGGGCACTGGAAGGCGCCTGATGGTTGAGAAAGCTCATCTGAGTCTATGCTAGTTTCAAGAAGGAGTCTTTCAACGCCAAATTTGCCCTCTACTCTGACTGCCTTTTCAGAGCTGACAGGTACCCTTCCTAAATTTTTCCAAGTGTATTCAAAATCAAGTCCTTGAAGATGTACTCTGGAGCAAGACCATCTAAATTTATCTTTTGGATGAATGTAGTTCACCAAATATTCTGCCTCGCTTTGAGTACTGATATTTTCAGGCACACTGTGCCATGTTTTACTTCCTATAGTCTCTGAACTTGTATCTTCACAAGTTGAAGGTTTTGATTTGAAGTGGTGCTGGTAAAAAAACGAATGTGACGACAACATGGCCTCTGTATTGCCATGTCTTATCCTTTCACTTGTAGCTTCCTCATTGTCAGCGGGGCTCCTCCTGTTGCAATTTACACTAGACATGGACTCTAGTTCACATTTATACTTGGATGTCTCAGTGGAACTTTTATGGTAAGGTCCATTTGCTTCAGAATGGAGATTAGGCAAACTGCAGCTTGATGCTACATCTGACCGGAAGGAAAGTTGCTGTACCTCAGGTACAATCAAACAACTTTCTGAGTTAGTTCTGAAAAAAGCAATGCTTAATACTGCAGGACAATCCTTCTGTCTTGTAACAGCATCTTTGGTAGATACTGAATTGGTACAGGCCTGTGTTTTACTGATGTCAAACTCTGTTTTATTTTGCAACCCTACTATGAACTTTCTATCCGTCTGTGATATAATGCTCTCTTCACTCACTTGGTTCTCTGTGTTGGAAGTACTGCTGGTTAATGCTACATCTTTAACACCTGCTTTGCATTCTGACTTTGTAGTGTGTGTGCAAAAGTCATTCTTGCTTGGTGCTGCTTTTATTTTGGAAGACAAGTCTAACTGCACCTGCTGACTGAATTCTGCTTGTCTTGAGCACTTAAGTTCACACAGGGCTGTAGGAACACTACAGGACAGATTTGTTTTTTCTGTAAAAAGGCAGTTTGAATCCAAGCAAGTCTCTCCTGTTACATCACTGGCAACAGATTCTGTCTCTGATGCACTCTCATAAAGCTCAGTTTTTACATCTGACAAAGATCCACTCTGATGTGACAGGGTCTCAAAATAGTCTTCATCAGTGTCTTGGCTGGATCCACGTATCTCCAGCTCTATTGTACTTGGAGCAGAAGAACTCAGATCATCTTCAAACTCTCCTTCACTGACGTAGTTGTCAGCTGGCTCTGGGCTCTATGAATAAACAGCAAAGAATTATTTATCAGTGATTTATAGAAAGGAGACTTAAAAAAAAAAACAATGAATAAAAAGACTTCAGGACCATCAATAAGCAAATTGCCAAGTATAACTTCCAAAGGTATCAGCGTGTATTAAATCCACAGTTTTCTTTTCTTAATGTTTCTTAATTCAAAAAAGTCAAATGGAAACCATCCCTTGCAAGTAGATCTAAAAATCCATCTTCATATGTGAGGAGGCAGTTTCTGCCATAAACCAGAGCCGTTGTTACTGTCCAAATTAAACAAACGTGCTTACACATACACATCCAGGTGCAAAGCTGTTCTAACTGGATACCACCCATACCAAAGCCTGAACCAAAGGTGAAAGAAATCTTTGATTTCATTTATAAGAAGGATTAAGCATCACATGCTTAAGTTATCAGTGCACACACAAATCATTTACTGAGAGCAAAAAGATGAAAGCCACACCGTCAACTTTAGGAAACGTCTTTGTCCCATCCTGAGGGAGCGTTGACCTTCTGTTCTTTAACCATCAGAAAGAAGCCTGCATATTGCTTAAGTTTAAAGTAGACAATGAAATCACAATATTTCCTCAGGTAAAAATAGCATTTGCTGTCTGTCAGCTTTAGGCACAGCTCCTGTGGAAGTTCAACAGAAGTTGGACTAAAATATTTAGCTGACTCCAGCCAGTCCAGTAGTATGCAGATTGAGAAGTTATATTATCAGTAGCCTTTGAACCCTAATGCTGGAGGCCTCTTTCACCAGCTTGTGATTACAGTCATCACCAGAATGCTCAGCACATTTCAAAATCCAAAAATAGATGAAATAATGAGCAGTGAAAGATATTTAAAAACAAACAAACAAACAACAGCACAGAAAAGAAAAGAAAGAAAACAAAACAACCCATCAAGAACAAAGCACAAATAAGCAGCAGCCATAAGTTAGAACACGAGCTCCCTTGGCCTCGGTTGCATGTCACCTCCATCAGGATGCTTCATCCCAGAGAACTGAGTCTTCACACTCACAGGAACTCAAATTACAAATCATATCAGAGGATACATCACAGAATTTATGATATTTATCAGAATCAGAATTTATTAGACTCCAAAATAGAGAAGGTAAATTAGAGAAGGGAAAGCGCTAGGAAAATAGGGTTACCTCCAAAGGGAGTTGTGATAAGTTGAGGAAACAGAATAGATTCGAAACAGATAAAAAGCTGGAGAGAGAAGGGAGATCTGCGACAGCACTGAGAGCCTTTCATGGGAGTGCTTTTACCCTTTTTCTCTCATGCAGTTTTGAAAACTCGAGGCATCTCTGTCAAGACTCAATGAAAAGACTGGTGTTTTCTCTTGACAAAGAAAAATATGAACTGAATGGAGGAGGGAGAGGAGGATTCAGTGGTTCACAGATCAAACAAATCAACTTGGCCAAAGTGCAGATAACTGCAGCCTGAGTCATGTCACCAGTAGAGCAATGTGTCCTTTACTGCATGCTATCAGCAATACATAGAGCTGAGGTCCTTCAAGAATGTCAAATCCCACTGCCATCAGGGAACCAGCATCAAGGCAGCAAAGAGCAGCATTTCCCATAACGAGTGAGCAGCACAAACTGTGAGCAGTTGGCTCACCCAGCAGTGAGTACAGCAGCAGCTGTTCCATGGCGACAGCACTGCCTCTCCAACAGCGTTCTGTGCACGGATTTACAGATGGCAATGCACTAAGATAAAAACTGTTCAGGCAAGTAGGAACAAAGTAATGAAGATGTCCAACTGTCCCCAAGGATAATTATGAATTAAATTATAAAAAAAATAACACAAAGATCTCTTGCAGTCTAGCTATCATTCCAAACTGAGCTGTGCTGGGATATTCAGAGTGCGACCACACCACCATCAAATTCATTATTTGTTTTTTTTTTTTATGGGTATTTGGAAAATTTGTGTAATCAAAAGGGAGGCCTCCCAACCTTGTGGGAGAGGAGAAATCTAGTTCTAGCTGTGAAGGACAGCATTTAATAACATCAGCCATCATCCCTGGGACAGGCCCAGCCCTGAACATGGGCCATCCTGACTTTCATCTATTGTCTCTCACTTCTCAGTGCCTCTTCTAGGACAGACCTTTGCTCCAGCCAGCTGTCATACAGTTTGTTTTTCTCCTGACTGGCAATGTGTGTACACTGATAGGATTTGTGGAATGGAGACAGCTCCTTTGATGTAGCCCTGTCCTCTCCTTACAATCATGAGCCTGAGATATGAGTAGACATGTGGTAGTGATTCTCAGCTAAGTTGCTGATCAGCATTAATTTGCATGAAGTTACAATTAGAAAGCCAGAAGCTTCAAAATACCCACCAAGTATCTACACAAAGTCTGCTATGTGTAAAGATGGCATTGATTCCCTGGATGGCTGTGTGGGTACACAATAAGAATATCTCAGATTGCTACTGTTCACCTTCAAACAGTATGTACAACTTGAGCCAGGCAAGGGAAATGGTCTTCAAACTGAAAAACAGGGGCTGTTCGCCAGGTTTGGCAAGTCAAAAGCAGAGCTACAGAAGTGATCTGAAGGTCTGCACCTCCAGTGTACATGTTAAATCCTGAAAGTAAAATATATTTCCCCAGGAACAGCAATCACAGTCTTGACAGCACTCTCCATCAAAGCCAGGTCAGAATTGCTAACTGAGTTTTGATTTGCAACAGGTCTTTTAATTGCATTCGTTCTCCCTGAAACTTTGTTCTGATTTGAGCATGCTGACCTACAGGAAGTGACTTTTATATAACAGCACTTTCAAAACAGAAGGTTTTGCCACTTTACAATGACAAACCAAAGCAAACTGAGGGCTGGCAATGTTGCCAAGTGATATTTGCTCCCATTGGAGCAGCAGGAAGTGTTTTATTTCGAGATGAAGTCTTGTATCATTGTTTATTGAGACCAGATTCTGTATTTGCATTATATGCGTCTTCTGCTGCAGGATATTTAATTCATAAACCATTACATTTCTATATATGGAGCCATACATATATGGAGTCAATACAACAACGTATCTCACTCTTTTGCAAGAGATAGGTGACCTTGCTACTGTTCCCAAACAGTACTGTTGCTTTTTGCTGAAACAGAAGACCTCAAAGCCAATTCTGTTGATTTGTGAGAACTTGCACTATGCTAGCAACAGGAGGAAACAACACACAGATGTCCTCTGTCTGAGTGTCTTGCTCTAGCTGTGCTTAGTGCCTTCACCAGAAATCCTCCCAATTCAAAAATTAGCAGCAATGTGCAAGGAATTGCACAAGGCTCTGGCAGCTATTCGAGTTGGTAGAGCCAGTGAAGGCAAGAGAGAGAAGGGGTTGCAACCAAAGGTGAAAAGAAACGTGCAGAATCAGTGAAGTATCTGAGTACTCCGAGAGCAGCTGAGGAGAACTCAGTGCACGTTGCCCTCTCATCAGCTCGAGGGCAGCATGGCATTTCTGCTCAGTGAGTGCTTCTGCATTGCAGCCCAGGCTCCTGGCCCAGAGGTGAACCTGCCCAATGCAATGTTGTCTCCCTGACACTTGGATCGTGCAAGACTTGGTCAGCAGAACACTGCCACAAGCAGGTGGCCTGCTGCACTTCACACGGCTTCTCTGATTTCCTTCAGCAAGCCAATCCAACATGAAAACATTGCTATAGCTCAAAGCCAAAGCCATTACCTCCCTCCTTTGACATTAACACTTCTGTGCAAACAGCTTAGCGGGAATTCTGGCCAAGATCAAACATGTTGCCCAACCCGTTGTGTCTTTGTAGGCTGGGTGCCATCTAGAGGCTGCCTGATCAGACTCAACAGAGAAATTCATACTCCCTTCAATAAATGCAAACTGCATTCCAGTCTCTTACTGCGCTGCAGGTCACAGAGCTCAACAAGAAATTAGCTTTAGCTTCAGGAGGACTGCCCAGCAGATGAGGAGATGAGGCACTGAAGAGGACTAAAGATTCACTGTGTTATGTAGAAGAGAAATATGCAAGCAGACTGTTTGCAGCAGCAGTACATTTGTATCAGTGTGGCAATATCAGACACCAGTATTGTGACAATATTTGTAGATTTGTTCTCACAACTACATTCAAAACTGACAGCTCATTTGCATGAAAGCAAATCCTGGATTTCAGCAAAAGCTCAAACAGCATCAGTTCACTCTCAAAATGTAAAATATTAAACCGTATTATTAATGCTGTAACAGTTCTGAAATATAAATATATAATTTCTTTATTAAAAAAAAACCACCAATATATGATGGTGAATACAATCTGGAATCTGAATAGCAAAAAATAAAGACTCAAGCAGCTTCACTGCACTTCAAAACTCCGCCTTTGTTGCATTGCAATACTCCCTCTGCTGGCTGATTTGAAAAGGAGTACATTGCTTTGCTGTACTAGCATCGACACACGGAAGGCCTACGTTGCTAGATTTTATTTCCTTCTCATGAAAATAGGAGTATGTTTTGCTTGCCTTACAAGTTAATATTCTACCACCCTTCCTGCATTTCAAACAGATAAAAGCTTGGAAGTACTTCAGAAGAAAAAGGTAGACCTCAGAAGTTGCTATGATCACGTTATATCACAGTGATGTATGATCACAATATATAGTGAGAAGAGATGGGTAGTTCCCAGGAAACAAAGCCTCACTGAAAACGATTTCTGCCAACACAGAAATGCAACGTACTTGGCCACAGGGAAGCTCCTGCTTCACAGTTACAGAAGCAAATGTACATCTGCTTTTCTATAATTTTATTATTCTTCATTCTCTAAGGTAGACGCACTTACGTGAGGCTTAAACTCCCTGCCAGAAGCAACAGTCAGCCCTGTACAGACCAAAAGTCCTGCACAAGGACTTTGTGAATCCTTCTAGAAAGACAGGGCACACACTGAACTCTTGAGCTATTCTGATAGACAGCTAGAAGTACTGCCAGCCTTCTACCAAAGGAAAGTGATACTGGTCCTGCTCGATGAACAGAACACAGTTACTGCTATGTCAAGAGTATCTAAGGACATGCACGAGTAATTCGCTGACTGGGAACCTGTAAGATTCTTGCTAGAACTGGAAAGCTCTGGTGCAGCAGAGCATGCCATGTATCGTGTATTTCTTAACTTCTGTCTTTCCATAAACTTGCTGCAATCCATTTTTTGTAAGTACACTTTAGCACAAATATATTTACTTTATTTAAATCTACTGAGAAATTATACCAGGAATGCTGAATTTGAGGAGCAGGAAGGCACTAAATACTCTGCAGACAAGACAATTTCATCTGAAGAAGAAAGCTGCTGAATAAAAAAACTTCATTAAAGATAAGGTGTGGTCCAAGAAATTTGCTGTGTGCAACCATAGCCACAAGACATGAGCTGGTGCTCCCCCAGTGCCCAGCTATTCAGTGTCCAAGCAGTGAAGGTGGAGGTCAGGTGAAAAGGGTTGAGATACAGGGCTTGTTTGTTCTATACATTAATCCAGTCACTCACTCAGCTTTGAGAACCATAGGTTTTCTTTGTTTGATCAAGAAGATCAGCCTGCAGATACTTTAAGTCAGACTTAATTAAAAGAGCACTTTGATGGAAACGGTCTCGGTGAAGCCTGGGAGACACAAGGCTGTGTCTGATAGAGCATGTCTTGATCTCCTCATGTGTCTTGACCTCCTTGAGATGGAAGCACCATCACAGATTGCCCATTACGCTCAGCCACCACATCTCCCTCTCCATTAAGCTGTTTGTTTTTGAACTATTATCTCTGTGGTCGTGCCACTCCTTTAGATCAGGCCAGTCGCAATATAATAACCCCAAACACTCTTTTGCTGACACATTTTGCTGCTGGGTTCCTGGATGCTATGAAGCCTATGACCTAATTGTGCTATGTGCTTGATAAACACGGCAGGAGCCTTTGCCCCAAAGTGTTTACAATGTAAGATAAAGGGAGGAGAATAGGGAGAGGGAGGAAGTAATCCCTTCGTTTTACATATTCATAAATGACTCTCCCAAAACATACAAAGGCATCTGCAGCTGAGCCCATCTCAGCTCATTATTTTTGTCTCTTCATTTCTCAGTTGAATCTAATGTCTCTTCGAGGGCTGAGGCCTCCTCGCAGATTACTATGTAAACAGAGAAAAAAACTTCAAGGGCAGCAAGGAAAGACAATAACTAAAAGATACGTATGTATGTAGGTCAGCCAGGGACTCACAGGGGTGACAGAAAAGAAATGCACCTTTTCAGGTTGTTTCTTAACTGCATTCTAAGAAAGAATGGGCCCAAAAAAGCAGATAAGAGATGGGCATCGATGGGAATAAAGTATATAGAACGACAGAGAATTCTACTCTTTTTCTCCACATTTGTCATTTTGTATCAGTTGGGATGAGTTCAGTGAGACCCAGTGGGATGCTGTATAACCTGCACCCTGTTACGAGATGTCAGTAATAGAAGCATTATTCTTTCACGTGTCTCGGTCTGACTTACCATCACTAATTGCATGTTCTTGATATTTTATGTAATAGCTTGCTAATAAGGTCAGCCTGCCTTTTGACAGTCAGATGAGGTTTTTCCTTCCTTTTCTTGTCACTGCCCTTCACCTTCAGGCTAAGTCCTGGTCCACATCACTCCATATGCATAAAACTCCTGAGGAGTTCTCCTCATCAGCAGCCCCTGATGACCTTTAGTAGCTGCCACTTGCATGCTTGCCCTGAAGAGTATAATCTGTCTTCTGGGCTCTTGCACAGAAATTGAGTTTACAGGCTTTGCATCCAGAGACAGCTCTTATGAACAGACTGCATCAGATCTGGTGTCAGCAGTCCATGGGAAGGATGAGTTTCTGACATGAGACTAAAGTTCTCTTCCTCCTGAGTTCAGGAAGGACTCGAATCCAGCACAACTTTGCATCCTCACACTTTATTTGAGCTCAGCCTAGTGTGAGATCTTCCAGGGCAAACAGTGTGCTTGCTCCCTTCTTCCTCTCTACACAGTGGCTGAGAAAAATCTCCTCCTCAAGTTTTCACAGGCAGAACAGGGTTACACAGGCCGGTTAGCACAGGGTAACAACCTTCAACAAGAACTTAGTCGCAAGGCTGTTGCAAGACACAGACTCAGCCGCATGAAGTTGTTCCGCATGAAAAAAGTTCTTTTGCTCACTGTTTTCACTGCTCTTCTCGCATGACAGGAAGAAGAAGGGCTATTTACAGGTATTTTAAACTCCATCATTGGAGGCAAGAGAACTGCATCAGCTCTAGGCCTGCTCTGCAGCTGAAACGTAATCAGGCTGCTGCTCAGGCTCAAACTCCTTCTGTGTCCATGTGGCACACTGCGAGGATCAAAGCAAGCCTTTGCTTCTGAGTGCTTGCCAGGGCTTCAGATCTGGAGTGAAGATGAGGGGTACTGCACACTGTGACCTGTGGGCACAAGCCCTTTAGCTCCTGGGGCTCAGGAAATGATTCTTTTTTGGAATAGTTGCTCAGTGTGCAACATAATGCTTCGCTTCTGCTCTGACTATGAGCATTGTATTTCACCTGTGTAAAACAATGGTAACACCTCCCCACCTGAGGGCTAAGCCGTAAATACAAGTTTAAGTGACTGGGCAGAGGAGAATGAAATCCTGACTCCTGAAATCATGACTCCTGACTCATGAGATGAATTGAGGCCCTGCCTTATACTTCAAGACCCACAAGGGATGTGTGATTCTGCATGACCAAAAAGCCTTTCACATAAAATCCTGTGGGATTCTGCTTATCCTTGGAACTTTTTATCCCATCCATGAATTCATTTGATGATGTCACACGATTTGACTTCAATCACTTATACTCACTCACTATGTCAGTGAATCAGTGTAACTACCAGCCGAGCTTTTCCCACGAGATTCATGCCTCATTCATGTCAGTGTCTCCAAGGGATTTGCTGACATTCCCAGCTGCACACATGGCTAAAACAACACACACAGAAGTTACAGTGGCATGAAAAACTTGTGATGGGCAAGGCCTCACCTGAAATTGTTCAAGGAAGCTTGATGTGTAACCTACATCAGAATACAAGAAGCAACTGACAATACCCAAAAGAGCAAGAATGGACCAAGGTGAATAAACTGTGGGAAAAGACCAGCAGTAATCTAGAGAGAGAAATCAATGTGAAAAGACTTTAACTGCTGCTACAAGTTTGTGATCTCTTGGAATGGATAAAACAAGAAGGGTAAATAAAGAACCTAAAATTGAAGTAGATTCTTGCTAGATAAAAGCTAAAACAAGACAAAATATGAATGGGCATGGATTGTCTAGGGGCTAGTATGGAGAAGCCATCACTTTCAGTCTTTAAGTACAGATTAGATGCCCATCTGGCAGGAATGACATTGGTAGAGCTGATCACCAGTGGAAAGACAGATGAGAAGGCCCCTTCTGGCTCCTTGCAGCCCTCTAATTCAATAATTACTAACTTGCAGATGATTATATGCTTGCTTTACTGTGGAACTCATATGTCATTGTAACACAGAGGTGACAGGGAGGAACAGTCCTTACCAAAGAAGTCCTTTAGCAGTTCAGATCTACGAGTAACGTGGGCTGCCCTGAAAATGTAGGTAACCATGTGCTAGTTGCAGAGCTCAGAAAGAGCTCAAGAACATCTTGGAAAAGAAAAGAGAGGTTTAGAAAGAATAACATATGAAGACTGAAAGAACCACTCCACTTCTTAGTCCAGAAAGGATCTCATGCAAAATGGCAGTGTTTATTTTGGTTTCCCTAAATTTTACCAACGAAGTACTAGTTTTACTAGTTTTTGTGGGGTTTGGTTGGCTGTTTGCTTGATTGTTATAGACAGAATAAGAACTGAATAGAAATTGCTGTCCCTGAAAAGTGTTACTTTGATGACCACATCACTAATTAGCTCAGTGGCAAGGATTTGGTGTTTAGTATTACAAGGCTGGGGATGGGATGGGGGGAGGAGAGACAAACTGCAGTAATGCATCCCACTCAATTTCTCCAACTTGACAACGTGTAGAAAAGAGGAAAAGGTCTTTCAGAAGAAAACCCAGTGCAGTAGATCTGTGAGCAAAAGGCAGGGCTGGGTCACACCAAGGTATTTGTTCTTCACCTGTTCCTGGGCTCATAGATGCCCTGCATATCTACCTGGGGATCAGCAAGCAGCCATTCCAAGAGCTTGGGAACACACAGCCAGAGGAGATTGAGTTCCAGCCACTCAATCCATTCCAGTGCCTCACTACAGCTAACCTGAACACATAGAAAGATTTGAAAGCTTACCAGTTCAACCTTGGAGGTGTGCTGTGTAAGCAGAAAGCCCGCTTTCAGCCCTGAAGAATCACAAATACAGCAGCTACAGCCTCCCACCAGGTGATTTGACTGAGCACAGCACTAATTCCAAATCATCACTTGGCCAAAAGAAAGCCGTGCAGAAGTCGTGTCTCATTTGATACTATTTTCAAGGTCATTTCAAGAAAAATGGCACACAGACCTCATGAACATCCCAAAAGCTGTAAACTTCACTTAACAAAGCAGACCTTAACATTGATCTTAACCACAAAGTTTGATTGGCATTTGAAAGGAAACAAAAAGATGCAAATCACACGTGTTGATGTCTTTGAAGATCCCGGCTGGCATTGCTCTGGGTCAGAGCACTCCTCAGTGCTGCTCATTTCTCTGCAGTCAGCCTTTTTGCTTGTTTCACTGCTGACTATGCAACGTACATCAGTCATTGTAAACCTCAGTATCTTTTTCATTCCCTGTCAAGAACAGCACTAACAACAGGCATTATTAAATCATGGTCATCTTAGAGGTACAGTATTGTTCAAGCCAGTCTAAACATTTAATTGCAATATGGTAGCTTATCACAGATAATTGCCGTGGTGAAGACAGGGCAGCTGAAAGGGGATGCAGCTTGCCTTTTGGCTCACAGCATGGAATTCAGTAATAACAAAGGAAGCAGTGCACTGACATACCTCTTAAAACCACACAGAAACCCTATTTCCTCTTAGGATATTAGAGAGAGAACACTTCAGGTTGCTTCTGTGCAGCCCACTGATGATCACTTTGTTTAAAAAGTGCCCAATTCCACACAGACTGTGGTTTGGCTTCTCTTCTTCCATTTTCACTTCTGCAAACAACTGTCCTACCCTGAGATCTGGCTCCATAAATTTTCCTTTAGGAGTACTAACACTTTCTTCCCAACCCTTTGATTTTATTACACACATGGCTATTTCCACTTAGCTGACAGAGACAAACCAAGCAAAGAGTGGTTGTTAGAATCACATCATTTTTAATTTTAAAAAAATTTTAAAAAGAGAGGCAGAAGGAGGAACTGATCCTCCTGTCTTTTTCTTAGATTAAAGTAGAGCAGAATACTGTGAACAGACATACATTGAGCAGAACTTCTGTGACTAGAATAAGTGCAAGGTCTTGAACCTGGGTTGTGGCACCTCCCAGTATCAGTACACACTGGAGGATGTAAGGATAGAAAGCAGCCCTGCTGAAAAAGACCTGGGGCTACTGGTGGATGGCAGCTGGACATGAGCCAGCACTGTGCCCTCACGCTCCACAAATCCAACCATATCCTGGGCTGCACCAAAAGAAGCGTGGCCAGCAGGTCAGGGAGGTGGTCCTGCCCCTCTGCTCTGCACTGTGAGGCCTCACCTGGAGCACTGTGTCCAGATGTGGAGTCCTCAGCACAGGAGAGACATGGAGCTGTTGGAGCACGTCCAGAGGAGGGCCACAGAAATGATGCCAGGGATGGAACAGCTCTCCTACAGGACAGGCTGAGAGAGCTGGGGCTGTGCAGATGGAGAAGAGAAGGCAGGGGGAGAGCTGAGGGCAGCCTGTCAGTATCTAAAGGGGAGCAACAGGAAAGAAGGGGACAGGCTCTTTAGCAGGGTCTGTGGTGACAGGACAAGGGGAAATCATTTTAGATTAAAAGAGGGGAGATTTAAGTTGGATATAAAGAAAAAGTTTTTTACAATAAGGGCAGTGAGATGTTGGCACAGTTTGTCCAGAGATGTGGTGGATGCCCCATCCTTAGAGGCATTCAAGGTCAGGCTGGATGGGGCTCTGAGCACCTGATCCAGCTGCAGATGTCCCTGTTTATTCCACAGGAGTTGGACTGGATGACTTTAAGGGGCCCTTCCAACTCAAACAATTCTATGATTCCAAGATTCTATGATCTTATTTCACAGGTACCTCAGCTAGATACAAAGTCAAATCTATGATGCTCATTGGCCTGTCTCCTCCTTTTATGTTATTAATTATGTTCTTAATTTATAGATATCTGTATAAATCTGATCACACAACCTTTACATTCCAAAGCACACTGGAATGAAGTGATGGAGGTTTCTACAAATCCTAGCTCTTATAGAAGGGAACTCTGCTCCTACAGGCTACAAATATTTTCCAAAGACAGCAGACAGCTTTGTCTAGTAGAAATCCAACACTCCATGAATAGCAATATTTCTCTGACAGCTTCTAGTAGAAGTCTCCAGCCAACAAAGCAACACAGCACAAGTGCAGGCACTGCTTTCACAATTGTCAATACCTCACCTAAAGCCTTCACACAAAATTTAACTCTTGCAAATGACAAAAGTCAAAGCGTGGAATGTAATGTCACACAGATAATAATTCTAGAGGGGAAAGGTTTTCATGTAAGTGTTCAGGTAATTGAATATAAGCTACGACTGTAACATGGTCTAGAGTCAGTACTGTATAAAAGCATCAAACCCACATTTTCCACTGTCCAGTCCCTTGTCCAGCTTTGCATCACTCCTTTCCAGTCCCTCTGCAACCATCTGCCTACCTTGCAGTTCCCGGCTCTCCTGTGTGTTGTATTTGAAGTGGCAGGACTCAATTGCCGGCCCAAGTGCTGCATCCCCATAACTGCTGCAGATGACACTGGGCTGTGATAAGATGGGATGAATTGGCTTCGCTTCTCTTGGTGACACTTTGCTGTGAGGGCTGGGAATCTTTTCTGTTCCCAGCAGTACGACAGTTTACAGCAATTACCTGTTCTTATCTTCCAGATTTTACTCCTGTCACTCCAGTCCTCCCACTGCTTTGTCAGTGCAGAAATAAGCCTCGGGTAAGTTTTCTGCAACATTCTCTCCATTTGTGATCCCAGCTCCACTGCCCGGGCCAGAGTCAAGCTGTCAAGTTCCATCAAGAGCTTCTCCCGAATTCTCCAGTCTGCTGCTTTGTCAATTAGCTGCTCCAGGATCAGCTCCTCCTGCCAACAGCCAAAATCACAGGCTGATGCCAATTCTTGCAATGCCAAAGCAAAGGTCATAAAAGTCTCACCTGGCTGTTGCGCCCGTTGCCTGAACTGAAACCTCTGTAATACCACGCTCTGTCTGGGCTTCACGTGCCCTGAAAACTTCTTCATTGTTTCTTCGAAGGAGGCAGCTGAAAGCAGGCTTGTAAAAATCCTCTAACCTTTCATATCCAAAGATGGGAGAATAGTTCTTAAGGAATCTTCAGTTTTCACTCATCAGTTTGCTGTATCAGCCAAAACTCACACTTAGCCACAGACACTGGGACCGAAGAGACTTTACAGTTCCAGCAATTTCTGCAACGTAAACCAGCAGCAAGATGCAATGGAGCTCCCCAGTCTTCACTGCCACCACCATACAGGTCCAAGGTGTCCCTACCAGCACTGAGCAAGAACACAGAGGCACATCACAACTGCTTTGCCTTGTCACAAGGAAGCTATTGCTTGTCATGTAAGACTCCTGCCTTTCAACGCATGCTGTCTGGCCAGGCAGGAAATGCAGTGCTCCTCCCACACAGGCAGTCAGGGTGGGGGAAGGTGAGCACAAGAGGAGAAAACTCAATGGGCATGGGAAGGAAAGAAGGTGAAATGGAAAGGAACAGTTTTTGTTGCGTTCCACAGCATCCTATAGCAGAGCCTGTCAAAAGCTTATGGGAAATCGAACACAAAATCCATGTTTAATGGTACACAAAATATTGCTCATGGCCACTGAGCCCAACCTCCATCAGCAAAACAACCCCACATACCATTGAGGTGTAGTGAGAAAGCGAGCAAGGCTGAAGTGGAAATGAGATTGCACTTACAGTCAGGGCTGCCATATGTTTGCCCACATAGCTGCAGACCAATGGTTCTTTGTGATTTCATGTCTAAAAATAATGCCTAAGAAAGTCTTCTTCCTGGACAAAGCCTGCTAGCCCAAGTAAGAGTGGCACTGTTCCACAAGCCGTTTGCAGAGGCTGCAGACCTACAGTCCCAGAGTCACATCAGAGCAGCAGAACTGCAGCAAGTTCCCAACCAGGCCTTCCCTCTTCCCAGAGCTGCAGTCTGTCGCTGCTCCCATTCCGAGTTTGTTCAGTGATCACATACAGGTACAACTGGAAACACAGCACCTCCAAAGTGCACGTTGTAGAAAAGATAATGAGAAGGAAGGAGATGTCTTGCTTGCCCTGCACGTTTGTGAATGTGAATGTTACTAAGAGGCACTCTGTAGATCTTATTTGCATTTTGGTACGTGTCTGCTGTGTATCAGAGACCTGAGGGCTCTGCACTTCCCATCCCTGCATTCAAATAGCTCCGATAGAGTTAAGATGTTCTCTACAGCAAACCCCTATACAGGCCAAGATATGATCTTCTCAATGAAATGCTGTAGTAGCCACTGCCATTTGTTCAGAAGAATTGATCAATTGTTTTAATAAGAATAAGACAAAACTGGGGTTTTTTTGGCTGAACAAAAATCCTGAAGGAAACTGGAGAAGCTCAGCTGGAGAACTAACCTGGGTGGGATATGGCTGCCTTACATACTAGAATATGGTTTTCAATTATCCATCACCTCTCTGTGTTCTGATTTACTTCCTTACTTCTTAATGCATTGAGCACTAATCTAAAGGTGAATGCCATCAAATGCTAGCAAACAAAAAAGACATAAGAGGAGGTGGAGGTGGATTGTAATTAACTTAATAAAAAAGTGTTAATCATCTCAATCAGTACACAGATAGACAAAACAAACAAACAAACAAAAAACAATAAATGTGATTGCAATGCCTTTCGCCTAAATTTCTATCAGGTTACAATTCTTAATAGTTCTTTATTTGAGCTGGACAAAACTATCTGTGAAATACACCAATGATATCAGAAAACACTGAAAGATTATGAAGTTTCAGCAGCATAAGTAACTCATGTATTTTGCTTAAGTGCAGCTGCTATTCAGGCACTTCTGGGTATGTGAAGAAATGTTTTCTCTCCTAGAAGATCAGATGAACTAGAACAATAATTGCAGAAAGAATGGAGGAAATCTCAGTATTTCAAATTTAAGGGCTGCTCTGAGAGTTATGCCTCCTGCTTTATGACATCGGCCAATGATATCGGAGGCAGATGTTGGTGGGATGGCAGTAGAGCCTGAATCTTCCCACCAGTATCCTGTTGTGTGTTGTTGCTGTGTGACAGAGGGCAGCAGAGGGGCAGTCTGATAGAATGGCAGCTGATGTGCAAGTGCGGATGGAGCAAAGGTGTGGGATTGAATTCCTCCATGGGCAAAAAGTGGCACCCACTGACATTCATTCATGCTTGCTGAACACTGATGGAGACCAAACAGAGGATGTAGCACAGTGAGGCATGGGCGGAGTGGCCACATCAGCATGGAAAACAAGCCGTGTTCCAGAGAACCTGAGCATGTTCATGCAGACATATCACACCACAAAAGCATCTTGATCAGCTCATTTGGACAAATTGGCCAATTACAACCAGGGAACTGAGTGCAAAGCTGCATATCAGCTGCAATGCTTTGGAAATAATGACAGCAGTATTGGAATATCACAAAGTTTGCTCCAGGTGGGTTGCATGAATGATCACACAGGAACAGAAAGAACACTGTCTGCAAGTTTGTCAGGACAAATTAAACCAATATGAGGCTGAAGGTGACAGTTTCCTGCTTTGCATCATTACCAGTGACAGGATGTGGTGACACCACAATGAGCCGGAGTGAAAATGGCAATCCACAGCATGGTGACATGTGAATTCCCACTGCAGAAAAAGTTGAAGAGACAGCCATCAGAAAGCAAAGTGATGTGTGGAACAGGAAAGGAATGATCCTTCTGGATTTCCCGGAACCTGAACAAACCAGCAGCTACATCATGACACTGACTAAGCTGAAGGCTCAAAATTCCAGAGTCAGGCCAGAGGAGAAGATAACCTTTATTTTGCAAAACAGTAATACCAGATTGTCAATCTTGGCTGGACTGTCCTGCCATGCCTACCATACAGTCTAGATTTGGTGCCTTCTGACTTTTGTCTACTTGGGCCAGTGAAAGATGGACTGCATGGGGAATGTTTGCCTTGCAAAGATGCCATCAGAGCAGCAGTGGGTCACCTCCACTAGTGCCAATTTTTATGAGCACGGCATGCAGGCCCTTGTTCATCGCTGGCAAAAATGCATTGTTGTTGGTGGTGACTATGTTGGAAAAGAGTTTTGTAGCTGAGTATTTGCTCTATCAAATAGTGTTATCGTGCTCTCTGTATCTGCTGTCATTTCAAGGAGACAAAGAGAAGGAAGTACTTTCTGAGTGACCTATGTATTTCTAGGCTGAATGAGACATCCTTTAACATACGAACCCACTGCACGCTTTGTGCCATCCCCTACTTCCCCTACCACACAGAGAAAGGAGGCTTAGAGACGTTATTAGTTTTGGTCTTGACAATAAATAAGACAAAGCTAGGAGAAGCAGCTCAGGCTTCAGCATCTCAGTCCCCTTAGTTTAGCAGCTCATTAAGGCTGTGTTCCCCCTGCAGCTCTACTTCTGAAAATATTGTGCAAGCAGTCAAAAATTGCTGATAATATCTATTGCAGCTCTTGATAATATCTGAACCTATTTAAAGACAGTCATATTTAAAGAGACTTCTCTGACTGGAGACCCTGAGCTACCAACTGTTGACAGCTGACAGCACACTCTTCACTAGCTTCACTCAATGTCTGTAGTACTCTTAGAGCTGTTCCTGGGCATCTTTTGACTGCTGAGAGATGCAGGATGCTGGGCCAAGCAAATCCACCTGGCCACTGCGGCAGTTCTAATCACCACTTCTCACAGAAGAGAAAATAAGCTCAAACAGGATGATTCCAAATAAAGTGACCCCCTTCACGGTATTCCAAGATGGATTTTTAAACAGAGACATGATTTTTCATGCCTCCCTTGGAAAATCTGCCTATAAAAATCAGTATTGAAAGCCTTTTGCTGTGTAGTATGGAAAATCAAATAAAGTAATCAGACAGAGTTAAGCAGAGATACGCAACAAAGTGGTTTTGTTGTGTTCAGGGCCATGCTGGATGGGGCCTTGAGCAGCCTGATACATGGTTTAGTAGGAGCTATTGGGAATAGGTGAACGGTTGGACTGGGTGATCTTTTAGGTCTTTTCCAACCTTAGTGATTCTATGATTCTATGATTCTGTGATTGCCTGGTTTAGTGGCTATAACTCCACCTGTGGCAGAAGTGTTGGAACTAGATGATCTTTGAGGTTCCTTCCAATCCAAGCCATTCTATGGTTCTATTACTTCAGTGAAAGTTAAAACATCTCTTCAAATGAAGAGGTCTTGACCTCTACAATGCAGTGGGTCAAAAGCACACCATCTGACCTTGGTCTAATTTGTGGTGACACAAATAACTGGACTTAGGGAGAGATGGCCAGAAAGATTATCCTGCACACGCAGAGCAAGTGGTGCTCATTAACCATGGCTGACCTTCAAGAGATCCTGGTGAGGAATGAGTCATTTGACAACAATATTGACTCAGCCATCTCCATCTACTCTTTCTTCTGAGCTGGAGAAGCTGCTTTTGTGAAAGCAGTTTGCCGTGCACGTTCCCAGGAGCCATCAGGAGAATCCCAGTACAGGAGGGCCAGAAACCTGCCTGGGAACAGGATGGTGGCATGGGACAGTTGCTGTGACAAATGGGTCCCGTATGAACGGACCTGGTGGGTTAGATATAGATTCCAGCTATACTCAGACACCTTATTTAAACTCCTAGTGCATTTTTGTTGCTACTGTTCCTTTGCCTTAGTTATGAAACATTCTCAAATGAAAGAATTTACCCTGATAAACTATAAGGTGTTCACAAATCCACCTAGTAGAGCATTTCATTACTAGTTAGCTGTTTGGAAGTTTGCTCCTCTTGGAGGTGTTAATTATCTTCCTAAGAGTTCTGCATTCAAAGTCTACAGGAATGTCAAGATAATTGCTGAGGAAAAGCTGAGTGCCCCACCTGCTATCTAACTTAAGAGAAACCAGCTGTGCTGGTGTGCCTGTGTCTTCTTTAGAGACAGAAGTTCAGCAAGGAGGAACAGCTGACCAAGCAGGAGAAGGAGACGCTTCTCGGAGTTCCAAAGCAGTGTTTGCTCTGGAGATTAACAAGGGAAGAGAAGGTTAATCCAGCCACACTATAGAGAGCTCCTTCAGGAAATCATCTTTCCAAGAGTCCTGCCTGTACAGGACAGGCATACAAGGGATGTCAGTAAGGCACAGGCACACATGCACATTCTGCTCCACATCACAGAGCACACGAGTGGCAGCAGGAAGGAAAGCTGTGCGTTCAGTGCCTACTGTGTGGCAGGATGCCATTGATACAAGAGGCAGCAGTCCTCACAGGTCACCCAGCCACATCACTGCCAGCAGCTTTGTCAGTGGCAGGAGCGTTGCAGAACCTAAGCAATGCTGTGAGTGTTCAGGACACCGATAGAGGCTCTGATCTTCAACAGCGCAGCACTGACAAAGAGCTGTGTGCATCTTGAGCTTCCATTTACTTTGGCTTCACTGTTAAGACATGATTAAGCCACGTTGTGCCCTAGAAAGATAAGAACACCAGTGGGGCATAAATATGCAAATAAAATGTGCATAAGGTTTAAAATGATGCATAAATATAATTCTGAAGTATCACCTAAACCTTCTCGTCTACAAAGATTACAGCACAGGACAAACCAGAGAAGGAAGATTAGATGTTTCTGCTTTCCACCATACTTGAAACTGCTGACTTGGGAATATAAACAACTCGATTACATTGTAAATAAGAAGAACAACAGCTTCAATGGAAACCATGATGTTTTAAACAAGTCCTTCCTTTTTGTAACTACTACTTTGCTCCACTTTAGTGTGACTGAGCATCAGTTTTCAACAGTAATTACAGCTGCTTTGCATCAGAGGCATTTTCCCTGCCATTGCCCACCCACTGCTGTGCTGCTGTTCTGAGGAGTGATGCACACCTGTGCACGTATCAGGAGACTTCATCCTGGAACTCGAAATACAAGAAACATGGAACAGTGCGTTACCCAGAATACTTGCTGTCACTGAATTAAATGAATGCACAGCTGTTTCTTTTGCACTCCCTGTAAAGAAAGCATTCTGATTTTCTAAGTTTGTGATGGACAATTGAGGAACAAAACCTTTTCTTCGAAAAAGATATACTTCTATGGTTTCTGACCACAGAAGATAAGGCCCACGAGCACAACATGAACAGAAAAGGGCAAGATATAGATTGTCTCTATAAGTCCTATGGGTTGAAAACCAGTAGGTAAAACTAGCCTGTATACCTACATGATTTTGTGGACAACAAAATATTAAGGTGATACATTTATCACTGCAAGCTTTGCTAACGAATCTACACTTCTTTTTAGATCAGTATAGTCTCCCATCAATCATCATTCTCTTTCTTTTCCTCATCTTTCCCATTTCAGCAGACTTGTTATCACAGATTGCATCCTCAGTACCTGTGTTTGTAATCTGCACATTTCCACGGGCTGCAACCAGCATTTCTGCAGCCCCAGCCCAGTGCTCCCAGGTGTGTGGTGCAGCCTTACCACTGTGGGAGGCAGTTCTTTGGGCATGCTTGCTGTGAAGCGTGCTCTTTAACTTGTTGGCTATGAAGGACCATTTGGAGCTTGATGTCTTCGCAATACAACATCGAAAAAATCCTGAGCACATCTCTTGCCCTTCTGTCTTCTGCAGGATGGCACCAAGACACCAGAATTTCTGACACAATGCCCATTTTCGCCCACCACATTAACTACTCAACGATTAGAGAAGCCCATGTATGAGTTCCTCAATGGCTGAATGTGTTTGAAAGAAATGTCTCTGCCCCCCTGCACTCAGCAGTGTGTAGCCTCACAGAAGATGGATTCAGTACCAAAACACATTGCATATGAGTGCTAACTCATATGCTCACAAGCAATGGAGAACAAGGTGATGCTCTCCTGTCAGTTTTTGTTCCAGGGCACAGGGCAAGAGTAGCACTTGCAAGCCCACTGCCTTTAGGCTCTATTTCCAATCTAAAACATTAATGTAATGATCTCCCTGTGAGCAACGTCAGGATTTCACATTACTTATAACAGCAACAGAGGTTTTTCAGTCAGGAAATTTCGAAACAGTAACAACTAAAATTCTGGTTTGCTGCAAAGCCAAATTCCGCTTGTAAAGGAACACCAGCTGTAAGAATTACCACTCTGCTGCTAATTGTGGCTTCCAGCCATCTTGCAGATGGCACAGAACTGTGCAGTCTATTGTTTCAGTTTATCCCAGGATCTACATTTAGACATTCCATCAGTGCAGCTTTGAGGTCAGTTCTACTTCAGTAAGAACAAAACAAAGAGTTCTGCACAGCCAGAAGGTTGTTTTTGCATTGACAGCTTTCATAGCCTGACAAAAATCTCCATTCTATTCATAGAATGCACAAAAACACACAAGAGGCTTTTCTTAAATGCCATGCCAAAACTACTACAAATAGTCCCCTGTTCCAGATTTAAGATTTAAGCCTTCTTTGCTGTTAAAGAACTATACAGTATGTGCTATATACCAACTAATAGCAAGGTTTTCGTCATTTTGAATAGCAAAAAAGGATCTCTGGATGCTCATGACATGACTAACAATGGCTGCTTTTTCTGCTCACTGCTTGCCATGCTTTCAGAACACCACTTTTACCCATCAGGGTGAAACCTATCATCATCAGGATTAATGATGAGGTTACCCATCAAGGTTAATCATGGGCTAGCTGTGCCGATCAATCCACAGATCTGCCCACGTTTCCCTAAGAAACCCCCAGTGGCTAGGAATCCTGAACCATCAGCATTACTGGAACATAAACAAGAGAAAAAACTACCTAAACCCGAGGAAGCTCACATTACTCAGATGAAATGGATGAAATGGACAAAACCAAAGGGGTTGTAAATGAAGATTCCTATGCCTTTTGTCCTAGAAGGAGAACTCTCTTTGGGCATCTTCTGAGTCCAGAAACCTGCAATTGCTGCCAGGATAAACTCACTAAAAGCTCTGCTTTTAGCAACTACCGTGTTTTTTTCTGGCAACTCTTGGGCCCAGTAGTTTTTCTGCTAGTCGCTCTCACAGTCCATTTCATGCCGCCGGCTGTATCTTTGCATTCCACCATTCTCCTCATTGCTCAACTGCACAAATGCAGTTATTCTCCTGTATTCTTCAACACAGTCTCCCCAACCCAAAAGGAAGAGCTCCTCTCCTCCTTCTCAGCCATCGACTTCTAATGAAAGAGAGGAGCACGTATCACATACCACGCAAAAACAAATTGACAAGCCAGGTGTCAGAGAGCCCTTCCCAGGAAAGGTTTTTGCAACCATGAGCTCACATGCTAACAGCGCCTTGGTTGAAACTACTTGGAAATGGACACTGAAAAGCATGAAGCAAACATCCAGTGCATCATGATGGCAAAAAGGTGTCTGGGCACAGAAAGGAGCTGCTGGAACTCCTCAGCCACAGCACATCTCTGCTTCTGCTGCCACAGGGCACGGCTGGGACCCGGTGAGAAAGAGGGTGAGTGACCGAGGCAGCAGCAGGATGAATTCTGCACTGTCACCTGACCTCCAATGCCTGTCTCCCTCAATAAACAATTGCTGAGATTTTGAAGAAAGGAGGAGATTCCTGGATTAAACAGAAGAGGAAGCTATCTGGGCCATTGTGGAGCAGGAAACAAGTATCCACAAATCTGCAGTAAATCAGAAACCAGGGTCTTCCCCTACTGACAAATGTCTATCCTGAGCACACAACCTGGACTTTGACTTTCAGAGAAGGGTATGAAAAGACATTCTGACAATTTCATTCAAAAGTTCATTCAAATGTATGTCACAAACACTGCAGTGCAGCTTGATTTGCCCTCTGTGCATACACCGTGTATAAAGGTAAAGGAAGATGATACTGCAAACACCCTGTAGTACTGAGACAGGTCCAACAGGATGAGCTGACAGAGATTTTTTTGTGATCACAAACCTCATCAAGCATCAACAGCAGGAAACGCACAAAAATTGCAAGGGGTATTTTCCCCAGCACAGGCAAACATGCTATTACAGCTTTTACTGCAGAACCACATCAACTCTGGTGTGTAAAATTAAGATAATGAGTTTAAAAATAAATTTAGGTTTGAATAACATTAACAGGATCAGGATTGGTAGAAGGCTGGCATTAAATCTGGATCTCAGTAAACAATAGCAGGTACAACAGCACTTTGCAAACTCATGAAGTCCAACTTCCCAGTTGGCATTTCACAGATTCCTTGCACTGGTGGTTACAGCTCACTAGGGGCAAAACAGTACTGAAAGCAGTGGTGTTTAAAAAAGAAGGCCATGTCAGGACTGACAGCAATATACAGACTAATACATATAGGAACACGTATATTTATATTTCTCATTTAAAAGCATAGAGCATCCAAGGAAAGCTGTGAACCCCAGGGTTACATGACAAACAGGATGACTGCAATACTCAGTAAAGCAGCAATAACCTCAAGAATCATAGAATCACAGAATCACCAAGGTTGGAAAAAACCTCCAAACCATCCAGTCCAACTGTCCATGTGCCATCAATATTTCCCAACTAAACCATGTTCCTCAGTACCACATCCACATGTTTTTTGGATACCTACAGGGACGGTGACGCCACCACCCAGGGAGGTGCCCAGGTGCCCAGGGACTGCCCAGGGAGGGCAGTCCGTTCCAGGACATGACCACCCTCTTGCAGAATAAATTGTTCCTAACATCCAACCTGAATCTCCCCTGGCACAACTTGAGGCACTCCAGATGCATTTCTTCAGTCCTAAACAGCTTTTCATATCAAATACCAAAGTATTTAATATTAATGACCTGAATCTCCTGGGAAAAACACCAGTCCCCATACTGACAGCACAGAAGAGGGTTAATTCTGTTTTACTCCTGCATAACTGTGAATCCAGGGCTCCTACATTACCATATAAGTTCAGTAGTCTGAGCTCCAAACCTGTATCAATTATTTTACAATCATGCAGATTCCATCAGTTTTAAGACTGTGAATACACCCAGGAACATTATATTGCCATGAAGAGCTATATCTGTTAGGTGGTTCATCTACTTCATGGTGTATGGCATCACCACATCAAACAAAGGCAGCAGCAACAAACCTGCACGAGGAGCACATCCCTTAGTGAGAACAAGAAATGAATGGATCGGGCCCAAGGAGAGTGAGGGCTCATGCCAGCAGCTGCTGCTCAGGAAGAGCTGTGTTAATTCCACTCCTACTTACCTCTGTAGGTAGAGATCATTGACCCAGGATCTTCAGTGCCTGCTGGACCCCGTGTGCCAAGTGATCATTGAGCACCTCAGAGATGGTGAGTATGGCATGGCACGCTCAATGCAAACGGCTGCCCCAGCAAAACTTTACTCTTCACCAGCTGTATTTCGCTGAGCTATTACAACAAACATGCTGCTCCCCAGCACAGCTCTCTGATGAGGCAGACAGAGCGTGGCTCCAACAGCCTCACCTAGAAGCTTTTAGACAATCCTTCATTACTCACCAGGCACTTCACTGGTTCTGAATGGTGACTTCCTACAAAAAGTGTGATTCAGCAGAACCAGGAATAGCTGAGAGATCTCCTGGGTTGGGTGAGAAGCCTCTTCTGTTACTACTTTGCAGAGAAAAAGCAGAACTGCAAGGGGATTGTTTGGACTTTCTTCTCAGTGAACCATGTGCAATTTTAAGGATATTTCAAATTTAAACACTTATGATGTTAGGAATAGGACCACATCTTCAGCAGGGCAAACGTTCAGGTTTGTTGAAGAGCTCACACAAAGCTTGCAGCACTGAATTTGGTACAGTGGAGACTTGCCCTGCAAAATGCAATGTGCCTTTTCCTGTGTCCTAACTGCGCCTTGCACCCCTGCCCTCTGTCTTCTTTCCAAGTAGAATGCTTCATGACTCGAGTGTGTCTACCAAGCTGAGATACATAGTGTTCTAACTTAAGCTCTCCTCTGGGACACCAGACAGTTTAAAGAAGTTAATTCAGTCGGGCTTTGCCGGATTTCCAGCATTGCCTTGGCTTGCTTCGTGTTGTGCCATAATGCTTCTGTCTGTAGCATGAGCACAGCGTGAGTTTGAATCAGTGTAACAGCAGTTAAACTGCAAAAGATGATGAGATTAATATTTATATCAAGATTATCAAGATCAGCATCAAAATTAAAGCCCAGACCATAGCTGGTCTCTGACACAGGGCCAATTCTTATACACCTGTGATCAAGTATACCTGGAGTTCTCATTTGCAACTTGAAACATGCAGGATTTCCACTGTTAACTTCGTCTGCTGTAGTTTAAAACAAATATGGGGAATTAAGATAAAATATTTTTCATCAAATGTTGGACTTTGGAAGGAGGCCTTGGCCCTCACTTTCTTCCTAGAGCTCCCAGAAGATGAGATGAACATTTCTTTCCTGCAACATTTCTTTCCAGAGCTCCTATCTCTGAATTTTCACACAACTGAAATGTATTGTGGTTTTTTTTGCTTCTTTCTTTCTTCCATTAGAGGAAATAACTGTACATCAAGCCAACTATCTGACAGATAACATATACTGCATGTAATGCACCCATTGTTTTTATTCCCAATGCAGTAGGGATCAGAAGCCAAAGGTAACTGGCAGAAGGCTGATGAGCAGTGTGGGGATCTACGTCAGCAAAGTGATCCATGGACCTGTACTTTCTTTTTCGTCTTCATGAAAAACGGTCTCAGAGCCCCTGAGAACTGGGAGTGTGAGAGCCTTCCCACCTCTGTGAGCAACCGGGTAACTATTCTTAGTTATTCTCTCAGGAAAAAACAAAAGCATTACTCTGTGCAGAGTGCTTGAAGCATGTGCTGACTTGGCGTTTAGCTGTGTCATCCACATTTTAAGCCGCAACAATGCAAACACAGGAGAGGTTTGGATAATGTTCAGCAACAGCAGGGAGCACTGCCAAATCAATTAGTGCTCCCATAATAATTAATTGGGACAGCTCAGTGTTCTTATTTATAGAACACTTGGGTAATAATCCAACACGAATTACCACACTGAATCCACGAGACTAACTAAATACAACACGTATTTTATAAATCATGCCATAAATGTGCTTAAATCAACTTGAGAATGGGTTCACAGGACTACTGCTCTTTGGCATTGCACAATGCTCACCCATTCTCCAAAGTAAAATATGCCAAGCAGGGTGCTCACATTTAAACCCTTGTCTGAAAAGGAGACAGTCCTGAAGCATAAAGCCATGTTATGGTTTCCACTGGATTGTTCCTGAGTGAAGGTGCTACTCACCAGTCTGTGATTTGTGGAACACAGTTTCCTATTCTGATAGCATCACCAAACAATGAACACTGATTATCTCTTTTCCCAGAATAGCGACCTCCCCTTACTCCACCAGCTGCAATGCACCTGCTTTTTGAGGACCTTCAGGCACAACATCAAGTTGTCACATAGAAATATGTTTCAAGAATGGTCAGCCAAAAATCCATTTCTTAGCACAAATGGGAAGGTGTGCATTGTGTCAGCCTGGGGAGCAATGCTACTCTCAGTTTCTCCCACATCCTTGCTGTCACTGCTTCAAATAAAAGCACATTAGATCATATTTTTTGCTGCTTCAAATGAGCACAGCTTCTCTGAAACACTAAAGATCCAAAGCTGGGATGTGTCCTCATCACCTCTCAGTAGTTTTATTACATGGCATACACAAACCCATCTGTTTAACAAACAGCACACAAATGCGTGGCTTCAACCCCTCTTCCAGCATCTCTGCCTCCAAACTCCTCATGCAAGTGTGCAAGTGGACCTGAAGCACAGGAAGGGCCCTCCAGGAGTTTCAGCCTGCAATTTTCAATCAAAAATTCGGATCGGGGATTCATCATAGGAGGGCTTGTGGTTAATGGAAGATCTTACGCTAATAGAAAATCCTGCTTCATGTTTACATGCAAAGGGTTGCCCCACAGAGATGTTGAAGCTTGTACAAGATTTACTGGGTGAGGCTTTTCAGTGACAGCACTATGCAACCTGCACTGGGAAATTAAGGGAGTTTCTCACAAGGGAAAAGTGATAAGAGCAGATACAGCATAGAAATCAGCAGCTGGATAAGACTGGACAAGAACAGATGCAGCTCAAGAGCAATCAGAGAGAAAGGAAAACTAGTTTGTACTCCTCAAATTGAGATTTTGCTGCGGAGGATTATCTCCATCCTGCACCAGAAAGCAGTGACAGACCAGAGGAAACTGCCCAGACACAGACTCATACTTGGCCCACAGGCAGAGCTGACATGCTCTGAACTCACCTCTAATTTACAGCACAGGGCCCAGCAGTGTGCACACACCCTGAGCAGATGCACGTGGGATCTCCTCAACCTTCAGAAATGCAGCCCGTTCCTATTCCCTACTCTGGAGGACTTTACCCCCAGACTGGATTTACATCAGCCCAAAGCAAGTAAGGCTAATATTCTTATATAGTTTGATTTAGCCATGCTTGATATGCATATGAGAAATAGAAGAGCCATCTGCTTTGTTTAAATAATCATCTTCCGTGGAAAGCTTGTCTTCTAACGGGGCTCAAGGACAGCACCCTGCTGTCCATATGTAAGAGGACTACTCATGTTGTTACTGTTTTCTCTTGGCCACCTTCATGTTCAGAACTGGAATTGTAGAATCATAGAATCACAGAATGGTTTGGGTTGGAAGGGACCTTTCAGATCTCCTGGTTCCAACCCCTGCTGTAGCAGGGACACCTCCCATAGCCCAGGTTGCTCACAGCCCCATCCAGCCTGGCCTGGAGTGCTCCCAGGGAGGAGCCACAGCCTCACTGGGCAACCTGTTCCAGGGTCTCACCACCCTCACAGGAAAGAATTTCTTTCTAATATCTAGTCTAAATCTACCATCTTCCAGTTTAAAGCCATTTCCCCTCATTCCCTCACTACCTGCCCTTATAAAAGGTCCCTCCCCAGCTTTCCTGTAGGTCTGCAGGTCCTGGAAGGCTGCTGCAAGGTCTCCTTGGAGCCTTCACTTCTCTGGGCTGAAGAGTTTCAGCTCTCTCAGCCTGTCCTTGTGAGGAGGAGCTCAAGCACTCTGATCAACTTCATGCCCTCCTCTGGACCTGCTCCAAGCTCCATGTCCTTCTTGAGTTGGGGGCCCCAGAACTGGATGCAATACTCCAGGTGGGGTCTCACAAGAGCAAGGCAGAGGGACAGAATCACCTCCTACGACCTGCTGGGCACGCTTCTCGTGATGCAACCCAGGATACAGAAGGTGAATAAAAGCCAAATGCAGGAGTCACCCTTCATCTCTCATTCCTACAGCCCCCCAGAACTGTTCATCTCTCTGTGAGACAGCTGTGGCTTTACTCTGGGGCTGTGTTGATGCCCAGGTTGGTGCATGCAGGCTGCACATCTCCCTTACTATTGGCACTAAGGAGTGCAGCTCTTCAGGTCTCTTCTCTGAAGCTGTTTTAGTTCTAATAATCAAGATGATCACTTTGCTTTGAATGTGGCAACTTCAGGGCCAGGTTGGGCTCCTCTAACCAAGCAATGGCATTCGTATCAGGTAATGAACTAAAAGAAGCTCGGCCTCAGACTCATCAAATGAGCACATGCTGACAGCTATTGCTTCATGTCTTCAAGATTTTGCATGGACTGCAAAAAAACAAGTTTCAGGCTATTGCATTTCCTCTCCCCTACATCCAACAGAAGAGAGATCACACCTGATCAGAGCACCCAGTCCAGTGTCTTATCTCCAGCAGTTGACAGAAGATTTCATAAAGAGGAGAAAAAGGACAGCACAAGCAGATGGCAACATTGCCTTACTGCTCTCTTTCAGACTCCTTCCTTAAATACTGTGGTCAGCATTAAGCCAATAGCAAAGGTGTTTCCTGTTGTGGTTTCTGCTTTAATAAGCATCATCTCCTGCCCTTACAACACACAAATGCATTCACAGTGGGGAAGGAACCGAATAATCTCATTTTATTCTAGCTAGAAAAGAAAATCAGGCTTTTTAAATCTTTTCTTTTTTTTCCAAGCACATAATTTGACCCAGCAAAAAGTAATCATTTTCCTTACAAATTCTTTGTCCCATATCCTTACATCCTTACAAATTCTCCACCTTTTAAGAGCTTTGTGGTGAGTTTTATATCTTACATGTTGCCATCATATGATGAAATGCAGACCTTCTCACAGCCACAGAGAAATGACAGAAATGTTATGCCTTCTCTGTGCCTCCTAACACGACCCATTCATGCCTTTGTCATTCTGCTTGTGGGGTCCATCCTAGGTGCAGCCCGAGGCACTTATCCCTTGGAGAGGACAACATTTAAAGGAAAGATTACTTAGGATCACAACATGATGGTGCAAAGGTGCCAAAACCAGGTTGAATCAGAAGTATCAGATTCATGGTTGTCATATTTTGCTGCATGGTTCTGCAGCGTAAGCACGGACACAAACAGAGACACATTGAGCAGTACACAGAGCCCAAGTCACTGCCAAGCCCTACTGTTCTGCCTCAAAAGCTCTTGCTGTCCTAGGTCAGTCACTAGGCATTAGGTATGTACCCCCAGGTGTTTGACTCCCGCTTTGGAAACTTCAAAAGTTTGAGATTATATGCCAAGACCAGAATATGTTGTGATTTCTGCAATTAATTACTGCACAGTTGTTGGATACGTAACTTCTGTCCGCAAAGCCAGATTTCTAAAAGTTAGGTTTCCTTAGGGGAAAAAATTACACTGGCAACATCTCCAACTTCATAGAGCTTTACTGGTCAAAAGGACAAAAAGCAATCCCAGTCTGAACTACGGTCTGTTAAAAATAATAATCACAAATTGTAATTGTCCATAGTTAGCTCTCAGGGGAGAACAACAGCCTTGTTAAGGATTTGAAATACTTGATCAGATGGGAGAATATAAAATAAACGCTGCTGATCAAAGCTGAGAAGTGGAAAGGAATGTTGAGTGAAGCAGGAAAGAAAACTGATGTACTTTGTTGTGCAATTGTTTGATCAGCTGCACCGCCACTCCCAGAGTCCTCATGGCACTGGGGAAGAGGGCAAGGGACAAGATTATCTGTCTCCTACTTCAGAAAGCAGCAGAAATAAAAATGAGCTGGCCACAGAAAGTAGTTGAGAACAAGATGATTACTGGCTTTCCATTGTGCTTCTCAAATTCTAATTCTCAAAACTGGACTGTGCTATTGGGCTGGTACAAAAGACCAGGAAAAAGAGACACTCATTCTTAAAGATCACAGGTCCCCATCATCATGTCCTGCCTTCTCCCCTCTGCATTTCTTCTATTTACCCTGTTGCAGGGGTGATTCCTGCTTGAAAACAATGAGGACACCGCACACTTCAGAGTTCAGTGCATTAACTTCTCCTTTGTTAAGAGCTGGATTTGAAGCCCAAGCCTGCCTCAAGCAAAGTAAGTGTGGGCATTTCATCTTGTTCACCAGGAGCCACCAATAAAGTAACCCACATCTGCACTGAAGCAGAAATCCCTGCCCAAACAAGTCCTAAAACTGGAAAAGCAAGTGTGGGTGCTTGGAAAATATGTCAGCCCTGAGCAGCAAATGGGCAGCCCAGGCAGCACCTGTGATATGTACAGCACAGCCTGCTACTATTTGGTGTTCTGCTTATGGTTAAAAGCAAAATGCAGTGCAGTAAGGACAACTGATAGAGGGAGGAGAGAACTGAACTGTGTAAGCTGCCACTCTGTGGTTTGAAGCAGTGCTGAGTGTATCAGCATAGCTTGCCTAGCTTCCAGACATCCACAGTCCAGCCTGAGTCATGGCTCTCTATTCCGAAATGGAAGAAAAAATTGATAACAAACTAAAGTGGAAACTTTATCACATGTGAAGAGGCACAAAGCCTGGACTGTAATGTTAGCAGCAGATGCCAACTCACCACGTTCCCTCAGAAAGCATTCAGCACAGCAGCACGAGAAACCACCAGCATTCACATCACCTCATAGGTGAGAGCAAAGAGAAATTTGCAACCTGGGGCAGGAAGGATACAGTTTTCCTTTTGGGAAGTGCTGTAAGTTTTGCACAAAGGAGCAGACACGAGCTGTGGCAGCAGGGGGAGCCCGGCCACAGCACTGCTCAGAGTGCCAGCACCACGCTGTTCTTGAATGGAGTTTTCCTGACACAGTAAAGCTGTACTTAATCCTCCTAGAGCTGTGTAATACACTGGAAAAAAAAAGAAAGAAAAAAAAAACAAAACCAAAAAACCTTGCAAGTTGCTCATTATGGCACAACAAAGCCATGGAAATTTAACATGCTGGGGGAGAAGCAGCTGGAGGCTGGCAAAAGGGCACCGTGATGAAGAGGAAGATGAAATAAACGAAAGGATGTAGGTGGTCTCCAGCACTATAGACCCCTATCCCTCTATCACACATGCTCAGAGGGACATTAGCATATATTAGAGAGCTCTTAGAAAACAATGAATATGTATGCCAATGTATTACACATATATGTCTTAACAATTCAGATGCAGAACCTGAACTCCAGGAGTACACACTTGATCTGTCAAGTTGCCCAGTACGTATTGTAAAAATGAAGGGATACCAGCTTTCTAACACCACTCTGGAGTTAGAAAGTTTTCTTTTTCCGATGATACCAGCACACTGCATCTTGCATTCTCTTCCAGACTGCACTCCTCATCCCTTCCTGAGCTTTACAGCACAAACTGCAGCACAGCAGTTAATGTGAAAGTACTTCAGCTCAGACCTAGCCCAGCCTTTACTTCTGACACCTGCTGCTCTCTGTGAGCAGGCTGCATGGAGGCACAGGGGAGAGCTGGGCAGGAGGGAAACAGCTTTGGAGCAGATCAGCACAAGTCACAAATGCTCTGCCAGAATTCCACTTGGTCAAACATTCAACTTCAGGTGAAGTGCATCAAAGTTGAAGTTCAACACTGAGTAATAATCCTCTAAAGTACAATGTAAATCAGAACACAGCATGTAAAGACGTGCAAGGTTATGCAACGGTACTCCAGAACACACTTCCTCCATATCTCTGATGGTTCAGTTCTTCAGTGGGTCTCTGCAGCTCTCCTGAATACTCTGTATAGTCTTTAGTCTCCAAACATTTCTCTGCAGAAGGAGTATGGCTGTGTGTGGCAGGAATAAGTCATAAAGGAACAAAAACACTTCTTTAGGAATCCTGAGAGAGTCAAGAGCTCCAACCCAAACTGTGTAGCCACAATGGAGGGAACTCCTCTCACCACTTTTATCATACCATTTTTCTTGCTGCTGTCCCTTTTTCTTGCACAGATAATTAAAGCAAGTATCTGGTTTTACCATAGTTACCAAAGTAGAAAGGCAGTATTTGCTTGTCTTCTCAACAGGACATTTAAATGAAAAGTCTAAACACTCCCATAGGATTACATATGGATTCCATAATACACTTGAGTAAACCTATACTCAGTTTTCCAACACATGCCTGCAAAACATTTTTACTGGGCATCTCCTCCCCCTGCAAGCAGAGACCATGATGTCTCAGATACTGCAGTCTGCAGACAACTTCAATACACCCTGGCACCTTCCCTTTTAGGGTCGCTGCGCTGCTCTTTGGAGCAACACTAGCTCTCATTTCCCCATCCAATATTTACAACTGTGCCAATACTGAAACTGACACATTTTGTTGTGACCAATCATTTCACCGCTACCTAAACATGCATTATACTGAATCATGAGGCCACTCTTCCATCCTCATGCCCCAGCCAGAATGGGAATCCAGAGCTGGCTGTAACAACATCTTGCTGCAAAGCTCCAAAGCTCTGTTACCCTGTACTAAAGGACCTCCTGACAATGAGAACAGAGCAAGGAGGAGGGCTGCAAAGGATAAAGACAATAATTCTGTGCACACATAGTCAGCTGAGACCCTCAAACTTGGCCTCCACCTCCTGCAGATTGTTTCCCTCTTGCAACTGTCTTGTTTTTGACTGTAAAATCCAAACAGTTCAAGGAGTAATTGCAAAAATGGTAATTCAAACCTCACCTTATTCTACTGTTGTCTTCAAAGTGGAGGAAAGAGGGATTTCAGATGCAGCTCTATTATGAGGGCTTCCTGTTAGTTTAAAGACTTGGCACCAAGCATACAAGTTAGTTCATATCTATATGGGTCGGTGCAGAAAGCTCTGCGTGGTGCCATCTGTACAAGTCAGGACACACCAGCTCAGATAGTTTGATGATGTGGCTGTGAAGATTCTCTGATGAATAAGGGCCACATGCCTTCAGCTCAGAGATCTAGAAAATTGAGGTCAAGGTTGTCTGTACAACTCTGAGAAGACAAGACATCCAAGCTGGCGTATCAAAGTCAGCACATGCCCACTGTGTAAGGTCCTATCTCTAAACGATTTGGACTAGGAGCTGTTCTTTTAATACGCTGCTCTCAGAAGAAATAACTGAGGCTCAGAAAGTCAAAGGAAGAGCCCAACATCTATTTTCAAGAGAACAAAAGACACTGGCAGATATCAGAGCTTCTCACCTGGGGCAATTACCTAGACATAAGACAAGTGCTGCATTTTGAGAACTCTTCAGAAGCCCTACTGTGTTTTAGGCCAGGAGACTTCAAATACATGAAGATGCTTTACTAGCATCTGCTTTGGGGAAATGGCTAAAAACAAGCAGCAGGCAAAATATGTGTTTGGTATAAATCTGTGTTTGGTCATGCAGAGAGAAGAAGAGGAAGAAGTTCTAAAAACCAAGCACCTGAAGATTATGGTCCGCTACTGAAACATGCAGTTTAGGAAACACCTGCTGTTAGAGTCTTATTCACTAGAGACAAGTAGATTGAGTATCCCCTCAAAACGTGGCAGGCTATTTCACATTCACACCATTTTGGGCAGACTCCAAGTTCTTTGTTGGCTGGAGAGCATGCAGAGGCAGAATAGTTGCAGAGTGTCACGATGAGCTCTGGGTCATTGCCCTCACCCTTATGGAGATTTCAAATTCCCCAGACACAGACTGGGAGTGCCATACTGCTGTGACAAGCAAGTCTGGGAGATTATGAGAGATGATTTCCAGTCGTGAATACTGAGTGAGCCAACCAAGTGTCCACCTGGGTCTGTTGTTTGAGAGCAGGGAAGGCCCTGTGGAGAGGCGATGGTAGGTGGCTGGACACAGGGAACATGAACTAGTCGAGTTCAAAACTGTTGGTGGAAGGAGAAAAAAGGTCAGCAGAGTTTGCTATCCTGAACATTAAGCTTCTCAGGGAGCTAGTTAACAGTGTTCCATGGGAATCAGCACTAGAAGGTTTAAGGAGTCCACAATAGATGGAAGAACCACATTTTGTAAGTCCAGCAGCAGGCAATGCCACTGTGCCACAAGTAAAAGCAAGCAGAGCAAAACACAGGCATGGCTGACCTGTGAACTCCACCAACAGAGCTCCCCGGGGCTCTGTTCTATGTCCAGTTCTGCTCAGTGTTTTTATCACTGATCTGGACGCAGGAACAGAGTGCATCCTCAGCACATTTGCCGATGGCACTAAACTGGGAGGTGCTGCTGGCTGGCTGCGTGAAACTGGGAGGAGCTGCTGACTGCTTGCAAGGATGAGAGGCCTTGCAGAGGGATCCAGACACATCAGAGTGCCGGGCAACCAGATGATAAGAGGGCAGGAAGGTGTGTGCTGTGAGGAGAAGCTAAGGGCACTTGGGTTATCCAGTCTGGATGAAAGGACATCAAGAGGTGACCTCACTGCTCCTGCCACCTCAAGAGCAGGGAAGCACAGAGGGAGGTACCTTCTCTGCTCCTAGGAACAGCCAGCAGGACACACAGGAACAGCACAGAGTTCTTCAGGCTTCCTAGGGTGGGGCTTGGTGCCCCATACACGTCAGTGTTCAGGAGGCATTTGGCTACTGCCCTCAGAACATGCTTAAACTAATGGTTATCCCTGAACTGGTCAGGCAGATGGACTCGACAAACTTTGACAGTCCCTTCCAACTGAACTATTCTGTTCTATTCTAGCTTGCTGTTTATAAGGGCATTCCCAACATCTTTTCTCCTTTTGGAGTTACCAAGGAGACAGAGCTATTCAAAGAGAGCGAGCTCATTCAGTTCATGTTTGCAAGCATAAACTGAAAACCCCAATGGAGCAAAGTACCAACACCACCATTTGCTTTCTCTCTTGGGGCGACTTCTGCCTCTGGGGAAGACAGACACCAACAGCCAGACAACAAAGCAGTACAAGGTACACAACCCAGCACAAGGAAACATACTGTTCTGTCTAACGTTAAGCAGTTGCATGCAAATTTCACATTCTTCCCATAGATTATTACAGTTTTGAAGTTTTCTTTTCCAGGTCCAAGAGCATGGTAAAAAGAACACCCCTAGCATCAGCTTAAATTTACAATGTCCACATTGTACAGTGTGCAAGCTGTACAACAAGCCCTAAACATTTAGAAATAATTTTAAAATAATGTTATACCTCTATATCAAAGACTGAGAGTGACTAATAGCATGATCTGAAAAGGTTCACTTATCTCCAAGGCTGAATTCTTGCTTCAGTGGGGTTTCATAGTACCCTGCTCACAAGAATACCGCCTTGTGTTCCGTTCCCCTTTTTTGGGGGCAAAAAAGATCCCTATTGATACAGAAGTAAAAGTCTTATTTCTTCTCTCTTGAAAGCTTCATTTATGAGACTGGAATAGGATGAATACTGTTCTCAGTGAGCAAAGGTTATTCTACTTCCACAATTAAAGGTTTCTTTCAGGAAATTGCACTGAGACAGAGAATCTTTGTTGCCTATGGAAAACCTCCACAAATATTACCTATGAAAACCTGCAAAAATCAGATCAAGAGACCACCTTTTTGTTTTGGTTTGGTTTTTGTTTGATAGCAATGCTGTGTGTGCATGGATAATAGGAAGAGGATTAATTCTTTTATAGCCTTTTGCACAGCAGTTCCTGCTCATCACCCCCTGTTCTCTGCCCCCACTCCATGGCTGCTCACAGCACAGTACTGGCAGAGGCCTCTGCCCCGCGCTGCTCCCTGTCCTCAGGCAGGAGGTGTTACCTGAGGATTCCGGTGTCCTGAGGACTTGTTTTCAAGCACAAGTTATTCTGAAGGGTGAGATGGTATCTGAGGTGCCAGATGTACGCAGCAATCATGCATGCTGATACAGAATGTTCAGCAGTTATTCGTTTTTCTATTGTGACACAATTAATGCCATAGTTTTTGAGTTGTAACTAATTTCTAGACTGTTCATAAATACAAGCTGAGAATGAATCGAGCGTAGAACTCCCTGAGTTAACCACATGAGGAAAGATTCTTCTTAAAACAGCATAGGTGTGTCAAAATGGAAGCAAAAGAATGAGAGAGAAGAACCAAGAGGATGGTAACCACATGCCCCGTGCAGCAAAACCAGATCTTGTATATTTTTGAGTGGCGCTGTACAATGAGCCCAGTTCCAATCGCAGAAACCCAGAACTAATGTGATTTATTGGCATAGACCCACATGCTGCTAATTGCAGCAGAATTCCACAAGCATGATTTCAGACAAATGAATTAAATCCTCTCCAAGACAGTTGTGTCCTACCTTGACATCTCATTCTTCTGGCAAGGCACATAAACACTGAAGATTTTATCCTGCTAGATAGGTATGCAGGAGGTATTGCTCAGGCAACAGAAGCATGACAAGGATGAAAGAAGCTTTGGAACACAATTCACCCAAGCTGCAGATGGTTACCTTTCAGAATTTGGTAAAAGTCAGACCGCTGTGCTGCAGTGAACAACATGATTCCCCACAGATTTCTGACAGTCCAGTTCATTACTGCCTTTCAGCTCCCACATTATTGTCCATTCTCACTTCTGCCCAATGCCTGCTGCCACGATGCTACATGCGGCATCGGTACGTTTTCAGGTTGCAAGAGCCTGATTCCTTCTGGCTGTGGGTGGTCTTGGTTTGTGTCACAGCTTTCAGGGGCTCGGTCATCATTTCCAGGGCACTTGGCACCATTCATGCAAATGGAAGCAGTGCTGAATGGCTGCAGAGAGACCTTGACAAGAATTGTTTTGTCAATCAAGCTCATTGCATGCAAGCTTAGCAAGAGAAGCTGCTGTACTAATGGAAGGATGAAAGAAATCTATTCAGGAGATATTTTTCAAGTTCTTCTGAAGACTACCTTTTTATAAGGCCTGAGAGACAAAGTGGAGCTCAGTGGAGTGACAACACATCCAGCACCTGGCGGCTAGCTGAAGGACCACCAAAGCCTATTAAAAAGTCAGCAGTAAAAAGGGCTTCACTTGCAAAAATGCTTTGCACATCAAGAAGGTGCAAAAGTCAAGGCAAAAAAAAGCATTTTGATAAAGTATAATTCCAAAGCAGAAAATAGAGTGCTACCACTCTTATGCAGCTCTAAACCATTAGTACTGGGAGAATTTTCTCATAGCTTAACATGGGACTGAGGTAACTTCAAGAACTGCCAGGCACTACATCACTGATTCAAAAGAGAAGGGCACAGATAGAAAGGGAGATCAGAAGTAAAACTTGAAACAGGGGGCCATTCTTATTTTTAATGCATTTTGATACTGAATGACAAGAAATGGACGGATGTAAGGCTTATATTCTCAGGCTGTAAAAAGCCACCACCTTTGATTTCATCTAAAAGCACTTTCACTTAAAATCCATTGTTTTAGCAATAAAAATGAGTTCTAGGTTGGTCAGTTATTTAAGTGAAATCAAACATAAACTGATTTTCCCTGGCTTACCCGTACATAAAAATAAATAGACTCTTGCTCATACAAGTGCCACCCAAGTGTGGCTGAAACATACAGCAGATGTTACCCAAGTACATTTGATAGTAAAAGTTCATGAGAGAGTTTTCATGCTTGTGTCTTCCCTCTTCCCATGAATAGAAAATGACAGCACTGTTAGCCACTTCACAGTTGAGAAAATGCTAATTATGAAATCAAGTATTTGTTTCTTAGTACAGACAGTAATTTGGGAGGATCAGAGCCCAGTTTGTTTTATAGGTTCCAGTGACACTTTTGTAATGCCTTTCACCTACGTGTCTGTTTTAGCAATACTTGGATGACTGAAGACCTAGCGTGTGCTTTGGCTGATTGCAATGGTAGCAAAAGTTGAGCGTGGTTTCCTTCTATGTGCTCCAAACCTAAAGGAGCTGAGAAACAGTTATGTACTAAGGTACACAGGTAAATGAGCAAGCAAGTGTTATGACTGGGAAGAAAAAAGCTATCAGAAAAGCCCCAGGGCCTTCCAAGTCTGGCTGTAAATCGGAACAGATTGCCTGTGACACCTGTCTGCACAGCCTTCAAAAACAAAGAAGAGATTATCCACATCACAAAACAAGATGTACTCCAGTCTTACGCTCCACAAGAAAAGTTAATCTTCATTAATTAGTTGCCATAGAAACTTTCAGCCTTGGGAAAGCTATGAATGGTACACCAAGATCAAATACAAATTACTTGGAGCAAATGCCCTCATCGTGATTTGGAGAAACAAACAGAAAGGCTAAAGTTTTCCTATTTCATTAAGTTTTACAGAAGAACAAATGTCACAGAGGTTCAAAATGGAAAAAAAAAAATTAATTAGAAAAATACACATTGCAAATCACGGTTATAACAATTCCTGCGAGCTTTCTGGCAAAGACCTGAGATGGACACCTGAATGATGAACAACCTAAACAGCAAACTAGCAGTAGCAAGAATGAAACAGCATCCCAGAAAGCAGGTGTGAAGGCCGTGCTCTTACCGCCTGCTGCATGCGAGGCCAGGTGTGGCAGAACACCAGGGATCTTAGCACACTCCTAAATTATTTCGTCACACAAAAGAGAAGTTCTGGGAGCAATTATTCACGCTGACTTTGGCTTCTGTTCCTCCTTTCAGAACTGTCTGTGTAGTCTATACTTTTTCAGAAGTTCAAACCTGTCTCCCCAGAGAAAAAATACCCCACGAGCCTGCTTTCCCCCAGCACTGATCGCGCCTGTCTCATCGGCACGGCAGGGCTGAACAAAACTGACAGCGTCCTGCTGAACCTGCCGAGCCGGCAGAATGCGATGGGCAGAGCTGAGCAAGATGAAAACAGCTGAGGAAGCAGATCTGCTTTTGTTTCATGCGGGGCTGATTTGCCTGTTTTCTGTTGTTTGGGAGAAGGAACGAAGAGAACGCAGAGCGGCACACGATTTTTAGGCTTCCAGCTGATATTTTGTACGGAGTGCAATCAGTTGTTTTGCTCTAGGAGTGTGCTCGGAAACCAGACAACTAGCTGTGGAGTACACCGTGACCAAAGCTGCGTGGTGCTGCAGTAGCACTCCTCTGCTCTTGTACTGCAGCACATCTCTGGCTTTCCTACTCAAAGATATTAGAGGGAATGTCCTCTGAACTTTCTTTTGCTGAAACAGTGGATTACAGCAATGTAAGATGTGTAGTGTTTATATTATGCATATGCATACCTGATTATATGTATATATAACATGCATATATATCATAGAATCATAGAATGGCCTGGGTTCAAAAGGAGCACAATGCTCATCCAGTTCCAACCCCCTGCTGTGTGCAGGTCGCCAGCCACCAGCCCAGGCTGCCCAGAGCCACATCCAGCCTGGTCTTGAATGCCTGCAGGGATGGGGCATCCACAGCCTCCTTGGGCAACCTGTTCCAGTGCCTCACCACCCTCTGAAATGATGTATATATAGCAGTGTAAAATAGCTAACTTTGAGATGAATTTTGGAGGTAATTTTACAGCTGATCTCCCTTTTTGTTCAGGAAGCACAAGATGTTACCACTAGGATCACTAAAATGTCCTCTTGCAGATCAGAAAAACATTTCATGAGTGACAGGTGATCAAAAAGCTTGATTGTTCCGAAGATGGCCAAAACCTGCGTAAGGTAGAGTTCACTGTTTTCCTCAAATAAATCAGCAAAGTTTTCCAGAAAAAAAAAAAACAACAACACATACACAAGATCACCAAAAAAAGAGAAGACCCTTACAGCTGACTTGGGATATGTTCCCTCTGTGTATGGCAGCAGTGGCTCTGTGCAAGCTCCAGATTTACGAGTTTGCCCAGACATCCGAGCAGATTTTGCTGCGACATCAGTCCCCACCTTGCCCCATATTATTTCACTGTCAGCACACAAGCTAGCTGGGGTGTTGTGGCTTGGTCTGCAACTCCTGAATAGCCATTCCCTCTGATGGAATAATTTTGTTGTAACTGTTGATAAATATCTAAATATGTCTCGAAACAGTCTCTTTAAGCTGGGATGAGCCTTTACCAGGGGATGTCATGTTAGGATTCAATCATCAGGGCCTTATGACCTGCTTAAGTAAAATACAGAATGAACAAAAATCTATCTGTGTTGACAGGGAGGCATTACATGCTGTGTATGAACCTGCATAGAAAGAGAGTTTTAAAGTTGCCTTCATGCCTTACTACGATCACCAGTCAGTAAGCATTACATAAACTGTATGATAAAAAATGCTGCCACTCACAGAAATATGGTATCAGACACCAGCTCAAGCACTACAGTAACCACATGTGCTCTAGAATAATCCTGTGCATGATGAAAGTACAGTGTAAAAGTTAACTGTCCTGTCTACCCGCTCGTGATTGCTTCTATCCATTGGTGCTTGCAAATGCATTCAGATTCTCACTGTTTGAAGGCTCCCTGTGTGCTGAATGTCAGCATGAGATCTAGCTACCCAGAGCAGACTGCTCTGAGCGGGATCCAGCAGTGTTCAGGCCCAGTGTCAGCAGAAGACAGAGGGGTCAGATTTAGTGAACAGTGACTTTGAAAAGATCTGCTCTCTCTTACAGTTCAAACTATCCCATGGCCACCTTCCCACCACTTCTTACCTTTTCTAGACTTTCCTCTCATGCATCTCAATTCTCATCAAAAAACAAAGTATATCTCGTGTACCATTTAATGACATATGTCTGTCATTTATATTTCAGTCACTAAACACTGGAGCATATAAATTAGAATTTGAGATAGGCAGTAATTTACTCCTTACGTAAAGTGTGTAATTTTATCTCCATTAATGAGGACACAGTATAAGCACAGCATAAGGAAGATATTTTTCCCTTCCCAGAACTGCAGAAATACCAATTCTTAACCCAACCTCACTTTGCTTATCTTGCTGAGCCGACTGTATGATTTTTTGTTGTTGCTTTTCAGAAACTTCTGCTCCTTCATAGAGTTGGTTATTTGCATCTCAAATTATTACACTCAACCTCTTTAAAAAACTCATGGAATACAAAGAGTTTGACGCTCACCTGCTGCCAACAGATTTGTTGAAGTTGTATTCAAGATTGAATAGGTGAGACTGCAAACTTGCTCAGAGATGGCTATTCAAAATATTAAGCTCAGCCAGTAGAGAGAGCCAGGCTCTACAAACAAGGCTTACCCAAGGCCCTCATGACCACATTACTGTTTCGTTGTCTTGTTTTAAAATTAGTAACAGAAGTAAAAATGTTAATGGAACTGCAGTGAAATGGAAAAACACTTGTCTTGCTTTTTTTCAGAGAGGCCACATATATATATACGTATATGATGAGGGAGCATTTCACTCGAAAATGAACACTGTCATCCATTTGTCAGTGCAGGTAAGCAGGGCACTGAATCAGTAACAAGCCTACCATGGGTGATTTCCAAGAGTAACAGCTTGCTCATTAGTTTCCACCTACTTAGCATCATTTTAGAAAATTGGCTCATGGGAGGGGAGTTGAGATGCAGAAGTATTATAATCAGAAGTCATCCACTGCCAGAACAAGCATTGCCTATGAATTCCTACCTGTCAATTTGGCAAGACCCACCCACTGAAGACCACATCAATATTTCACCTTTATTTTTGTGTGGTATGAAAGATGCCATTTCAGTGAGGTGTGTAAAATGCCTCTACAGACTCCAGCCCATCACTGAAGTGCCTGGAACAAGGCAGTCCTATGGCAGGAGTGCTTCTGTGTTGCAAGAAAGTCTTAATTATTTTAATCTTCTTCTTGCATATTGCATTAAACCACAAAAATTTTGTCACTGACAATTAATCTCATGCAAACTTGTCTTGACTCCTAGGAGTTTGAATCAGGCAACAATTCTTGTGGGTTCAAAAGTTGAACCTAAGGCTATGTGTAGGTCTTGGTAATTTTTAACTGCGGTGTGGTTTAATCACACAGATTTTCATTCTTCATTTGTCCCTCGCATACCAGATGAAACTCTTTTCTTAAGGAACATTACTTAAGTGCTACAAGATCACAATCGTATTAATTGAAATCTTACTTATCTGGGTAGTTAAATGCTCATCTGCATGACCTCAATAATGTTACTGAAAGTTTCTCAGCACCAAGAGCTATTCTTGCTGCTCAAGATTCTGTCTCTGAAAAGGAAACTCTGACTCCTAAGCAGTTTCACTTCTTTGCAGCACAGCCAATAAAGGGATGATTCTGGTGATATGACAATCTGCTGATCAGCTGCCAATGATCACTCTGCAGGAAATCTTGATCTTTATACAACATGAGCTCTGATTAAACCAAAACTAATTAAGACCTTCAAGAATTTCCCCCCATTTCTCACCATAAACACCATTCCTCATCCTCAGATGTCACCCTTTCACATGCATTCTCCTAATTGCCAAGTTTTCTTTTCTAAGACATAAATTACTGCTTTTATTGGAACTGCTTTAGCCTACAAACAATTAATGTTGTTAGAGATCATATACAGAAATTACATTTATCACACACACGTCAATGATTTGAACACAGAATTTACTTACACCCTCCACGACTGATAATAGCACTCTTGTACTGAAGACCACAATGACTGTTGCAGCAGTATTTCAGATGATGTATGCATTTCTATCATCCCTGCTAATCTATATACATACAGGCAGGTCAATCAGGAATTACCTGGCTGCCATTAATTTCAGTTTCCATTACTGTCGAAGATTCACTAACTCTTCAAAGACTCTGCCTTCTATTCAGATACTATAGTATGTAGATAGTATTCAGGTACTATATTAAGCAGTACTTATACTGTATTAAGCAGTTCTACCTTTATATCTCATTAAGACTCTTCCCAGCAAAATGCACTCCCTCCTTCACTCAGTAATGGTGAGAGTTCATTTACCACTTTCCCTCCTTAGAGTATCTTCACTGACAAAACAGCAATGAATGACCCAAACCCCATTTCATTTTTCAGTTGATAATGTTTTCAGGCTAATTCTTTAAACTGATCTGTGAACTAGCTCAGCTTAATTCCTGTAGTTTATTTGCTTCTGATACAGGAAAGTAAAGAGTGCATACTCTCAGCTGGTATCATCTCCTTGCATGGACAAAAAGCTCCACATACAGCAGTGTGCTCTTGCAGCCCAGAAGACCAACTACACCCTGGGCTGCATCTGCTATACACTCTGTGGTTTGATGCAATGTCAAAAAACAAATCCTTTTTAGATGGAAGCCATTGCAGAAATAAAATATGTAAGTTCCACCCTTCTTCAGTATCCACACTATTATTAGAAAATTTAATTCTGGCCATCATACGCGTTGTTTCAGTGGAAAATGCCCTTTGACCAATGCATTTTACATTCAATTATATACATTATATATATAAAATTCAAAATTAAGAGACAGCAGTTAACTCGAGTTGAAAAGCATTCATCTACAGTTTGATTTGGTTCAGCTGATAGAAATACGTTCTCAGAGGCACTTAGTTTTGTTTTTCAAACCACTTAAAAACGGGAGTCATTTTTATCTATTTTTTTCAAAAATAAGTATTCACCAAGAATGACGTTCATTCTACACGTACATATAACCCGCGGGTTCTTACAACCATACCTGTAATCATACAAATGTGTTGCTTTGCTCATTAAATGAGACCTCAGCAGCCCTCTTTGTAAGTTTGTAATGAAGAGATGCTTATGCTGGTATTACCTGTAGAGCTACTCAAGCACTGTGAGTTGCCAGAGATGTTTCTACAAGATCTAAGCTGACATTGTCATTCTAGCTCCAGCTCTATAGTGGCTTGGTTGAATTTATACTACAAGCAGTTCATTAGCTAAACACTGACAGTCTTCTTCAGCCTGTTTTACAAGAAGGCAGTTCTCACCCAATGCTGAGATGGAGTTTTTGATTGCTCTTTATAGTTTCGGTTACTATTTAGAAAGCTGGAGCATTAGTGCACAGAAACACCATACAGGATCACATTAATATCTAGAAGATTAAAACCCAAGGTTGCATACACTCACCGGATGCCCAATGTTAATACATCATTAGGATATCTACACCATATCCGTTTGCCTAACAGTTGAGCATGCCCTAAGATCACAGCAGTGATCACCACACCATCCAGATTAGATGGTAAACAACTGATAAACATGTTTCTAAGACAGCTGCGTGTAAGAATCATTCCTTAGTTTTAGACGTGGAAAAATCAGAGTCATTTTTCAGCTAAATTTGGTACAGTCAAGACACGGCCTCATTTAACAGCCATGTTACAGCTGCCTGCAGCTCAACCAGAACTTGTGTGGATGACAAGGTACATTTTCATATTCTGACTTCTCCGAGGGAATGTCCACTCAGCAGGGTCTCTGCCTCTATGGAAATGTCTGGTAGAGAAAAAGGGGCACCCTCAGAGCACAACAGCCAGGCATTGTTTTAATGTCCATTTTGCATCATAGAGGTGCCAATGCTGAGACTAGCAAAAATTAACCCAGGTATAGGATTGATGGTCATAAAAAAAAAAAAAAAAGAACTGAACACAAAGTTGAGACAGAAAACTGACATGTAAAGAGGCTCTTTCATGAAATAGATGTGAGACCTAAAACTACTACAAATATGAAGTGTTATTTCTTAAGTCATATTGTCCACGTATATTGTAGATAAATTCTTTAGTCTAACTCATGTAAATCTGATCTTTACATATTCTTCAAAGAGAGAACCAGCAAAGTTGGGTTCAGATCCAACGTCTAAGCTGGATAGACTGCAAAAACTAGCCAGGAAGAAGACACACACATTTCTGAGCAGAATTAAAGGTGTGGTCAATGAGAAGGAGAAATGTTTGAACACTGAATCTGACTGAATCTGATTTGGGATGTCCTGCAGCTGTGCAAGACTGCTTCCTGAAGATCATCATGTGCTGTGTTCAGATACTCCAGTTCTAACTAAACAAGTTTTTTTTAAAAGCAATCCTACTTCTGTGCAGGTGGAACAGAGTTTGGTAATAGTTCAGAGATACACACAAGAGCTGCAATCTCAGACCATGTTTACGTTTCTCTGGTAAATGATCTTCTACTTCAGTATTGCTGCAACAGAACCTTGTTATCCTTTCCAAAGAGGCCAGCAAAAGCTTTTATTGCAATAGCCAGGCTTCGAGGAACGAACAACAACAAGGTGCTCCTTCGTCTCCTCCGATTCAGCACCCCACCGTCCCATTAGGTGCATTCACACACCATGGGTCTCCAACAGCACCATCCCTATTCACCCACAGGCCTGCCCAAAACACACTGACTGAGAAAACAGCACCCTGCCACAACCTCGCCATTGCCTCTGCGCAGAGCAGAAATGGCAGAGCAGTGCTCTGACAGCTCTTAGGAGAGCAGCAGGGCTCCTGCAGCCCATGCCTGGAGAGGCAGCGATCGCTGCTCAGGCAGACGTGAGCCTTTCCAAGTGGCCAGGGATTGTTTAGCTGGTATTAGTGGCCTGGAGCTTTGCTCTCCAGAGAACAATAGGCGTACTATTTTAGAGGCATTAAAGGTATTAGTGGCAGATCTGCATCCGTGCCTCGTTTACCGCTGTACGGGTGGTATTGGATGAGAATTGAAAATAACTGCAACAGGCTGCCTGTTTTGAAATGCTCCATGCCATCAGTGAAAGCATGGTGATTATTATGACTGTCATAAAACACAGCAGTACTAACCAGCATCTTCTGGTTTTGTAGTTCAGGAAAACAATAATACACTTCTGCAAACTTTGCTACTGCACCTCAGAAAAACTGATCAAATACAGATCATCTGAGAGTTTTGAGTTTGCATTTAATTAGAAGTTACATTCTGAAAATTTCATGTTTTCAAACCAAGGCAAGAGTACAGATATGGAGAATATTTTAATGAAAAGATTATTTAAATTAGCAGGAAAAAAAAAACAAAAAAAACCAGCTGCTGAAGACAATCCAATTGTGTGTCTGTATCAATTTCAACATCTTTTTCCATTTCTCTTGGCAGAACCAAAAATAAACATATTACACTCTTAAATGGATTCTTACGTGAGATAAAAATCTTGATTGGCCAAGATAGACCAGCATGTCAGTGCCAACACAGCTCCAGAAGATCAGATGGGCATGCCATTTTGTGTCGGCTCTGAGCAGGCAGTGAGAGAGTGTGATGCTATCAGAGCATGACCTGATAAAATCCCACCTCTGTGAACTTATTGCAGGCCTGACAGAAACACAAGCACTGCATGCTTTTAACACTGTGCAGGTGCCTGTGTATTTAAGGACATGGATGCAACAATTCAGTTAACCTGGGATGGCGAACTTGGGGCAGAGCAGGATGGCCTGTAGCATTGTTTGCACAGCTTCCCATGCCTTCCAAGCACAGCTTAAAGTATTGCACCTCTAGGAAGGGCAGGAATGAAAAGTTAGGACTGGGCGTTAGGCTAACAGCCAATGATGGTGTCACATCAGAGTTCGACCTCTGGTCCCCAGATCCTCTGAAGAAGCCATGCCAGGAGGCTGCTCCAACAAGCAGCTGAATACTCCACAGTGCTTCAGAGCGTTTGCAATGAAACCTCCCAGCTGAGCCCAGCGAGGGCCGCCTGGGGAGCAACCCCTCCCACAGCTACAGCTGCAGGTTTGTGCTCTTCCCACCTCCTCCTGCTTCTTCTACCAGCAGCAGCACCTGCTGCAGCCCAGAGGAGGACCAGTGTCACCACAGTGAGCTTTCCCATTTATCCCAAAGCCAACCCAGGCTATAAGCTGTTTGGCCTAAGCTGTTTTTGACTTCCAGTCAGGAGGAGGTGGTACCTCCCGAGTTCCTGGCAATCTTAGGAATCTTAGGAGACTAAATCATATTAAGGAATATGGCAAAGACCTCAAAACTGCATTTGAAGCTATTTGGGGGTATTTTAACAAATTACAGGAATGTCAGAGCGCAGTGTGGTGTACAGGACAAGTAAAACACAGCAATATATGTGTCTAGGTCAGCTTCAGTTAGTTACAGGCTGTCTATTCCATAAAAACTTCACAGAAAAAGATGAAGAAGGAGAAGAAGAAGATGGAGGAGAAGAAGACCAAGAAGGAGAAGAAACTGCAATTAAAGCAGACTTAATTTTACTTCCATTCTGGAAAAAGTCATACAGACTTAGCTGGCAAATTCAAGTCAATGAACACAAAATGAAACCTGTACATATATACAGACCTGTGTCAATCTCAAACTTAAACCAAACAGAGGCAGTACAAGGCTGTTACTAAAAGATCGTCTTCAGAATGGGTCCAGCAACCAACATAACAGAGCTGACAGTTACCTCTCTGTTTAGTCAGCCCTGTTTTTTAAAGCTCTTGTGGCTGAACACTACTGTAGAGGTCTCATCTGTATGTAAATAAATAAATAACAACAAAGTCTCTTTCAAGTACTAACGTACAAACAAGTATACAGTCTCTCACCTTACCTTCATTTACATACACTTTAGCAGCATGTTTTATGCTGAAGTTTTTCAAAGCCAAAGGTTTGCCGTGTGATAAAACAGCACTACCAGTACAACGAGTCAATCGCTACAGCCCAGCAATGGAGAAAAACTTGCCCGTTGTATTTTTTCTGTCCCTCGTTTCCTCCTCTCAAAGAACGCAGCACTTGGTGTATCGAGGTAATTGAGGAAAAGCTAAGTGGATATTTCCAATGCAACCGCTACTTTCAATGCTATTTTCAATGCAATTTTGAAGATCAGCTCTTCACAGTCCCCTTACTGAAGGCTGCCAAAAATACGGCCTTCTTTTGGCTTAGAAGAGTCACTGTTTTTTTTTATGAACCGGGTACAATTAGCAGGTGCTGACTGTAGCTTTTCTCACCAAAGGGCAATTGGTTTCCACAGAGAATCTCTGAGCTGAGGATTCCTGCTGACTTTGCAGCAGTGGCTGCAGTCCTGCAGCATACTTTACCTAGAATTAGTTTAGCATGAAAATTTGTAAATGACAACGTAATGGTAAGTGGGAGATTCAGCTGATTGTAATTATTCTATTCCTTAAGTATTTTCCTTCTAAGTCAGCACAATGTCTCTTGTGCCTAAAATTCTAATATTGTAGATGGCAGAATAATCCAATATTTGCTAATCCAATTAAACTTTCAGTTCCTTGGATCCACACTTCTCCAGATCATCTGGGCACGTCATTCCTGGTGCACACTTCCAGTGAGAGCTGCCACACGCTCACGGCACTGCTGAGCCATAATGGTGAGCGGGGCGGCAGCCACCGCCGTGCCCACAGCTCAGCCAACCACCTTGGACTAAGAGCAGGCAGAGGCAGGTCCCTGAGCTGCAGAATTTATTGCATTCACAGGAAAGGAAACTGGCTCACGGAGTTGCACTGAAGCTCAGATTTTTGATCGGGATGTTTTAATGTGAAGCATACATTTATAGTTCTGTGCAACGTCCTGTAATTCATTTTCTACCTTAAATGTTTGCAACGATAGTAGCATTCAATTGCTTGATATGGCATGCTTAAAATACAGCGCTTCAGGAAAACATAATAAAAGTGAATCACAATTTCATTTTGCCTCACAACATGCACTTGTTTCTACTAACAACTCCCTGCTTACTGATGTTGTTTACACTGTAAGTTTTATAGGTTTCATCATGCAACTATCTCCCAACATAAAGCCAGAATAAGGGTTTCCTTTTTATTCTAGCAGAATGTAACCACTTTCTACAAAACATATGTTAACACAGCAGGCAAATGGCAAACCTGGTGAGTGCATTCTCTTTCTCTTAGTGGGCACCAGCTCTCAGGAAAACTGCTTTCTACATTCCCATACAAAGACTTCGTATCTAAGTTTCTCTCCTGCCAAAACAAAACTAAGCCAAACAAACTCCCACACTTAGGAAAAGTTTGAAATTGCTTACCTTGAAGAAGCTCCGAAGAAAATACATAATGCTTAGCATTTTGGAAGGTTTAAAATGAGGAATTGTTCAAATCTTTAGAACATTGAAGGCCTGGGTGAATTCCTACACTCCTGCTATGTCTTTAGTTACATGCTTTCTTGTTGCTATTTTGGACGGTCTTAGTACAAGAGAAGCATATGAGCCATGCCAGGAGCTTATGCTAAGGAGTTGCATAACAATTAGGGCTTATCTGTGCCTTGCTGTACAGTACAGCAATGCAAACAGGTTTGTTCACAGTTTACTAGCCTCAGAACACTTCTACTAGGCATGCCCAGAATGATGCCATTGTATTTGCTAAAGAAACTAAAGCTATTTGTGAGTGCTTCTAAAAGAACTGGAACTACAAAGGACAGCACATGTTCCCGTACATCCCCCCCAGCTTTTGATTTGCCAACTGCAAGTTCAGTCAGCGAGCATTATGCGTGCTGCAGCATTTAAAAGCAAAGGCTCCCACAGCATGAGCTTTTTAGATACTGTCTTTAAGGTGAGAGCAAACTGCAGAAAACTCTTTTGAAGAGTAAAGAAAATGCCCGTTTCTTCTTTCTCACTAAACATTAAAGTCCCTTAAAGATCAACATTTAGCAACACAAAGATGCAATTTATGCTGCGTAGCAAAGAACCTATCAACATCTGGCCGGGACAGGGGCTTACAGGTAGACTGCTCACAGCAGATTTAGAACTAAAGACAGCAACCCTGGAGTGCACACCTCACCAGCAGTCAGGCACAGCCTGCTACTGCAGTACTGCAAACCCCCCTGCAGCTTCCAGCAGCCCTTTGCCAGCCCATTTCAAATGGAAATGCTATTGTTTTGGCAGTATGTACAAATCAGACACCTATGCATAAATCAAACACTCCAGAGGAGGAAGTTGTCTTTATACACGCACAGACCTTTCTGCTGTTGTGGGAACAGCATCAGTTAGGCATACACAGCAATGAGGAAGGGCACACCTGACTTGTTTTAAGCCAGGCCAATAATTCTTAAATTGCTGCATAAGGCTGCAAATGCAATGTTGTCTGTGGTTTGATCTGCCCATCAGCAGTATTGCTTCAGTGAAATTCAGTCCTGCTGTTTTCATAGGATTTCGTGGATAAAAACATGCTCTCCTTAAATCTTGGTTTTAAAAGATATCTATTATACATCAATATTACAGATATAAATACATAAAATATAGTCTATAAAATACTATACATATATTTATAATATTTTTACAAATGTTCTATGAGGGAAATGGGCCTGGCTTGAGAGCTTGCAATGCTTTTATTTGTTAACTTTGAAGTTCAGGTTATTTTTAAGGATGACTGACTGCCATTACAGCCTTCCCTGTATAATGCACATCCCTAGCAGTCCTGCTGTCCTGCTCCCCGCTGCAGCAAGCATTGGGCAGGGTGGCCCTACCAGAGTCTGGCTGGGGCAGAGGGAAGTGCCACTGGGGTGGTTCAGCCCTGAACTGCTTTGGCATTTATTTTTTACAGAGGAAAATAAAGCCTTATTCACATCTGAGAGAAGGCTTTTTAGTAAGAACCAACCTATGCATGTCAAAGGCCAGATTTGTATCTGCTATCCTTCTGTTTCTGCAGAACTGCCTGTATTGCAAACAGCACACTGGAAGCATATCATTCCCACTGCCTAGGGGGAGCCCCAAGACCTCGACTGCTCTTTCAATTTCTGAAGTTATGGTTTAAACTGGAGACAAATGCTGCCCAGCTCTCATGCTGTCCTTCCACGCTTCACGTGTTTGTGGGCTGGGAATAGGACGTTTGACCTTTTCACCAGATTCCTGTAAATCAGCTCAGAGCTGTTTCTCGGAGACTATTACATTTCTTGGACTGGTTTATTTCAACCTGCTTCACCAAGCAGGACGTGCAAGCTGTATGTATTCCCATAATCCTGCAATGCTTTAATGACAACAGTACAACTACAGGGAGTCCCAGGCATAGAGACACTGCCTTCAGCAGAGCTGGCAATGTGGAGTGGCTGAGCCACAGCCCCCTGAAGTCAGGTACCAAAACCCTGCAGAGCACTGAGGCCAGGATTCTCTAAAGGCAGGCAAACAGCACTGAAACACCACTGATGTACTGCTAGTAGAAGGCTTTCCTTCCCATGATTCCAACTGCCTTGACTGGTACATGTACCATTCTCTAGGGTTGTCTCAATATAGCTGGGTATTACCATGTTGGCTTCCAAAACAACAAAACATTAGAAAATTAGCTGATAATCATTCCAGCTTTATGGCTGCAGAGCTCAAAGGTAAGAAGCCCCGTGTGCACTGTTCAGCACAAGATGGGGGTGGGGACTGGGCCTGCCCTCCTGCCTTTTCTGAGAGCATCACGTGGTTTTGAAAGGCCCCTCCAAGGAGCAACACCTGATTTTCAAGGAAGGGGCTTGTGGTTCATTGTGGTGATTATTTACGCAGCGACTTTTTTTGTCCTATGTTGTGACAAAGCCTAGAGATTTCACTGTTTTCATTCCAGTAAAGAGATAAATGTCCACTATTAAATGTGGCATTTAATATGGTTTAGTGAAATCGTGTTCTGAAATGCTGCAGTCGGAAACAACAAGCTCCATCAGTGCAGACTTTGAGCTGTCACCCTGAGGTGGGCAGTAAGGGACGTGGTGCAGGCAGCCTTCACTAACTTCCATAGCAAGATGGCTCATGTGACCAAACAGGTCTTCTGATTTCTGAATGATCGTGTCAGACACTTTCATCTACTGTGTAATTGCTTATCTGCCCTTAGGCAGTTCATTTGATTGCCATTATTCTAAAAAGATACCTCTTGACTCATTCTAACATGTTGGTTCAAGTACTCTTTGAATCCTCTTGAATTTCCCTCCTGTGATGTGAGTTTTCTGTCTTCACAGAAGGTTAAAGGTTCTGGGTTTATAATGAGAAATCACACTTTTAGGAGCTGAGATGGTTGTTTCTGTGCTTTACTGCAGTCTTAGCTGTACTAAGCCAGAAATCTCCATGCACTAACACTGGCCACCATTGCTTAACACAATTCTATTGCTTACTCACCTTAGCATACAGCAACAAAGTTAGAATTTGTCAAGTCTGCGTTACACGATAGGGCAGTTGAAGAGTTTGCTTTAATTATGAGACTGTAAAGAAGCATCATAAAGTGTGAGCATTAAAAGCCATGGATCTGACTACAAAGGGAAGTTACAAATGTGTAAAGGCATGTTGATCTCTCTCACTCTACACTGGGAGCTGCTGGTGCTGCCATGGGCAGCAGGAAGGTCACTGCTGTCACCACATGCTCAGTCCCATACCTATAGGCTGATCAAGATATTTTTGCTCAAGTTTAACACCTCAATTCAATGTGCCCAGGCTGTGAGATACAGCATCCTTGCAAAGTCAATTCAGAGCTGGTTAAATCTCCAAGATACTCTTCTAAACTGGAGCCAGAAGTAATATGGAGTTAGATGTCTGGTAACTTAGTTCAGCAGAGAGCTATTGCTGTGGTCAAAACATACCTCACTCATATTCACTTAAATCCTACCGAGCAAAGAACTAAAAATAACTGGGAAGTAGTTACCTTTGACTGTAACAAAGCCTTGTGAGATTAATTCCAAACAGCATTTCTGGGAAAAAAATTACTGGTTCCTGAGAAAGTCTGGAGCAAAGAAAGTACTGAAGCCCCAGAATACAATTCCACGCTCAGATATGCTCAGCACAGAAGAAATAAATGGAAATTGCAGTGCAAAAGTAACTTGCTATGAATTTTTCATTTGCCTTGAGAGAAGTCCTGCTGGTATTAAGTTGGCTAGATTTGAGACTGACTTCCCCTGTAATTCCCCATAGTCTCCTGGGCAGCTAGACAGCAAAGTGGTGGCATCACAGGCAGATGAGGAAAATGGCAGGTTGTAATGAAGTAGCGTTATGCTATTTTTCTTCTAAAACTTATTCATAAACTCGTGACAAATGTCTCAAAGTTATAATCAAGACAATTATCAAGGCAATTATCAATCAAGTTTGTTATTAATAGCTCCTCTGCATAGTTGGTAACATTACAGTGGTGCAGATGAGAATCCGGCCCATCACTCTCAATGCATCCTACACTGTATGTAAAATCCACTTTCTTTTCTTTGCATCAGCCAGTCCCAATGCACAGAAGCTGATGGCACCCGCAGTATGATGAGATACAGTGATAGCAGACAAAGAGCTGATGCTACAGTGCCAAGCCATGAGGTACATGGACAGAAAGAGATATGAACCAGCTCTACATATTACCCATCTGACGGGAGACACAAAATTAAAATGGCCAATATCTGGGCTATTAAAAGACTGTTACTAGGTCAGAGTCTTTCTCTGGTATGGAATCCCACTTTAAGGGCCTGACTCTCTGGAACCAAGAAAAACAGGCCTCTGGGGAGATCTGATAAGACAGAGGATAGAACAGCACTTTTTAACTGAGTGATGGATTCCAGTTAGGACAATGATACTATTTCAAAGGTTCATGACATTCAGATTTCTAATCCAGTACGTCTATTGTAAGTGATAGAGGCAGGGTACTTTATGGAGAGGTGTGTCTGGAGCAAAAGTTCTCAGGAATAAAAGTTCCAGGAATAAACAGTGCACACACAACAGAGAAGTTTCCACAAATTACTGTCTGCTTCTCTGATCCCACAGCTAATCACTGGGGAGTGAGAAAGTCTAGAGCTTTCTTCCCAAGCAGGTAATATCACAAGGTTAGTTATCTGAGATAGGATTTGTTCTTCATTCAAGAACAACAACAGAACTGATTAAAAAACAAAGTACTTGTACCCTTTGTACAATCACACCTTTGATTAACATCCAAATGTTATTCTTGATAACCAACATGTTTTCAGCCAAGGTGTTGTTAGCACACTATGTTTTCACTCGTAGCAGAAACAATTAGGTTGTATATATATAGACAATGGCAACATGATACACAATAGCTGGTACAGTCCCAAATTATGCCATTATTGTCATATAGTGCTGCACTTTACAGTGACAAATATTAAATGCAGGCCAACTCCTGAAGTCTATAAGCACACAGGTCGAAGCTCTGTATATACAAGCATAAGAAACAACATTTCTGTGCATTTAAAATAAAAAATCCTGACTAATTTGCTTTCCTTCTTACTTACTGTTGGCCTGGCAGCATTCGTTCTCCCAGGAAATCATGGCATGCATATTCTATACTATCTCAAACATCCATTCACTGTGTCTGTCCTCCTGTATGTGTTTTCCCTGCAGTATTGTATCATGTCCACAATTTCCTTGTTTTTTGTTTTTACTTTTTCATGCTTGGCTCTTTTGAGTAGGAAATTTTTCGTGAATATCTTTGAATACTCAGAGAAACCTCTTTCCAATCAGCAGTAAAGGGAAGAAGGACATAGAAAAGGAAGAATATTGAAGGGAAGTGCAGTTCAGGAAAGAATGGGAGATGTTTCAGACTGGGATGAAGTCACTGCATCCCAATCTCTATGTGTTTGTCCAGCATTAGCAATCAGACTGAAGGACAGTTTGATTGTCTGTGATTTCACAGTCTGTCAGAGCAGGACATGAACCATATTTCTTAGTCATTCAAAGTTAGCTACTAGTTTAACAGCTTGCCAGATGCTCTCTTTGGTTCTCCACAAAATGTGTTCTTTCCAACACAGTATGACACACTCTACAAAGGTTCTAACAAAACACTCATGCGCTTGCTGAAAATTCAAAATCAGAAGACCATGGTTTGCTCAGGCTGTCAGCTGTTGGTGTACCAAACCGTGCTGGAAATTGCACTCCCCTGACAGGACATGACATTCCTTCTGCCCTTTCAGTCCTTGCAGTTTAATCACTGGGTTTCAAATCACATGCACTAAAGCTCAGGTGAGTCACCAGCAAGAAAAACAAGATTAGAGCCTGTCATATCCCATCTGCCCCATGCGCACAAAACTAGTTGCACAGCTCCAAGGCAGTGAAACCCACAGACAGTCATGGAAAGAACCTCCCATTTGCCATGCTCTCCATTTGCCATCATCTCTTCAGAACAGTGTTTATGTTCACAATATTTTATTGTTTTTTTCTCCATGTTCACTGTTTTTTGGGGGGGAAATCCCAGCACCTCTTCTACAAGCAGAAGGTCACCTGATTTTACTCTTCCTGAGACAATACAGACACCAGGAAAGCAGCACGCCACTTCATGTATTGCCAACACTATCTCAGTTCTTTAAGTGTTTTCACTGAAGTAATTCTTTAAAATTCTTCTAACTAACCATCGTGCTGAACTTTTCTGCACAGCAGAAAAGAAACGCTTTCATGTAATTTGTGCTACTCATTCAGGAGTAAAAGAATTCTAGATGAATCCATTTCAAACTCAGGAATCTGATTCTGGTTTGAAAATTGATCAAGGTCATACAACCACCTACAAAAACAGCTGTGTTATCTAACTGTCATTTAATTAATTACCTTCCAATCATCTAATGCTAGGATATCTTCCTCAGCTAAGCAAATCCATTTTAGCTGTGGACAGCTTTTCCTTGTTCTAAATCTACTAACAGGTTTGAAAACTTCAAGCAACTGTGTCTCCACCTAGTTGGTAACCCCAAGTAACTCAGTACACCTTTTCTCTAATGAAGGCAACACTAGAGCAGCAGGAAGGCTGTCTGTATTACACCTCTCTATACCACAAGACAGCTTTCTCTAAGGCCTTTTGTTTTCCTACCGTTAGTTCACACCACATAGAAGACTGATTTATCCTCCTTTTAACTCTGTGCAAGGCTTCTCGCAAGCACATGGACTTGTGGTTCTACTCCCAGGGATCCAATGTTCTGTAATTAATATTCACTTGAACAACCATTGGGAAAATAGTATAGAAAAACAATCTGATTTCCTCCACATCCTCTTCTGTATCACACGAGCCTATGTGGAACATCTCATACTTATCAGCAGTTATTGCTGAAGCCCATGCCTCCAGTTTCCTGCAAATGAGTGAAAGGTATATCCAGAGAACTTACATGGTTTCATATAAATTTCTCAGATGATAAGCATTACCTCAGTATAATTTTCTTTTCAGGAAGCCCTGCATATTGAAGAATAGTTTCCATATAACCCCTAACTTTGGGGTTAGCCATGGTGGGTTCAAATTGATACCTAATGTCTTCTTGAAAGGAGATGAATTTCTGGAGACATTTAAATATCAGAAAAAAATTTCAAACATGAATACTAAGAGGCCTATCATTTCAGCTGTCATTTCACAGTTTGTTTATAGTATCCTACTTTTGAATTGGGGCCAGGATTCTTAGAATGTTTAGAATTAAAATACGACGTGCAGCTTTTTCCAGGAGCACTGCATCCTTCGGATATCAGAAGTATCGTTTGATCTCAAGGGATTCTCAATGCTGTTTGCAAGACCTGAACTTGCTTGTAAATTGGGCACCTTCCTGATCAAGTGAAGGAGGTGAGTTGCAGCTATTCAGTGTTGGAAGCACTGTGGTCTACATCTTTCCAAATACTTGCTACACCTTTCCATTAGGAAAGAATCATTGGCTGCCATGATATAAGCAAGTAGAAAAGACTTAATTAAAGACTTAATTAGAAGAAAAATATCATGCTTTCAATGCTCCTCATAAGCAGGCAACTCATTTTCAGCTGTAAGTTTCATGTACAACAGGTTTCATGTACTGTTGGGCTTGTTTTGCTACTTAATTTTCTAGGGAGCAAGCAGAGAGATTTAATATTCAGGATGTTTGATGAATGGTATTTTCTCAGAGAACTCTATGAAACCAGTTTTACCATTCTGTCTGTTCAGAAGCAAACATGCATAGGGCGCTGTCTGATGTTCTCGTCAGGAGAACACAGGGAATGGGATATATTTATGTACTCCCAGCACTAAATTACACAGTTTTGCAGAGTATTTCACACATAATTAATCACATACGTAACTATATGCTGCTTAAATTACACTTGAATTAAGACACTACATACCAATCACTTTATACTGGTACCTCCTAGGAGAGGACACAGGCTGCAAACAGGCCAATGACAGCCATGGCTAGCAAGCTTTTCTCTTAACCTTACTTGGAATTGAGCTGATTAATATATTTCTCATTTTTAACTGTGTTTTAAAAACGGTTTCTTCTCAACTCATGCCTCCTCAAGGCTGCCACATGGTACCCAACACAAGCACACGGAACAATTTGCCTTTCATGGTGAGACAGTTGTAGTTATGGAAGAAAAATGTGCAACAAAATGAGGTGTAAACTCCTCCACGTACAGACAGCAAAAGGAAGGTAACTTAACAGAAAGAAGTTTCACTGGCCAGGTGCTTTCACAGTCATGCTTCCATTGCCAATCTTATTTGCAATTTGGTTTGCTATAAATTTCACTTATTTCAAATTAGAACAACAATATATTAAGATGTCCTTGCAAGTCATTTTATATCTAGGAAGTCTGGCTTATATGGAACGCTTTTGGCAGCAGGTGGACAAAAGCCAGGTGGACCTGAGGTGCTTCATGTCTTCGGAAAGAATGGAAATGTAATAAAAAAGAAACAGAAGGCAGAAGATAGGAGACACCAGAACACGCTTCTGAGTAATTAAGTGAAAGGATTGAGCAGACACAGGCTGTGCTGTAGCTGTCCCAGGTCCATTCAGCTCCACACTCAAGGTGCTAACCATTGAAGAGTAATGTTCTATTTTGTTCTTGCTCGCTTCAGTTGATCTTTTATTGCAATATGTAGAGCAGAAGAGTTTCAGTGGGACTGCAGAACACTCCCACCACAAAAAATTCAACACATCACTGAGATATGAGGGGCAAGAGTGTTCTTCCAAAGAGTTAGAAACACAGCTTTTAGCCCTCAGATGGAGGAAATACATGAAAGGAAATAAATTCTTGAGTTGAATTCTTCAGCTCAAGAATCTGATCATGTCTCTTCACCAGACTTTGATAAAACCTCTCTCACGAGGGATAAATATCCTTCTCTTCCCCATCACGTCTTCCTCATATCATCTCTTTTTGGCAGCACATACATTTGTCAACAGCTGTCAAGGATGAAGTACAGGAAGAGTAAAATTTCATCTAAAACCTCTGAAGAATACCTTGAGAGCTCAGCAAAAAATTTAATTACTGCCCTTGAACCAGACCAATGTATTAGTTTCACAAAGTCAATCGTGCCAGTAGTTTTATGTTTCTGTTGCTCTTTTTTTGCATGTTTTAATAAGAAATATTAAAAATTTTGGTTTGGTTATTTATATGCAAACTATTTTGTGTATTTTACAAGGGCTGCTCTGAAAGTAATGCCTCCTGTTTGTTTTGGCCTGTGATATCAGAGGCAAATGGTGGTGGTGCGGTAGTAATGGTTGAACCTTCCGGCCCATATCCTCTTACATTTTGTTGCCATGTGGCAGATGGCAGCAGAGGGACAGTCTGACAGAATGGCAGCTGACAAGGAAGTGTGGATGGAGCAAAGGTATGGAATTGAATTCTTCCACACAGAAAAAATTGCACCCACTGACATCCACTGACACTTGGATGGACTTGGATGTTTATTCCTACCTCAGGCCTTGCTGGATAGAGCATTTTATTACTATGCTCCCAATTCCTTAGGATAATTGTGCTTCCTAAATTGCTTTAATGGAACAACAAACAGAGAATTCAAGGTACTCAAAGCCCTGACAGTGTGCAAACATGTGAGGGCTCTGAGGTCATTATTAACCTACAAAAAACAGGTCTATGTTTTAAAAAAAAAAAAAAAAGGCAAATTACTGAAATAAAATAATAAAACTAGCATCAAACAAAGCTCTAGGTAAAAGGGATAAAATACTGAGTTTAATTTGAAAAAGGATTCAGTTCTGGAAACTATAGTTTGACAGAATCAAACAATAGTCAAATGTTCACAGTTCACAATTATGCAAAAAAAATTTACTCTGTTATTTGAGCTCTTTAGTGTAGTTGTTGTACATAAGTGGGGCATGATCAAAGACAAGGCTGAATACTGTTAGCTTGTAGTGTCTTCAAGTGAATCGTTCAATTGTATTCTGTTATATGAATATAACAGAATATATATATCATATACACTATGTGATGTGTAGTGTAGTGTCACAGAAATAAAAATTTATCACAATTTAATATTATAATGCATAAGAGGAACGAGTTAACTTCAAATTGTATACTTGTATTGTCTGAGCTTGGCAGAATGGTTATGCTATCAAATCTGTTTTGCATTCTGTTTCCTGAAATCTCTTTTAACAGTTGTAAGAGCTACAAGATGGCACCTGCTATAGTGTTGAAATAGATGGCTTTTTCTGCATATTTTCTTTCAGTGCTCAAAAAATTCCCCTTAAAGGAAGCTGGATTTTGTTTTAAACTGGTAGAACAGAGACTGAAGATTGTTACAAAGAGCCTCTCTGACTATACCATGAATGAAAGCATGTTTCCAGCTCAAATGTACAAAATAAGCGTGCACCTGGTTGTAGAGCTTCCTCCTCTCAGAAGGACTCTCTTCTGTTTCTCCAGCAGTTGCTCTTACAGCTCTTCCATGGCACTTCTATGCAGAGATATTGGGATAGAAAAAGAAGAAGTCAGCTGGCATTTCACCTTTGGGGAACAAGGAGCTGTCAGCATTATTGCTTTTCAATTCACTTGTCTGTGAGGAAAAAAGTGAAGGTGACACATATGAAGGAGGGTTAAAGGAAGATTACCAGTTGCAAAACCAAGCTTTCAAGCATTAAGAACCACCAGAATTCAGGTTACCAGTAGGGCTCTGAAGTAGTTCTCTTAAGTATTACAGTATAGTCTTTAATTATGCAACGTAAAGTGTTTTCCACAAGTTCCAACCTTCATTTCAGCACAGGAATGAACAATACTCACTTAGTGTTCAAGCTTTACTTAGCTTTATTATCGCTGTTCAGTGTATAAAGTAGTAGCAGAAGTAACAATGCTAGGCACCAAAGTGTCTCCACTGTGTTGCATGTTATGGGGAACCGCAGGCATGCTGGCAGGGAAAGAAAGGTCAGCCCTTGCTCTCATGTCAGCAGTCACTATTGCATAAGTTGTGGTTTCACTAGGGTAATACTGAGAGTTTCCAGAATTAGAAAAGTTTATAGCTCTGGTGACCGACAGGAACTCACTTTTGCACCAGTGCAGGCACTCTCCTGCCTGCCTTAGAGGTTAACTGGCCGTTCACCTACCTTCTCACTCCCCATTCATCCATATCCCATTTGTTCTCAGACTATAGTCACTCAGAGATAATGGTGCTGTCCACTGTCTTCTGCAGTTCTGCTGATGGCCTGACACTAACCACACACAAAGTGTGTGTAAGTGGCTCTATACCATTCATAAAGGGAGGAGATGGAGTGCTGAGCTCTGTCAGTAGCTGCCAACCTTCTCTGCTCTTCCCTCTTTAGACTGCAGAAAGTGTGCCAGAGCTGCAAAGGATGGAGCTCAGGGATACGCTGATTGCACGCTCATCTTTCTGATGCATTACTGGATGTTTACAGCTTTGTCTTCTCATAGTTTGGGGTGACAAATAACTGACTGCACTGTGACTAGCTCAGATTAAGGATGATCAGATTGAGGATGGATCTTGTGGGGAAATGGGTAAAAACACTGCATTTGCTTTCATTGTGGGAAGCCTTCCTTAAGCTTAATGCCATAGGTGGTGGCTAAAGGGAGGAAATTAAGAGCAGAAAAACAGCCCCAAATTCTTTGCTCTCACTTGGAGCCAGGCCAGCTCATCACACTCCTTTTGACAGCTGCCCCCTGGTGGAAGGAGGTTCTGCAGATCAGCCCCACGCAGGGAATTGTACCAGGCAGAGGCCAGGTGGAGGCCACAGGCAGCTTGCACATTTCTGCCTCACCTCACTTGTTTACAGATGGACCACTTGTGAGTAAGCCTGCAGGGAGTAAATGAGGAGAAACTACCCCTGAGTAGACATTGCCTACCCAGGGGTAGGGGAGCTTTGCCAGGCTGAGATTGGGTGGCTGAGGTCAGCCCTTAAGGCTAAATGAGAACCACAGACTTTAATCCTGGAGCTGATTCTGACCAGGAGCTGCCCTTCAACTTATAGGTGCCACACTTACAAGACTTCTTTGTACAGGAAATGCAAGATATTAAATCTTCTCATTGCTTCCTGGTAGCATTGGAAGTTATTTAATCCATGCAATACAACTTCAACTCAAGTTTGCCTGAAGAATCTATGTCAAAAATAGTGACTCACTAGAGGCAATGAGGGATAACGTAAATATTTAAGGACCTGAGTGTTAGACAACATAGTAATGATCAATACTGACTACGATGTCTGTGATTTTTTCAGGACTGAGCTAATAGAATTCAAAGGTATAATAATTTAGGTTTTTCAAATATACAAAAATTAAAATCTGAGAATATTCAAGAGCAAGAAGTAGTCAGTGCTGTAGTCTAGACATGGGGGGAGATTCAAAGTTATAACATTTAATTTTTCAACAGACTACAGTTTTCCCATTGAAGCATAGTTAGAAGTATGAAGAAACCTCAATGTGATTTGAATTCTCTCCTGAGAATACCTCTAACTACAATGGACAAAAAAGGAAGAGAGTGAGAAAGAATAAATACTCCTGTAAGACATAGTAAGTTAGAGGCTACATGAAAACGTGCAAGAAGTTTGCCACAAAAAATGATCGTAAGGATGGAAGACCTTCCTGGTGAGGTCAGGCTGAGAGAGCTGGGGATGCACAGCCTTGAGAAGAGAAGGTGAGACCTGAGAGCAGCCTGTCAGCAGGGCCTTTAGCAACTCTTCAGCAGGATCTGCCGTGACAGGACAAGGGGAAATAGCTTCAAACTAAAAGAGGGGTGATTTAGATTGGATATAAGGAAGAAGTTCTAATTAATAAGAGTGGTTAGGCACTGGCACAGGTTGCCCAGAGATGTGGTGGATGCCCCATCCTTGAAATATTCAAGCTCAGGCTGCACCAGGCATCTGATTGAGTTGTAGGCATCCCTGTTCAGTGCAGGGGAGTTGGACAAGGTGGCCATTAAGGGTCCCTTCCAACTCAAACGATTCTATGAAGTTACTGTGACAGATTGGGGAAAGATGAGGACTTTTAGTACACAGGTAATAAAAACTGCAAAAGAAAAAGCTGCTTTTTTGATAAAAGGAAACTGATTAAATTAGCAGCTGAGAAATGGCAAAGACTGAAAGTTTTGTTTCAACAATAGAAAGTAATCATTAACATGAATTTAAGACAGCCTTATAAGTAGCTTTTACAAAGAACTGGTATAGAAATTGAGAGCAAGTCAGCTAAAGATTTGCTGTCTCGATTCCATTTATAGATGCATATTGGAAATTAACAAGATAACTTCAGTGTACTCACAAGTATTTTTGAAAAGACATGGGAAATTAGCAGACCATGGAGTGAGCCTGTGCAACACTGAGTACGTAAGTCTGACATTCATCTTAAGTAGAATAATGGAGTAAAGAAAGAGAAAGGAAATGTCTAAGCCATAAAACCACAAGCAAAGCACCTTTACAAAGAAGACTATAAAGATAATGAGTATATTCACATGATTGCAAAATTAGCACATGAAAAGGAAAAGCATTTGTAACACATTTATATGCTACTTATGTATGACTTAATGAAACCCACCATTATTAATCAAAGATCTGACGCACAAATATATGAGATCAAGGCACAGCAAAACAAGGTTTGTAATGCAGAACAAATAGAGATCTTGGGAAGACTTCTGCACTTGCATCAAAATTTCCTCTTTGTGTTCTAAAATGTAAATTATGATAATAGAATAAGACTCTATATTAAAAAAAAAACAAAACAACAAAAACAACATCAATAAACAGGAAATAAGTTTCAAAATCTTTTATGCACTCATGAATTCAGTTTAATGGTTAAGCCCTAGTTATTGTCCTAAGGACTGAGGCTTTCCTTCACTGTTACCTTGGAAAGTATACATCGTTTTCAGATGTAGACAGGCTTTGGTTGAAAGAATGCCACTATATGTGATTAAATACTATATATCCTTCTAGTAGACATAAGGGGACAACTTGTCTAGCCACACTGCAAGCATCAGTTGTAAATACAGCTGTGTCTGCCTAGTTGGAAATGTTGTCAAAAAACAAAAAATACATCATTTCACATTCACAGCAATTCAGGAATTGTCACGCTGTTTTTACTCAGTGAGATTAATGCTATCCACCAGCAGTTTCCACTTTGCTGTTTGTTTATAGATGGAATAGAGAAATGCCATATAGCAGGTTAAGATCATAAGTATTTCATCCAGTATGATCAATGCAAAGCCAGAGGTCAAATTACTTGACACCAGAGGTCAAGCATTCAACGCGTGGAAAGTCTGGTGTTTGGTTTGGCTGTGGAGTCTGAAAAACAAGAGTGTAACCACTCAGTACTCTGTGTTTCCTGCCAGGGGTTAATAACCAGTGTCCTCACTAGATGACATGGCTATAATAGCCATACTGAAGGGGCCTGTGCCTCCCACAGTGCTCATAAGTTTTGTTCAAATGTGCCAATTTAAAATGGAATTCAGGTTGCCATCACACAAGGTACCGTGTATCTGGAGAAAGAAACTACATGATGGCAGTAAGACGATGTGGAAAGAGGAAGACTTAAACAGGCCTGCAGGAAAATGGGACTTCATATACTGGCTTCCAGCGGGAAGGTTTGGGCTTCTGACTCAAAGAGTGCTTGGAAAAAAGTTGCAGTAGCAGTGATAACACAGCTGCATCCACAGGTGGAAATATGGGAGGGATGTGAGGACAGGCAGTGACTTACTGATCCATCAGGGAGCTTGGGGGAAAAAAGGAAAATCTGGGGGTATGCAAACAGATTTTTGTTCCTTTCTTTTGCTTGCTTTTTAACCTTAAAGTTAAAAAAAGACTCTATTTGGAAGAATTACTCTCTGTTACATTACGTCATAACAAATCTCTCATCTGATACCAGGAGGAGGTGTCAGCACATACTGCTTTATACAGATGATGTGATCACAAGATGATTCTGCTAGCAGACCAGGATTTCCTCAGAAGATACGTGCCCAGTTTCAAACAAGAAAGCCTAGATGGTAGCTTGTGCCAGTAATCTAAAGAGAAGATTCTTATACGGTTCAGTATTGAAATACGTGAACGTTGCAGAAACACTCCCACAAAACTTCCTGGGGCACAGTGTGTGCAGTCTAAATAAATACATCACACTCCTAGTAACTGCAACAATGCTTGTGTCCTTTCAGCAGTCACATTTAACTGGTGAATTAATATCCCTGTTAGTGCTATGTGTGGAAGGATGGCGCTATCTATACCCAGTGATGATGGAGGTGCTACGTCTGAGTACAGCTTGAAAGAGAAAGGCATTTTTTCCTTTAGTATTAGGAAGGTTTCCATGTTACTGTTCTGTGTCCATAAGTTCATCTACAGCTGCACAGTAAGAGTCCTCAGTCCTTTTGCAGGCTCTCTCATCACTATGTTGACTATGAGCCCAGGCTTGAGACCGGGACCTGGCAGCAAGGGTAAGGTCTTTTGGCAGAGCTTTTCCCATGGCAAAGCAAGGAGTTGGGGGCTGGGGTGGAGGGCAAACTGCTGCCAACTATGACAAAAATTGTTCTCAGAAATGCTGAAAGCCTCAGAACTTCCCGTTTCCAAGGGGACACCATCACACTGAGAACCATTAGACAGCTACTATCTTATTTCAATTACAAATCAGACTCTGGCTGCTGCCTAAGCAGCACTGGTAAACCAGCAAAACACAACTGTTTATGTAAAGTGCTTGGAGCTCTTCACAGATGAAGAATAAATTATGAGGCTGAATGAGACTGTATGGATCTGGAACTACAAAGCTGAAGATTAGCTGGCATCTCGTGCAGATTTCAGTGGGTATTAATGCTGGGTGTACAGTGAGAGGCATCTCCACAGACTCTCCTGTAGCACAGTGAATTTGTTCCGAAAATAATTCATGAAAGGAAACACACGTCTGCAGTGCTACAAGCAGTGCAAGTCATGGGGAACAGAGGCCTCTCATACATTTACAACGAGAGAGAGTAATTCTGCTTTTGCTTTTCCTAAATCAAAATCTTTTTTGGCCTGACAGTGTATTTGAGATTTCTAACATGGGATCTGACCAGATTCACGTTTCAGTTTTATTTTTGAAACTTCAGAACTAAGCAGGCTTTAACTTTAGATCAAGCATCTTATCTAGAAATAACTTCTTCTGGCCTGACTTTGTGTAAAAGATGGTCCTTAATAGACAGCAAAGGCCAATGGTAAGAGGGAAAACTCACATATGAAATAAAAAATATATCTACCAGGTAACATTTAAACACAGAAAGTTCAGCACAGATTTTAGGGAGTCGACATTACAGGGAGCATACGAATCCAAATTTGATGTTTTTCTGGTTTTAGACACATTTTTGAGTAAAATGTTGTGTTACAAAAGGAGTACAACTAAATAATTAAAATGGTTTTCAAAGCCATTCATCTAAAATATCTTTGACAAGCAAAATTATATTTATCTGAATGTTAACAAGATCTAAGATATTTCCATATGTAAACACTGTATCCCTAGGCACCTCAGGAAAGCTGCGATATGACAAGGAAAAACGGGGCAGCAGGGAGGTATGCTGGGCAAACACTGCAGCCAACTATCTCTGTTTGGTTGCCCATTGCTTTCCCAAAAGAAAACTGGTATGATGGTACAACACCAGGAAAGGTACCAAAGATGTGAGTTATCTGTACAGCAATTTGCCAGCGGGTGGAAGCAAACCTACATGACGCCTGCCTTTGCACAGGTCCTGAGTACAGGATGTGTTGCTGTGCCCAGCCCTGGGAGCCAGGTGCCCCAAGGCATCCCCTGGGCTGTCAGCAGCCCTACAGCACACCCAGCGAGAGCTGGCAGCCCCCACACAGCCCAGCCAATGCAGTGCAATGCACCCCATGCAACCCAGAGGTAGGAACACACTTAGTGTGACAATTACTATGAATGGTCAGTTCACACAGCTTCCATTTATATGGCGTGGGAATGGATGTAAATTAGCTCTTTCATCCCAGACACTTCCATATTGACCTCAACGTCCTCTGTTTCCCCACTGACACAGAGGAAGGTTCGATTACATTCAGAAGTCCCTGTCTATGCTAGGAACCAGCTACAGAACAACACAGAGACCATCAGTCCCACGGGATCTCTGTCCATCACCTTTTAACTTAATAGCAACGCAGTGACAGGAAAAACACATAAATCTGATGCTGATGCCTCTGCTAAATAGTCTCAGCAATGAGCACTGATTCATGTGCAGAGGCTTGCTGAACAGTTGTGTGTGTCCGGACTCCATAATTAGACTTTCATACAGACATTTGCTCCTCTCAGACACTGCCTCTTCCCATACATCAAGCATGAATGACCACAGAACACAGCTGCAACGTAGGCACTCTGGCAGCAGACGTGCACGTGCACTGACTTACATTTTTGTCTGCATCAGTTCCTCTGGGTCATTGTGATCTGCTGCAGTTCCTTCACTAGGATTCAGAGGTGCTTTTTGGCTGACCACAGCCAGCCCTTTTTCTGCCCTTGTATCCCATCTGTGCTCTGATTGAGGGCAGTCGTGATTCTGCCTGCGTGTGTAAGAAAGCATTACGACAAGCGGTTGAATGCATCCAGAGATCACTGAGTTTGTGAAGCAATGAGCAAAACAAATCCACAAATGAGTTCCATATCTTCACAAGCTTTGAATATTTTGTATGTTTTGGTGGGTTGCTTTTTTTGTTTGTTTTATTTTGTTTTTCCCCCACAGGAAATAACCAAATAATCTAATCTTTTTACAGTGTTACAGCTTGGCACTGCAATTATTTTTCCCTTTGTATATTACTAATGGCTCGGGAGCATTAGTGAAAGGGATTTATTACTGAGACAGAAGAATCCTGCTTGACGTCACAGACTGATTTTTCAACCCTATTTATTCATTATTTAAGATTTACTGATGTATTTTTCATAGAAAATGGGTTGTATTCTAGCACATCACTTTGATTAAAAAAAAAAAAAAAAAAGTCAGTAACCGAACTTTAAATCTCTTGGGTTTTAAAACAAATAAGGAACTCTATCAGTGAAGAAATACATCCTAAGCTTGCCTGCCACATCTTCCACCTGACTGGAGGGTGAGATGAGGATGCCCATACTTGGCTCCATCAAGAGCTGTACAGCTGCATTATGCACTGAAGCTGGCACCCATGTTCTTTCAGTTCTCATGTTGGTATTAGAAGAAAATGTTTCAAATAAGCAGTCTTCAGCACAACACTTTCTAAGTCTTCTTTCTTAGGCTTCTGTTGACATTCATTGGGCCTGTCAAGACCCCTCTAGATAGCAGCCCTGCCCTCAAGCACATCAGCCAACTGTCACCTCTCCCAGTACACTTTGTTATCTCCTCCACACTGGTGATAAAGGCGTTGAACAGGACCAGTGCTGGGGCAGATGTTACTCTTGGTCTCCAGGCAGTGTTGCTAACTAATCACCACCCTCTGAACCTGTCCAGTCAACCACTTTTTACCCCTGGATTGTTCAGTCATCCAGACCATAACGTGTTCACTTGGATACAAAAGTATTTTGAGAGATGGCATCGAAAGTCTTGTTAATGTAAGTGAGAAAATCGCTTGTAGGGCTACAAATCCTTTCATTTTATCACAAGAAGGCGATCAGGTGAGCTGGATATCATTTACCTATGGCAAACCTATGCTGACAGTTTCCAGTCATCATAAATGCACTTCCAGGAGAATTGGTCCACGATTTTCACCTGAACCTGGAGAAGGTTGATAAGCTTGCAGATCTGTGAATTGGTGGAGGTTTTTTCTGGCTTCTTTATGTGTTCCATATTCCCTTTCTTCTAGTTGACAGGGGGCTCCACTGATCCCAATGGATTGTGAGGTATGAAGAGAGGGGACTTGCAAGGACACACACTTCTGGTATAGCCCAGTCCATGGACATGTAAGGCTATGTGCTCTCAAGTAGCTTCTGAGGCTTCTCAGGTTGGATACTGGGAAAAAATTCTTCTTAGAAAGAGTGGTCAAACATTGGCACAGGCTGCCCAGGGAAGTGGTGGAGTCACCATCCCTAGAGGTGTTCAGGATACACGCAGATGTGGCACCAAAGGGCAAGGTTTAGTGGGCATGGTAGGGATGAGTTGATGGTTGATCTTAGTGGCCTTTTCCAACCTTACTGATTCTGCAATTCTACGAAGTGTTCAGACCATAAACTCAGCCAGAATACTGAGAAAGGAACGCAAATTCTTAAAAAATGTTTTTGACAGAGCCAAAGAGTGTGACTCAGTTTCCCTTCAGTCTCCTTGGGAGCTAAAAAACCCTGGCTTCAAATCTGAGCAATAAAATGGAGTCCCACACTCACAGCACCACCACAATGAGCCCTTCATTAGCCAGCACTTCCGCAGACTATTAAAGGAGAGGAGGGTTTACCAAACAGCTAATCCTCAGTAATGAAAGGTTTCCAACAAAGCCCTCCTTCCAGGGAGTCTGGGCACTTTCACATTAGCACGATGTGAATAGATAAAGTGGTTCAGGAAACCTGCCAAACAGTAGCTCATGCCCTGAAAACAAAGACCTGCAGTCTTTAGGGAGCTAAAGAAAAAACAGTAGTGTTTTGGGTTATTTCTAGTCATCATAGTTACTTTCTTCTTCACTTTCTTTCATGCTATTTCCTGAGCAGTCTTCCATCTATGGAATGTATGCACGTTTGTCCTTTAAATTTCATTCACACCTATAAATCAGTTTTTGCACTGCCTTACCCCATTAACCACATGAGACAGAGGTTTCCTCTCTGCCATGGCCATGTTCCCCCTGGACATATGCCGTGTTTATTACTATCAGCCCCCAAGGAACAGTGAGACCACTGACTACTACACATTCATTTCCCTGGGGCTTTGCTTTGCTTTGGTGTTGAACAGTCTGACAACTGGATCTTTTCCATTTGGGGTTTATTTTAAGAGGACTTTGTTTAGTCAGAACCATTTAAGATCCAACGGTGTTTTTTTTTTTGTTTGTTTTTGTTTTTAAGATTTGTAAAGGCAATATATGTTCTTCAGAACTGAGTAGAGAATGTCAGAATTAACATCAAAACATAGATAATCCTCGTGGAAGCTATGCTAAGGCACGTGGAAGATAGGAAGGCAATATGGGAGAACAGCATGGCTTCACCAAGGGCAAATCCTGTGTGACCAACATAGTGGCCTCTGAATCAATGGACAAGACAAGAGCCACTGATATCATCTGTCTCAACTTCAGGAAGGCCTTTGACAGTAGCCCACAGCATCCTTCTTTCCAAATTGGAAAGGTAAGGATTTGATGGGTGGACTGTTCAGTGAATGAAGAACTGGCTGCAGGATTGAGTTCAGATGGTGGTGGTCAATGTCTGAACGGAGATCAGTGATGAGTGGTGCTCCCAGGCTGCTGGGACTGACACTCTTTAATATCTTCATCAGCGGCACTGACAGTGGGGTCAAGAGCACCCTCGACAAGTTTGCTGATGACACCAAGCTGTGGGGTGCATTTGACACACCAGAGGGATGGGACACCATCCAGAGGAACATAGACAAGCTGAGCAGTGGGTCCAGGTGAACGTCATGAGGTTCAACAAATCCAAGTACACCTGGGTTGAGGCAACCCTCACTACCAATACAAGCTGGAGATTGAGTGCAGCCCTGTCAAAGATGACCTGGGTTGCACAGGTAGATGGCAGCTGGACAGTAATGTGCCCTCACAGCCCAGAAAGCCAACTGTGTTCTGGACTGCACCAAAAAAAAAGCGTGGCCAGCAGGTCAGGGAGGTGGTCCTGTCCCGCTGCTCCGTGCTGTGAGGCCTCACCTGGAGCACTGCGTCCAGATGTGGAGTCCTCAGCACAGGAGAGACATGGATCTGTTGGAGCACATCCAGAGGAGGGCCACAGAAATGATGCCAGGAATGGAACAGCTCTCCTACAGGACAGGCTGAGAGAGCTGGGGCTGTGCAGATGGAGAAGAGAAGGCAGGGGGAGAGCTGAGGGCAGCCTGTCAGTATCTAAAGGGGAGCGACAGGAAAGAAGGGGACAGACTCTTTAGCAGGGTCTGTTGTGACAGGACAAGGGGAAATGGCCTCAAGCATTAAGAGGGGAGATTTAGGTTGGATATAAGGAAAAAATCTTTTACAGTGAGGGTGGTGAGGCACCGGCACAGGCTGCCCAGAGATGTGATGGATGCCCCATCCATGGAGACTTAAGGTCATGGTGATCTGGGCTCTGAGCACCTGATGGAGCTGTGGGTGTCCCTGATCACTGCAGAGGAGCTGGACTAGATGACCTTTAAATGTCTCTTCCAACTCTAAGGACCCTACGATCCTATAGCAAATAAAGGTCACAGCTCTCAGTTTTATGTCTCTGGCAGGCAGATGAAGGCAGCCTGTGGGAGGACGACGGGCATAACGCAGTACGGATAGCAGAGCAAGGCTGACACCTGACGGCTCCAGCTTGCGAGGACGACGCTCGCGCTGCTCTGCGGGCAGAAACGCCGCCCGGAGCCGCTGAGGGACGCGGCCGCCAGGAGGCAGCGCCCGCCATTCCGTCCCGCGGCTCCGGGCGGGGAGCGGGGCAGGGCGGGAAGTGTCGGTGTCCGTGTGTCGTTGTCTGCGGGACAGAATGCGCGTCAAAGCTCCTCGTTCGGAATAACTTCGCGCTAAGGCGCCGCGACTTGCCGTTAAAGGGCAGAAATAAAGTGTGCTTGAAACCCCGGGCCCTGAAGGGTTGCGAGCTCACACGAGGCGCTGGGGGTTTCGCGCCCAGCCACCGAGCGCAGAGCGGTGCTGGCACCGAGGGTGGTCATGCGGGAACCACGACCAGCCTGGGAAGACACCACTTGTGACAGCCTGCTTCTGTGGCAGTCTGTGGGCTCCTGGGCTGAACCTGACCCGTTGCCTTGTTGCACAGTACCTACATGTCAAGCTGGATGTTTGCTGCACCCCCGCCTTCTTGGTTATTTCACAGAAGGGTGGGTCTGCTTGGAAAGGAGCTTCAGGATTCATCAAGCCCAACTGTGCCACAGCAGCGTGTCTTTTAACACCTCCTGCAATGGGGATTCCACCACTCCCCTGGGCAGCCAGTTTGGATGTTGAGACTTCCTGCTTGTGCCTTAGCGCAGGTGGTTGCAGGGAGCAATAACGTCCTTCCTCTGCCCCTCTCCTCCAGACTGACCCATCTGCTTTCCTCGCCTCGCTCAGAAGCCTTGTGTTCCGGCCCTTTCACCAGCTGCGCTGCTTTTCTCCACACACACTCAAGCATTCTTGAAGTGAGCAGCCCAAAACCGAACGCAGTATTCGATACGCAGTCTCAGCAGATTTCCTACATCTGAGTAAGTCACGCAAATGATTTACGAACAGAAACCCCCACATTCCTGGCATGCTCTGTTGTTGCCCTCTCCCCCACAAGATAGCTCCTGTCACAAAAAGTTACCCTCTAAGTAAAATTCAAGACTAGACTCCTGCCAGTCAAATTAGTGCACCTTAAATCATCTTGTAAACCTGGAAAGTGAAACAAGAAAAAGGGAGCTTAGATTTACTTGCTGAGATTTCATAATTAGCCTCCAAAAATTGTCACAATAAAGTAATAGAACCAAAGAAATTATATCATTTTCTCTTTTGGACTAAACGAGCAGATAATCCTCCAGTGAACAAATCCTGCACTTGGCAAGCTAGCATGGTGCATTTGCCAGTCTTGACAGATATTGTAGATAATGGTCTCTTTTTTTGCTCAGCTCCACGGTCGTAACATTGAAAGAGTCTTAACACATTTATCTTTTAGTAACGATGTAAAGCTCAACTGTAACAGAGGCTTTGCATCAATGCAGGATCTCTGTCCTCTGCCAAATGACAGCCCTTTCCCAAAAGCTAGAACTGATAATTTCCTACAGATATTTGTCCCTCAGTACACCCTCAAATTCACCACATTAGCCATGTTTTCCTCTATGCTACTTATAGTTACAATAAACACTGTAAAAAAAATAAAAAGCAGAGATCGTATTTGTAGCAATCTGACCGCAAGCAAGCAAATGTTACTTGAAGTGTGTGTTTTAATGCCTCATCTTCCAAGGTTTCAGCTCAGTCGTTTGTTATTATAATTTGAAGTATCTCAAATACTTTCACATGTATGTTATGTTGAGTCCAAAGACTCGCAGAATGTCCCCTCAAGAAAATATGGGAAAGATAATAATCTAATAGCTATGTTTTTTCCTAAAAAAATATATATATATATATATATATATAATTGGCAGAACACAAATCTTAATTATGATCCTGAATCTGTACTATGAGTCTAAAGGGGAAATTGCAAATGAATGTGAAAGCATTCATCAATTTCACCTGGGAGATTCCAAATATTCCATTTTTCATTGCTTCCATTTCTCTGAACACAAATAATATGCCAATCTTAGTTTTCTTCTAAAGAGAGACTGAAGCTAATAATCTTGAGTCACTTGAGTAACAAGTAGATTAGCCTGGGTTTGAGTAAATATGAAAAGGCAATAATTACAGGAAATAATAGTGTGGATTGCTTTCAGTCTTTGGACTTCATTCATTCCTAAAGTAAAGGACAGATATCAGGTGAAGGTCAGGTTATCAGCATTCAGTGCCTTGCACCATATCAGGCTTTCCAAATGACTTCAAGCAAAATATTTTCTGTATCCACCCCTCGTTGTCCTTTTGCTACATCACGGATATGCTGGAAGACTGAATCCGTGGAGAAGGTACTCAAACACCATGGTGACAACTTCTGTACAAACAATGGGGGAAGTCGGGGCATATTATAAGGAAAAGATAACAAATTGTGTCCTGACTGTCTGTAAACCGTCTGCTCTTCTCACAGCTCTTCCTCTCTAAGCTCTTTTGGTTTCATTCTTTACCATAAAAATAAAATCTTGTTTTCCTTCTTTACCATAAAAATAAAATCTTGTTTTCCTTCTCTTTTCCTTCATTTCAAAGGACACAGTCGTTACAGGTGCTTCCTTATGTTAGAAGTTAACACAAGTTACCAGAAAGCTAATGATGAGAGCAAGTGTCTGCGAAGATTAATTGTTGTGTGGGACAGATTCAGCTGTCATGTACTAACAAACCTATCACTGTACTCTTCCTAAAACCACCTTTAGAACCAGAATGCAAGCAAGTTCTAACTGCAGACAAATTAATCCAGATTCTGTCTTTACTTTCAAAGCCTGCACTGACAGCAAACAGAATAGCCAGCATTCCATTCATCTGCTCAGGGGAAAATACTTGGCACAGTTTCAGCATGGAAAGCAGCAGAGTACTGTAGCACCTTTATTGTCATCATTTAGGTAATAAACACACAAGGCAGATTACTTAGCAGGGTCTTTTTACTTGCATTTAATCAAGGACTGAAAAAACACTAGAATATGCTGCTTAACTGTGCAGGGTAAGAGCTCACTTCTATGTAATAGAAGTCTGCTTTGTTTGCAGTGTGAATGCTGATTTTTGCACAAAGAGCTCAGGAGCCCTCTGCCTGGGGACAAGGATCACTGAAGGTACTTTCTGGACAGTTAATTTAGTGGTAAGTACACAGCAGTGTCTGAACCTGCATACCTGATGCTGAAGTCTGCACAGCCTGCCATACAGTTCTGGATCCTGGAGTTTGATTTCTTCCAGACAATGTTCTGTATTCTGTTCATGGAGGCCCCTACTAAAATGCAGTCCACAAGTGTTACAGTGACCGCTGCTGTCTCCTGTTTGAACAGACTGGTTCAGACCAAAGTAGTCTGAGAAGTCTGTAGATGTTACAGACATAAAGTAGATCTACAAATCTGCACAGCCCCCAAAATGGGCTATTGCTTCATATCTGTGTCCCTTAAGGGATTTTTAAAGGTACAGGAATAACACTCTCAACAAAAGCCTTGATCTTTCAAAACTTTATTCTGCACTCATGAATTCCAAAGGACATTTCTTTTGCCATATTTGCAAATATAGGAATATTGACATATCACTTGTGGAAATCAATCCACAATGGCTATTTTGACTGCATGACAACACTGACACATGATTTTACAACTAAAAACAGCCACTATACAGATGATTTCTGTAACCTCCTTTCCACGTTTGCTGCCAAGCCAGGAACATGTAATCTTTCTCCACTAAAAAATATCCCCAAATTTGATGCAGACTCCTCATAATCAATATAACACACACTCACAACATCTTTCAATCTCACACGCATAAAATTCTGGTTTGTTTTTTTTGTTTGTTTGTTTGTTTGTTTTTTTGTACACTTCTTTATTCAAATTCTATGTAGCTATTGACATGCCCTGCCTTTTTCTTTTAATATAAAACATGGCAGTAGTTTAGTTTTACCTGAAGGAGACTGTCTGCAGCATCCTGGAGTAACGTTAGCCAGCAATTTTAACTAGATAAGACTTAAGTTTACCTAGCATTAGTGAAGGTATAGCTAGCCAAGTGAAATGCACTACTGACAGATGGTCTCTATTTAAGAGAAACATAGCTTAAAATTCTGAGTTGTTCTTGCTAATTAGGTCTAATGAATGCACTTAATGTATGATGCAAATTCCATCGGCAGATCATAAACAGAATCGATGGTGCTGAATACTTTATTTCATTCACTCAACATTAGGACAGTCTACAGCTGAAACTGTGTGTTTGCCTTGTTCTATGAACTACAGTATATTTAATGTATTATTCATATGAAGTATTTTCTGTTTCTTTAAATGTCATTTTGCAGCTAGAAGGCATAATCTGCATAATAAAAATCTCGATGGAAAAATGATTTCACTTGCCAAGCACACAAGATGGCTTTGGAGGCATTTCACATCTCTTTGGAGATTTCTCGTGCAGTATTTCACGAAGAGCTTGCTGCTTTTTAGCTCACTGGCTGTCACTGCACCCCTGAGAGCACTCTGCATCCCTAACGCCCAACCACATCCCAAAGCACTGCACCTTGGAAGACTGCACCGGTTTGTGTGCATCAGATAGATTTGTTGGCAAATGATGTGAACTGTTGGGGTTCCGCCTGTTAACTTCCTTTGCTCCATGTGCTGCATTAGCAAGAAACATTCAATTCAGTTTTTCCCTCTAGGACTTTTCATTGATGCAATTACTACAGGCTAATGTCTGTAAAAATGGGCCAGGAAGAATTTCCCTTAATAGAGGAAGGGGAATGTTATGCTACTCATTAAGATATAGTTAATATGCTGGTAACATTCTCTAGCCAAGACATAATATGAGTCTTTCTCCTCATCCTCTGAATATATCTCAGGTATATTAAAGACAGCTGAAAGCTAAACTGGAAGTACAAGAAAGATCAGAATGATATCTGTCCCTACCTTATTACACAATTGTATCTCAGGGATCCTGTCCCTCAAATGGCAACACAGCCTTTTTGCTGAACATAGCCATGGGCTATTTAACAGCCATGGGCTGACCGCTGAAACCAGAAAGAAAACACTTCCTGACAAACAGGAAGGCATTTGGAGCCACTCTTCTGCCGTGCCTGGGACAGCTCGCTCTCCATCAGAGGAGAAACTCTCTCTCCATTGTCCACTTCTACTTTAACTCCAGATTTAGGCTTCACCAAACTTCACTGGCAGTCGGATCACACATGCCTCTGTCAGGAAGACAGGGAGCTGACAGGAATGCTCCTCGATGAAACAAATCCCCGTTTGCCATTTTCCTGTCATCACGTCTCAGATATGTGCCAATCACTGGACAAGATCAGATTGCTGGCAGTGGTCACAGCTGGCTCTCAACCAGCCCCTGGAGACCAGGGCTGAACTGCCAGTACTGACAAGGCACGTACCAAGGCACGGCAGTGCCAGCTGCTAAGCAGGTCTGACCTACATTTGTTCTAGAGTGAATGCTACCATCCTCCACAGGAGACATAAAGTCACAGAATGGCTTGGGTTGGAAGGGATCTCAAGGATCATCAAGCTCTAATCCCCCTGATGCATGCAGGGCCTCCAACCTCCATACTTAATACTAGATCACACTGTCCAGGGCCCCATCCAACCTGGCCTTGAACACCTCCAGGGAGGGGGCATCCACAACCTCTCCAGGCAGCCTGTTCCAGCACCTCATCACTTTCTTGGAAAAGCCCCACAGCAAGAACATATTTCTGGCTTTCAGTTCCCTGGAACTTTTCTAGTTCACAAGTGCTTTGCACAAAACTAGGCAGCAAGTCTGCTTGTCCTTGGAGATCCTCACCCCATAGTAAGAGCAGGAGAAGAAAAGGTGTCTACCTTCAGTGCAGCAATTACTTCAGATTCAAGCCAAGAGACAAGCCGGGGAAAGATTGGGAGCTATTGCCTTTCAGCTTCCTTATTACAGACAGAATGTTAGGTATACTCAATTAGTACCCACCGAAACAGGCTCAGTTCTTCTGCTGAAGGGGTCACTCCATACCTGTAGTCACAGCACAGCATAGTTTCTGCTCTTTGCAGAGGTACTACCTCAAACTGACTAGTTTAGTGGAGATGAGCATTGTGTGCTTTACCAATCACCTTTCTTTTACACATATCTCTTAGTTCCAGCTGTCCTTTCCACACTCGAGACTTAAATCTTGCATTTTTCACATGCAATCTGTGCCGTGATTGCTAATGCCATATTTACAATGAAGTACGGAACTCAAATTAACCAAAACAGTTGTTGAAGTAGGTTTTTTTGTATCCATCCACATGTCAGGCATCTGTTCTACCACTGGGAATAAATGCATGTTTATCTCACAGTTCTCTGTTGATTAGTACAGTATGCAGTGCTGGTGACTTAGTGTGCCCATAAGTGCACATTTGCATTTAAAAGCAGATAGTTATATATGATTTTTGCCAGACTGACTGCAGGGTGATGGGCAGGTGGTGTTCCGTGCAAAACAGCTCACTGTATTAGAGAAAGGGAACTTTTCTATGCAGTGCATGTGGGTATAATCTGAGTGTAGCATGTCAGATGAGGGCTTGCACCATGTTTTCGTTTCCCCATGAGCCTCCCGGTCCATTTGCATCTGAATGGCATGGAACATAAAGCCACAGCTCTCCTCTGCTGTGCCAGAGGTCAGAAAGGTCAGCTACAGCTGTGTAAAAGATGTGGGTTTTCCCTCTTGCCACAGGAGACCAAATCTCAATGTAACTAATACAACCTGCTTAAGTCAACTGCAACAAATACCATAAGGGCCACGATTTACAGGCATTAGGAAAGTTGCTGAAATTAAAAGGACAACGTTGATACACACAATAACCGGGCAGTGGAGAAATAACCTACTTTCCAAGCACTTTTGACATCCTAAGACAAACTATTCACATTCTGAAATGGAACCTCATTTCCATCCCAGTACTCTCTCCTCATGGGAGCTTGGGGGAAGGGAGCTAAAGGGAAAAGACTGAAAAATGACACTCACACAGGAGGAGCAACCTTCCAGAGATAATCAATGGCTCTGTAATGAGCAGAGGACTCTGCTGAATATTGATCAGCAAGTGCTGGCAAGACTCTGCTCTGGGGAGTCAACCCTTTGCCAGCTGCCTTGCATGAACACAAAGGAGGCCTCAGCAAAAGGCAAATTGTAAATGGCAGGTTTTGTATGAGAGGTTCTATTCAGGCCCTCAGTAAAGAAAAAAAAACACAAGTATAGCCGCAGCACTAGCAAGCACAAAGCATCAGCAGTCCTGGTAGCTTCTGCTATTAAAGCAGTTCTATGAGTTGCCATCCCAGGTATGCCCTAATAAACTTGCTTTAAAGATTTCCATTTCCAAATATGGCTGATTCTATGAGTTGCTACCAGTTCCTCTTCCCTAAAGTTTCCAGAAAATGGGGTGCTTTCACAGACACCCACACCCAGCAGCTTTGTCTGATGTTGCACCTCAGAGCACGCAGGGTATATTTACACATTTCAAGAAATACTGTATGCTGATACCTAGGCCAGTTCTAAGCAGATTTCATACACCGAAAGCATCACAGCTGCGTGTTAGTACATTGTCAGTGCTGTCCATTGTTCCTGACTCATTCATAAGTTAGAGTTTAGGATTTCAGTATCTTTTTTTTTCCCGTAGGTGGTTAGATATTAAGTTTTTGATTACAGGCATCTGTAGGGAAGCACAGAACTGCTTGCTTACCGCTGAGGAAATGAGCCATTAGTGACTAAAAAGTTATCCTACCTTTTCGGAAGCAGAGAGTCTTTTCTCACAGGCTTTCTGTGGAAAGAGAAATTGTGATAGTCAGGGGAAAGAGATCTGGCAACCAAATTCTTTAAAAAAGAAGGAGAAAAAGAAGGAAAGAAAGAAGTTCCAGTTCCTGCCTGGTGTAACTCATCTGACTTCAACGGGGCTGTCCCAGGATAGACTCGTCCCTCTGTCTTTGCCAAAAAGAGAACAACAGGAGCCAGCCAAAGGCATCTGCTTTTGCATTTCCTCACTGAATCTGTTCATTATGCTCTCATGATAGAGAAGCTGTAAATAAAGGCGCTTCATGATGTTGCATTGTGCTATCCATAATTACACTGTATGCGCTTCACCAGTACACATGCTTCAGGGCACATTGCAAAAGCTTTTTATGTATTCAGGACTCTCTCTGAGAGGGTGGGTTAAAAGAAGAGGGGGGAAAGCCAGCAGTTAGAAAAATGGAGTCTAGCAGTTACCTAGAAAGGAGCTCAGCATAAGAGGGAGAGAGGAGAGGAGGCTTTGCAGACTACACTGCAAAAAGGCAATGCTAGAAATCCATGCCTAGCAGCACCCTGGTTAGACTGCATGCTCAAAACTTACCCTTTCTCTTTAAGATTACCAGTTCTCTAAGAGAATAATCATGTTTATATGGTTCTACCACACTGAAACTTCAATCTGGATGTGGAAACCAAGGAACTTTTCTAGCACAAGACTCTCAGTTTGGAAGCTCTCTGAGGCTAACTTTATATAGCCATCAAGTACGCAATTCTCCAGCAGATTCATTCAGGAAGATCCCAGAATGTCCTGACTTGTGCTTTGACTTCAGAGTGATGCAAGTCAGGCATAACTCCCTTCCTTGGAATTAACATTAGAAAAAGCTAGGGTGAGATCAGAAGCAAATCCTGAATTCTATAATGCTTAGAAGATAAGCTTGCAGTGATTGGCAGAGTGTGATGCAATTTGTTGTGCTTCCATGAAGAAATTCTGTTTATCCTGCAAACATTTAGTGCTCCCAATAATACTCTCAGTTTGGATGTACTAAAGCCCTGTGGGAATATAGCACTTCTGGTAAGAGCTTTGCTTTCACAGGTTCAGAACATGCCAACAGATTCACCTGTGTAGCCTACATCCTGTAGAGATGTATTTGTGTTTGAAAAGAGCATGGAAAAAATCCCGAGGTGTGGGGTGGGGAAGGAAGCATTTGAGGGCTGAAAGCAGACACTGGTCTGAGAAGAGAAGCACTGACAGAAGTACCAAACAAGGATGAAGACAGGAGCTGGTGGGAAAGGAGGTTTGTGGCAAATGTTCCCCTCATGTTAGCTGCATGCACACGTAACTAACTCTGATACAAAAATCACACACCTAGGTTGCCTGGCTTTTTATAAGAAGCAATTCTCAGGGTTACACAGCCCAAGTAAAAGGCACTATTCAAAATGAAGAGATTACATTATGTGATCTGTATCAAAATACACTAAAAAAAAGGCATTGAACAGTTAAATTGGTTGAAGAGTTAGACTTTGCTGTGGACTGCAGAACAAAGCAGCTTCAAAGTGTGTACATCAAGGCAGCATTTGGACAGTTTAACAGCAATCTGGAAGATTTCTTATCTGTGCAGTCGCACTTAAAACAATAATAACAAAAAATATCCACAAACCAAGTTGTCTCCTATTGTTATCATCTTTAGCAGAGAAGTAGTTGACAAGTGGAACCATTCAGACAGGTAGTTCTTTTCTGAGCACTGGTCTCATAAAAGCAGATGCTGACAGACTTGCGTTACTTGAGAAGTGTTTGCAAATCAGTCCTTACATGTAAACAGTGCTGCACATTCCACTAGGAAGAACTGGGTGTTTCCTAATTCACTGCTCAAGTGACAACAGACATGAGATATTGGGGAGCAGTCAGTGACAACAGTACTGAAGTGATAAGAAAAGGAACTTCTGCATTTCATACCAGAGAACCAGTGCTAAAAGCTGCCCTATCTGGGCCCCAGGGCTTAGCATCTAACACAGAGAGTATTTCCCAGGAATACCCAACCAGGAGCTGGCTGGGAAGAAAGCAATTACATGCCATCCCTTTAAGTTCTGAAAGGCAAAAGTGTCCAGGAAGGCTGGACATTCCCCAAGAAGGAAATCTTCAGGATCTGGACTGCAATGAAGGTTGAAATATAAAGCTGCGTGCAGATGAAAGTGCTGTGATTCAAGTGGCTTGGGACCAAACCCAATCCAATTCGCACCCAAAACCACAAACCATTTCAGGCTTGTTTGAAACTTGGCCAACTATTGCTGAAAGGTTCACAAACTTCACTGCACTTGCCCTGAACTTTGCATTGGAAATGAAGGAGTAAAATAAAACTCTAATGTTGAAAGCTTTGCCCTTTTTTTTTGGTATTTTGCCTACTCTGATGCCTTACAGAAAAATAACGGTACGTTGTTCTGTCTGAGCAGTGATCCCAAACCCCTTTCCTTATGTGCATTCTCCCCGGTATCTTTTCCTGTATGTCTGAAGACTTCCCTCACCCATCAGCCTCACTGAATCTATGACCTTTAAGATGAGGAAGATCTCCTGCTACAGAAACACTGTGGGTTACATGGACTTTTTTCACTCACAGGAGGAAAATTCTCCCATCCCCAAAGCTCACTTAGCTAATTAAATATAACGTAGTCTTAAAAGTCTTCTAAAAACAAATGAAAAATTTTACCAAAGAACGCCATTATATAGAAGGACTTTGCATACTGATGATGGTCCTGTCAGTGGCACTACTCCCAAGACCGGATTCACAGATTCTGCTGGGTGCATTTATTCATTGCTTTTCATATATATATAAAGACCTTTGCAGTTCAGCAGAAGTCATGACTTTGAACCTAACCAATAACAAGTGCCCCACTGTTTTTCTGTAAGAATTCCTGTTCTTCCTGATGCAGTACCTCCCTTCCATTGTAAGAACTATTTTTGAAGTAATCACTCAGCACCTCAGTGTTCAAATTAACACTGCAGACCTGGGGAACTTTAAGACAAATTGTAAAACATTTTGTTAAGAGGAGAAGAGGTTGAACCATTTGTCACCATATGCAACTCTTGAAACTCAAACTATTTAAACAGCATTCAATTTAAAGTAAAATCAATTTATCCTTGCCAGTGAAGCTTACTACAACTGCTAGAAGATCCATTTTGTTCCCTGCTCATTTTTCCCTCTTCTAATTGTGGGCTCTTTTTTGATATACCTCCCTATTTCTTTATTTATTTTACAAAGATTACCATTTCTGTAGAGACAGAGTTAAACCATCTCGAAGATCCACTGATCATCTCAAATCCAGGAAGAAAACTCTCTAGCTCCAATGTGGTGTTAGAAAGTGGCATTCCTTTATACTTCACGGTGCACACTGGGTAACTTGAGAAGAGAGTGCACACCCTCAGAGTTCAGGTTCTACATTTATACAGCTAAAACACACGTAGGCAGTACTTTGGCATACATCTTTACTCTTTCTCAATGTCTCATAGATACGTGCTAATGTCCCTTTGGGCAGGCTCAGTGGTATTCAGAGCGGTCCAGTGCTTTCCTACTTCTTCCCCTTTTTTCACCATCAGCTTCATCACTGGACCCCTTTGACTCACCCTCGTTCACTTTTCCCCAGTTTGAAAGATTCCCATTGCTTGTTAGGCCATAATGAACCACTTTTTAAAAACGACCTATGTGGAACACGAGGAAAATGTCCTTGCATGTTTTGAGGCAAAAAATAAAAGTTTCTACTGTGACTCCAGTACTTCTCATGAGGGAAAACCATCGAGGCAGAAGATAAAAGTATTCTATTATGTCCCCAGTGCAAAATTATTGAGGAAAAACAAGACTGAAATGGAAAATTTTAGAACTATCACTTATGGACTCCTTTTGCTAAACTAATATATTGGTTCTTAAGCTAACGCATTAATCCCTATTGCTAAGCAAACCAACCAGTATCACATTCACAGGAAACTCAGTGACAGTGTGAAAATGAAAAAACATTAAAAGCCAAAGAGTTGTGAAAGCTTCTCAGCAACGAACTACCATTTTTCAGGTTTATTTTAGAGCTGTAGAAAGCGTTCTTTAAATTTTCAGTGCTTTTGAACATACAAACTGTAGGTGTCATTCTATTGTGGTTTGACCAGGCAGGCAGCTGAGCACCATGCAGTCGGCTGCTCACCACCAGTGGGATTGGGGAGAGAGTTGGGAAAAAAACCAACAAAGTAGAACTCGTGGGTTGAAATCAGAAACTATTTGCTGCAACTGGAAAGGAAGAGAGGAGAATAGTAATGATAAAAAAGTAATGCCTCCTATTCACGATTCTGGCCCATGACATCAGAGGCAGATGTTGGTGGGATGGCAGTAGAGGCTGAACCTTAACTCCAGTGTCCCGTTATGTTTCGTTGCCGTGTGACAGATGGCAGCAGAGGGGCAGTCTGACAGAATGGAGTCTGACGTGGAAACACACATGGAGCAAAAGTGTGGGATTGAATTCCCACCAACACACAAAACGAGCGATTCCCAAGTGATTGCTCACCACTCACCAACTGTTGCCCTGCCAATCCCAGCAGTGGCAGCTTTCCTGGCCAACTCCCCAGTTTCATAGTTTTTCCACGTGCCACCATACAGTATGGAATATCCCTGAGGGCCGCTGTCCCAGCTCTGTCCCCTCACAGCTCCTCACTGGCAGGGCAGCACACGAAGCTGAAAACTGAAGTGCCCTCAGCTCTGTGCAGCACTGCTCAACATCAACTAAAAGCTGTTACCCACGTTGTTTTTCTCCTAAAGCCATATCATGGCACCATACCAGACACTATGAACTAAAAATCAACTTTGTCCCAGGCTAAACCAGGACATATTCAAATTTCAGTTCTCCTTTCCCACTAACAAGTAAGCCTCCTCTTCATCTTCCATGTGTCCATTCTGCAGAGACAGCTAAAGGCTCCCTCACAAATTGGAGGCTTGATATACAGAGCACATAGACACACGCCTTCTCAAAAAAGCTACATACTTCCTGGTGGGGATAGGCCAGTATTCCCTGTAAAATGAACAAAAGACACAGAGATGGAGAGTTTCTCCAAGGCCCTATAGGAGGCTTCAAGAAGAAACGTGGGTGAACAGAGATCAACAGTGTTTTCACACAGAGTGGTGCAAATTTCTCAGTCTAAAAGGTAAAATCAACTGTATTGGAACTGTAATGCTGGTTTGAGCACACACAGTAGACCGTGTGTGGACCAACAGTACAGAGCTCTGGAGAGCAGAGCTTGCATGAGCTCTAGCTCCAGCCAGGCTTCTGTGTCCTGGCAGCCCCAGGTCAGCAGTACCCTGACATAAGCAAACAGCACTGCAAGCCATGTGGCAGTCAAGTCAGAGGTGCTATCTTCCAGAGCCAACATTTCCAAAAGAAAACAGAATGAAATTGAGCATGTCTACAAAAACCAAGATGTACCAAGATGTATGTAGTTTCAGTGAGTTTGGAATACCATGAGGTCACATCTTTATTGTTATCTTCTGTTGTGACTCGTAACTCTCTGACAAATTGGTATTCAAACAAGGACCCTTTTTGGAGCGCTGTGATGGGCTTCAAGGAAAAGTACCGATTTAATAGGCAATGTAATAGCTGTCCCCTCCTCAGGAGAGGGGTGGACCCAGGGCTTCTGGAGAAATGTCCCACACTAATGTTCCCAGAATACCTTTAGTGCAGGCTTGCTCTGGGAGCCTTTGTCCGTTTCCAGCAGCATACATGCTATTGCATTTCTTTTTAGGAAGCCTTTTCATGCTTCCAACACGTTTTGCTGATGCAAGTCCCCCCACACTCTCTGCTGGTTACCCTGGCTCATTATTAATGTGGGATGAGAAATGAAAGGCTGAGCTTTCCAAATGAACACTGCTGTGGTTACACCATTTAGAATTTCGATCCGGACTAAGCAAAGCACAGAAGTCAGTAGCTGTTACAATCAGCACCCGTTACAAACTGATCCAAGCTCTTAAGAAATGATTTGCAAGACAATTGACAATTCCAAGTGTGAAATATTCATAGTTTAATACCTTTACATTGGAAACTATGATTTCATAGTTGATTTCAACCTGAAAGCTGTCTTCATTTTTAAGTAATGTCCTTGTTCGGTCATTTGCTTCCAGGAGCTGGGACTTGAAGAGGAAAGAAATGTAATCTTTTATTGCCAACGTTATGAAATCTATTTTCTCCTGAGCATTGACGTTAATGTTTCTCTCACATTTTAGTTCATCTCCCCCACATTTCTCACCACACCTTAAGGGCTGGGTCTCTTTTTAGGCAGGGAGAGACTAGCTACCAAGTTGTGCTAGGGTTATCTGTTTTGCTAATAGGATTACAGCAAATAATACCCCTCCAAAAACACTTATTCCTATGGAAACAGCATTAATCCTTTCTGCTTGCCCCACCCCATAACTTTGTCTGAACACAAAAATTGTCTGCATTGGCAGCCAAAAAACTTTTTTGGATGTTTCTAAATCCTAGGAGGTTTTTGTTGCTTTCTTTTTTTTTCTTCTTTTCAGTTGATCTCTGCAGAAAAACACAGCCTTCACTCTACTTTTTGCCTATGACATTCTCTCCCAGGCAAGCATTACAGGGCATTTATATTTTTCTCCACAAATCAATACCGTACATAATTTTGAGGAAAAGGTAAAGAGATACAGAAGGAGCCATAAATAGAACTGTAGCTTCTGTGCTGCTAGTTCTGTGTCTCAAATAAAGCCACCATAGAGCACGACTAGCCAACACAGAAGATTTTAATAACCAATGCCACAACACAGCATATTGCCCCATTTTCTCAGATGAAGTCCCAGGGAGAGATTTGCGTCACCTGTATGATGTAAGAGGACATAATGTGGACTTGTTTCACTCGAAGGGTTCACATCGACACAAAGTCGGCTGTAATGGTTAAAGTGAGCAGCAACGCTGAAAGCTGTGCTCCAGGGGCAGATTCACATCTTCCTGCAGTGCCCTGGGGCAGCAGCAGAACCTCTGGCTGAGGATCAGTAGGAGAATTTGGAGTGGCAAACCTAGGCAGGCACCCTGAAAATCTGCCCGGATACCCATGCTGTGCCCAGAGATTGCACCTGAACCAAAGGAAATGTTTCTGTCCTTCTCCTCTGTTACCAAGAGGTTCTCTAAACACCAATGCCACAACCTGGCATACTGCATAAGGATAAGCTGTATCTCACCATTTTCTTTTTTCTAGAATTAAAATGGTGGTCCATACGTGATTATAAGCAGAATTACACTACTTTCTCTGATCTATGAATAAATCCACCAATGCCATCCATAAACAAAGATGAGATGTAATAAAGGAGAGAAAAACCTCAACAAGGAAAAAGTAGGATATATCAACTAACATTAAAAGCAATGGGCAGCTTTTTTATTAAACGTTATTTCATATCACTCTTACAGGAAATGGGTTGGTATGCTTAAAGGTCAGATGGCTCCAGAAGATGAGCTTTTTCCGCACGCTTCTGAGTGCAAACACAAGTTCCCAAACAAATTGGAGTTATGTGTGGAAAGGATACATTTGCTGATATTTAGAAGCTCAAATTTGATTTTATTCCTTGTTCCAGAATGGCAGAGTGATGTAGCTAGCTTTCAATGCTGTCCTGCCCAAGCATTTTTGTGGTTTTCTGGATGCTGTGCTACCTGTCAGTATATTGTTGCTTTTATAATGTCACACCTCAAATTCTGCAATACGTGCTAATTTTCATCCATGTTGTAAATAATCACACTTGGAGCACTGTGATTTTTTTCTGTCCATCACCAGCTCTGCTTTTATTCCAGCAGATATAACCAGGAACAGACTGAAAACACCTCTTTGGATGTCTGCAATCATGAGAAACTTTCTAGGAAGAATATCAAGTGTTCCAGCACTCACAGGAAGAAATAATTTGTTCTCAGTCATCTATTTGCAGGTTCTCAGCCCACCCTGTGTTCTCTACTGTCACATAGGATTTCAGACAGTGGATTTGTTTTTTAAGCAATTATGAAGTAATGACTCAGCAGGAAAGCCTTCCCTTCGCATATGAGCTCCAGCGCTGCAGAACTCTGCATGGGCAGTTCATTTCAGGAACCAGGCTTAAACCAGTCCCATAAAGATGATTCAACTTTGATTGAAAGCACAGTTTGATAACTATGATAACTGAGAAAAGACTGTTACACAGACAAGTAGCTCCCGAACACAGGCATACAAACGAAGATGCGGCAATGCTCAGAGAACGAGCCGTAAAACTGAGGCGTGCTGGTTTTCCAGGGATCATTCCCCAGGTTTATAAAGGATCTTTCAGCATTGCTGTGCATAGCAGCCTTTCGCAGCACACCCTCTGTGAACACACAGGGTGTCACTCAGAGCTGGATTCAGGAGATGGCCTGATGAATACTAAACGTATTGGAAAAAATACTGTTCTTGGCTTATTTGGAGTGGGCAAAGGAGGAAGTCAGACTCTCCAGCATACGCTGAATGATTTACACTACTCAAAAAGAGCCAAATCACTGCCCAGAATGAAGAACCAGTCTGAATGAAGCCCTCTGTCAGGTTCAATACTCTGCAGTTTTCCCATTTCATTGCCTTATTGACTATGGTTGTCATATGGTGGTCCTACTCAGCACTCTAAATACCATGTCATGATCAGACAGGCTGCTTTCTTATTTCTAGTCCAAATGAATCCAGAAAATTTGGACATAAACAAAAGAAAATGAATCAAATAGTCAGAAATACTTCTCTTGAACAAAATAAGCCCCATAACTCCAAAAACACTGTGAACAGATCTAAGTATGTATCTAATCAGGCCATGCACCCTAAAGATCAGCAGTTTTGATTAAATAAGCAAAGGGAGATTGAATATCCTCACTGATACATCTGAGACAGATTCCAGCATTCCAAGAGGCAGAGAGAATGCTTAGGGCTTCCTGAAAGACATCCCTCTTAAGCTATCTCGAGTTGCACTTGTTAAAAACCTTGGCTTTCCTTCTGAGGTCTGAAGGCTGACAGTGAGCTTCAGTGGAGCTCCATTTATAGCCAAATAAAAAACACTTCACTGAGAAAACGCATATTTCTGCAAGCAGCTGAACCAACAGTCTTGGATCCATAGTCAACCAGACTTGGTTTCCTATGGATCTACAGTTCTCCAGAGTGGAGATGGAAATATTTGGCACTGCGTGTGATGTTTGATAATGGACAAATGTACGCAGAAGCCTTTCCCTTGGGAGGGGCATGAGTTCAGTCTGTCTCCATTCCCTGACTTCTGCCTCTATGAACTCTGCAGCTTCTGCCACTCTCAAGTTTTGCTGAAATTGGCAAGTGTTCAGAAGATAGAGGAGTTACAGACACAGCAAGATCATGTAAGCCTATGAAATAACTATAAAAACCATACTTTGCTTTCCAACCAACACTTACGTTAAAGCATTTGGAAAATAACTCTGAAGGGAGTCAGCCAGTTCCCACTACAGTGTTTTCATTTTCCAGCCTGCCACCTACCAGCACAGAACAAGAAGCACGGGCTGAGCCTGTCTCACACACCATAGATCAAGATTCCACTCCTTGCTGTGCCAAATGCTTTCTGTGACCACAGTAAGTTAGGCTGGGACGTAAAAGAGAAACAGAGTGGAACCTCAAAATGTGGGCTTCCTAAACATAACGTTCTGCTGCTTAAAAATATAATATGTAAAGTATCCTCAGCAGGGTACACTGACAGTGTTAAAAATAGGGTAACAGCAGGCAATAATTACACCAATACACAATCGCAATAAAATAATGATGCACCTAAAGCATCTTCCCTCCCTTTAATAGACAGCTTTCTCAGAGGCTGTCATTTGGGACCCACAGAGGGATTGCTCTCCAGAAGAAATTGCCCGCATCTTTAACACCCAGCCTGCTGTGTATAGATGGAATGAGAAATAAGGCATTGAACACGATAGTGGTAACTCCAAGAGGGGCTTGTGCTTCAACTGAGGAAGTTTTAGAAGTCTGCAATAACGAAAGACTGAAATTTGCCTATCAGCATCCTTTTTTCCTCAGTTGGGTGACACACAAAGCAATTATTCCCTCCATACTTCCTTGTGGACAAAGCCAAATGGTTAGAGAATTCCTTCACAATAGAGGAAAACCTCAAAGGGGCTTTACCCACCTTTACCAATGCCACATGCACTGACATAATCTAGTCCTACAGTGCTTAAAATTGGAAGTAAAAATCAAGCTAAAAAAATATTAAAAAGGGGAGATGGCCCAGAAGAGGCTGTGTTAATTTAATCATTTGTTTCTAAAACTTGACTGATGTTTCTGAAGTTGTTTTCTTCTTTGTGAAGTAGCAGCTCTGGACACAATACATTGAGCAGGCAAGAACTGGAAAATAAAGGGATTATCTGTGATGGGAAGAGCCACTAACAGAATGCACTAACAGAATCCAACTAAGCACATTCTGCGTGCACTTTTATGCAGTTTGACACAAGAAAATACCTACAAAATAATAGAAGTCCTAATGCCTTCAACAGCAACACCCAAGTGTGAGGCTGGGCACCAGACTGCCTCTCACCAAGTTTTCAGCTCAGCTGTTCCAAGGGGTTTTGTTACATTTCAGGTCTACTGGTTGCAAGAACTTTTAGCCCAAGTGAAGGATCTCACCATTTCATACGGCATCTGAATAGCAGCTACTTCAGACAAGAGGTATAGGACTAGAAATGCTCCTCCTACTGACAATCTGTACCACCTAGCCAAGTGCATCTCTGCATAGATGCATTCAAGGCCAGGCTGGATGTGGCTCTGGGCAGCCTGGTCTGGTGGTTGGCAACCCTGTCCACAGCAGGAGGATTTAAGAAGGTGATCTTTGAGGTCCTTTTCAACCCAGGCCATTCTACAATTCTCTGTAAGAAGCGTTACCTGTCCACAGGTACCCAATGAAAGAGTGCCTAACCACTCTTTCTTTATAACTATCCAGTGTTCCTAAGTAGGGCTTGAAAAGGAGAACCAGCTCAAAGGATGAAAGGATTGTCTTTCTGCATGTGGAATATTTGGGAAGGTCCCAAGTCTTTTTTCTCCCCCACAAGTTGCAGTGACCCCTAAACCTGGAGCCTACTTTCAGACACATAACAGAGGTTTCCCAGAGGGCAGCCTGCAGAAGACTGTGGGCTGTGCGCATCTCACTCCACCACTTACACCCAAACAAAGGCCGCTTGGCTCTATTCCCCTTTGGGGACAGGGGTGATGAGAAGTCACAGGAAAAAAAAAAAAAAAAAAAAAAAAAAGGATGCCTATGAAACACTGCAGCACCATTTCCAGCTGCTGGTTGTCCCACTGGGCAGCCCTACTGGATTCTGCCTAGAGAAACACTGTCCTGCTTTTTCATCTTGTGAGTCTGAAGGAGAATAAAAACAGCGCTCTGCTCTTTGAATGGACTAGGATGTGAAAGAGGTTGAAGTCATGGAAGAGGGTCAGGAAATAAGAAAACTTGGTCTCAAATCTCAACAGTTTTTAAGAAAGCACAGCAAGAAAGCAGAATTAATAAGTAGATGTTGCTGTAATAAAAAAAAAAAGTTTGTTATCCTGTCAGCTTAGCCAGAACACCGTAATATTCTCAGAGAGCTTTGTAAAGTCTGCAGTTTCAACAGAAGCTGTTCTATTTCTCCTTGTCCCTTCATTTCTCAGAGCTCTTGTATGCAGTGTGTAAATATAATGCTGTATGCAAGCGGACAGACAGGAGCCTCTCTCCTAATTGTGTTTTAATAACACTGCCTGTTAATTACAAAACACTCTGCACTCAGAAATGGAGTGATCATAAATTACTCCAGTCGCAAACTATACAAAGTACTTACAGCCCAGTCCACATGGAGAACTCTGTATAGCAATAGGCTTATGTGAGGAAGAGAGCTGAATGGACGCTGGGCCTCCTGTGTTACGCTCTGCCAGCTCCTGCTCCCTGCATGGTAGTGGCATCTCGTGCTTTTCCTTCCATGAAGCACTAGCCTCTTCCCAACAGTCTTATTTGCCTACACATTATTTGCCACTCGTCAGGTGCAGATACAATTGTTTGTTCTAAAATACAGCATGTGTGCACAAAACTACTGTGCCACTTCACGTTTCCTGCTCTTGTAATGTCCCCAAAATGTACGCATTGGCAACAAGTCCAAGATACCGAAACTGGTGGACACTCCCAGACTGACCAGTGATATCTGCCTCTGGCTTATCCTATGACAGAGGTATGGCTCTTAAAACCAACAAATTCGTGTTCAGTTGCAAAGGAGTCAAACCACAGCAAGAACAACCAGATCAATTAGAAACTTTTCTGAGAAGGAGCAGCCAACACACACAGAGGTGCTTGTAGGAGAAGGTTTCTTGCTGCTGAGACACTAGCTGGTCCTACAGCTCTGGTCTGCACCACATCACCATGTATTTCCTACCTATCACATACTTCTGAAAAAAAAAACAAACACCCAGGAAATATTTATTTGATGTTTGTTTCGGCCTATCTGGTGATTTACCCATCAGCTAAATACCTACAAGAGCAGGTCTTGTATTGTTGCATTCAAAGACAAAGGAAGATGTAGTACAGATTCCAGGTTTATTCATACAGCAGTGCTATACATAAAACATCACTATTTTGAGCTCACACGTCTCAGACCTTCTCTGCTTCAACTTAGACCTTACAATTATCACGTGAGTAGGACTGAATGTTTCATTATTTAAGTCTGAAAATAAAAGCAGCTTTCTGCAAAGTGAAACTGAATGAAGACAGCATTTACAACTGGCCCAATACTTTGCTTTTTCTCCTATAGAGTAACACAGTCTGCAAAAGTATTTCCATTAGATGCGATCAGTTCACATTTAAGCTAAGTCCCACTGCAGCCTGTGCACTGTTTCTTCACAAAATATTCCAAAATCTCAATTTTATACTTTTGTTTACGTTTTCAGAGCTGAAATACATTCTGTTGCCCACCCAACACGAAAGAAAAATGCAAGCCCTTAAAGAGCACCACAAGGAATTTCATTTAGAACACAATCTAATGTAGTCACAAATATCTTCAAATGAAGGAACAGTGTATAAATGGGCTAGCAATTACTCGTGTAGTGCCCTGTATTCTACTCCAGCAGTAGCCCCTGTAAGTGTTCCCCTGATGGATCACCTACATCTGGGCACAGTGTCAGTGTTTGCAGTGCCCCTTTTACAACAAACAGTGAAGACAACTGCCTGGTGCATGTTAATAAACTATCGAATATGTCAGCAGGCACTGCTTAATTTGCCTTTTAAGTACATAGGCAGCTAACTGAAAATCTCACATGTTTGCACTGAAATCTCTTACCTTGCGGAGTTCCAGCAATAACCAGCGCATCAGGTACACTGCCAAGGTGAATTTTGCTTTCACATATCTTTCAGGCAAAAAGGTAAGGTATGTTTGTAACAAATCCAGTTCTTCACTGCCAATGCTACTGCCAACATTATTGATATCATCTCTGCTACCCTCCTGTCTTCTTCCTTCATCTTCTGCACCCAAATATCTATTGAACTCCATTAAAAAAAAGTGTTTCCCCTTCTCCACAAAGCCCTGATCTTTCCAGTGACAGCTAGAGAAAGCTTTTATCTCATTTCAGTAAGGATATTCATCACTCCTCTGAAACTATGCAGCCTTGTCTTTAAGCCAGCCCAAACAGCCAGATTATGGGAGAACTTTCTTTAAAGTGTGTTGGCTCTTTGCCTTTCTTGTATTGAATGACCTCTTGCAACCATGCATGCAGCTACAAGATAAATATAGCACCAGCTAGCCTTGTCATACAACACAAGAATACTCCTGCTGTTGCCAAGAGAAAGGAGAAAGATGCCATTTATTTAAAGAGCAAGCCCCAGCAGCACCAGTACTCCCTCGTTTACTTGAGGAGGGAGGGGGGAAAGATGAAAAATCTGTTTTCTTTGATTATTATTATTATTTTTTATTTATTTTTTTTGCCGACTTCCCCAGAACAAATCTCAATTCTGTAAAAATAAATAAAGAAATAAAGAAATTATGTTCTTGTGGAGGAGGGCTTTCTCATTCCAGAGACTTCTAGCCACAGTAATTCATTGTCTGGGACGTTGAAGATGCCAAGCTTTCAGAAGCTATGCATTTCCAAAGGATAAATGAAGTCTTGCAGATGAACTGGGGCCAAGACATTTTGAAATAACAAATAGCCCTTCCAAAGGCAAAAATATGAAGAAAATATGCAAGAGATCAGCTAAGCAATCAACAAAGCAATTTTTTAGCTAAACATTAAGCAGCTCATTTGTGCCTTGCGGCAGCTCAGATTTGCTACTTTTGGTTACAGAAAGCAAAGATCTAAAGGTTTCAGTTTAATGGTATCAATTCTGAGAGCTCAACAGTTTCAACAACTAAATACTTCACTTTCATCAACAAAGTCAATTTGTGATGTAGCAAAGTTAGACTTTTTTTTTATTGTTGGCACAGTGTTGAGATATTCAAGGAAAAAAAATCATTACGGCTTGCAGAAAAAAATGATCACAAACTCTGATATCTTGGAACAGCCCTTTTTAATATACAGAGGATCTTCTGATACCCAAAGCTTCCATCACCTCAAAACGCCCTTAAGGATCAAATGCAGCAGTTATTAAGAAGTGACACCTAATTTTATAGTCTTTAATCATGTTAAGTACCACCTCAAGCTAATCTCAATGATTTTTATAGGACTACTCATACACGTTGTCTTAAAGTTAGAACGAGTGTTTCAGAAAATAAAAGGTAAAGACAGTTACTACGCAGCCCAGCACAGTCTGGCCATAACAAATGGCAAATGAAATGCAAAGAAATCCCCACATTTGTTTTGTCTGACAAAGTATCCAGCTCACCTGGTTCCACTGATGGGTTCTGCTGCCACTATTTCCCTCTCCTTTCATATTCACACCAGTTTGAGAAAGAGAAAATACAATGAAATACAGAGCCAAACCTTTCTGTGAGTGCTCGCTGCAATGATGAGGAGCACCATTTCTATTCCTGCAGGGAAGCCCGAGTACAGATGTTGAACTCAAACTCTCTTGCAACTGCAGAGGGGTTGGATAGCATCCCAGTGTTCACTCCTCCTAGCCTTATCCCTGTGCTGCCAACAACATGTGCCTGCAATTCCCATATGATGCTCACTCAGAACATAACTTTTGAGTAATCAGCCCCTATCTACAGCCCCAATCTTCTCCTACCTGCAGCTGTTTGATGCACTGCTTGTGGAGCCATAGGTGTCAGCAGGCAGCAACCTGCACTAGTCTTCTCTGCACAGTGGCAGGCATTTCTCACTCTTGATTGTGAGAGCAAGCCACTTCATGAGCAGGAAAACTTCACAACTTTGCCTGCTTTCCTTTCCTGTCTAGAGAGGTGAGTAGCCCATTGTCTTTGAAAGCAGTTGTGGCCATGCCAAAAGCCTGCATCACTGCTGCTGCCATGTATAGTTAAGGCACACCTGACAGAAGATGACAAAAGGAGAAGTCAAACAAAAGAAATGTCAAGAAGGAAGTAGTTAAGATGGCTTTAATTTCAGCACACTGTCAGCTGAGCTTGAAATCACAATAATGGATGCAGGTGCTATCTGGTATTGCTAATTTACTTTCAGTTGGTTTCAGAAGAACATGGCATTTCATACACTGGCAAAGTCATTATTTCTGTCCTTCCATTCCTTCCTGATTCTTTTACCACTAAGTCTCCATATGAGATATTTTTACCCCTAACATGTTTTCTCTGATCCCCGCCATTCATGATATGAACAACTACGTGCAAACCAACAAACAGAAGGCTGCCTAAGTTACTTTCTGACCCTGTAAGTGCAAATGAAATGGCATTTAAAATATGTTCCCCTTGTACTCTTCTGATCATCAATATTCCCAACATTTCTATCCTAACAAAAACAATAGAATTCTCACTAGTTTTAGGGAAGTAACTTGGACTTTAAGCCCTAAAGCTCCTTAATTTGGAGTTCTTATACTTTGCCATGGTCCATATAGTCATTTTCAGTCCTTCCAGATAAGTGCATGGCTGCACTGAGACTTATGTCAAAAGAATCAAGCCCTGCATTACCAAACTGTACATGCTTCACCTTCAGCTTGCAAGTCTTCACACAAGTAAAAGTGTATTAGCATGTATCTTCAGCATAGGTCAGTCTACAGAACAAGAAGTCATACACCACTGAACAATTGCTATTCCCCAGTTGACTTACTGCTTTTGTCTTATTTCTTACCTACAAATCAGCATCTGAGTAAAAACCCCCAAACTAAATCATAAACTTTAGTGATAGGAGGAATGCTGCTGTTTAAATTATAGTGTATTACAGTACTGCAACAAAATCCACCTTGACCACAAGGGTACACAAGCAGTCCTCTAGAACAGTGTAATGCTATGATGCGATGGAAAGCACAGCAACGACAGCAGGGTAGCAACCTGAAAAGCTGCAGCAAGAGAATAAGCCCAAGTGCAGCAGCCATAAACACTGGAAGAGAAGTGGGGGGCAGGGGGGAAGCTGCTGACAACTGCTGATCCTTGCTGACCCCACGAAGGCAGAGATCTCCAGCAAGATACCCTTGTCCCCACTGCCACTTAAATAAGGTCTGGGAAGGGGAGCATCCTGGCTCCAGCCATTCTACTCACTCACTACACTGCATGCACCTGAGCTCCCCTGGGTTGGCCCTGCATTTCCACCAGGTGCTCAGTCACTGCTTCAAGCTGTGACTGAGAATTTCCACAACAAACAGCTACAGCCTCCTGCCTGTGGAACAGGAGCCTTAAAGGTGCAGACAGCTCCAGATGACTTTAGGATACTCCAGGATGCAGAAAAACTAAACGTTTTAGATTTGTACCATGGAGATCACCCAGTAAAAATGGACCATGGGCCTTCTGATTAGCAAGACAACTCCAGTGGATCATTCTATATGTTACTACAAAGTATATCTTACTCTCAGGCTGAATTTGCCTTGTTTCTACCTCCTGGACTTGTAATTCCTGTGCATATCTTTTCGTCCTTTTTCTTCTTTCTTTCCTTGTCTTCTCCCAGCAATGTCTTCTCCCTGAAATGACAATTTATGAAGTTATCAAACAGACTTCACTTGTCTTTTAAATGAATGAAATAAAGTTAATTTCATTTCTCACTTGAATGTCTTTCTCAACTTTCAGATTCTTCCCTTCATATTTTCCTGAATCACCACCAGTTTTTCAGCATCCTTTGGGAAGTATAAAATTCTTTTACTCCTCAGAATTTCTTGTAATTTATAAAAATAATAATAAAAAAATAGTTACTTTTTGTTATAATTGGATGAAATCTATGCAGTTGTGAAGAATTAATTTCACTGCTGGGGGTCCCTGCCAAACATGGCAATTTTCTTTCCACAGCCTGCAGTTACAAGTCCAACATTTGTGTTGTGTTGAATTGTTGATTCATATTTGCAGACAGCTTTTCTTGCCAGAGAGGATTAGAGTGCACGCCTCCAGCTTCTTCAGCACAAAATGTACTGCAGAAGAATGGGTCCTTTTGTTTTGTTTTGTTTTTAAAGTTAAAAATGATTCATAGCAGAAACATGATGTTACAGAAGGGGGCATGTAAGCTTCTGGTAGGTCGTATCCAGCTCCCAGTTCCCTGCTCAGTTCTACCCACACTGAAGAACAGCTGCTCACAAGAGCTCGGGATAGGAGCATGCTTCCTGATCCCAACATTTAATAACTAAATGAATATTTTTATTTCAATAACCCTTCTCTCCACCTTATCAACCTGGGTGATTCTGTGATTCTGTGATTATCTTCCATGGGTTTCTAAGCATACTGTAAGAAAGGTTCCTGTAAACTGTACTGAGAAACTAAATGATGATCTTCACACACAGACACAGAATCACACACAGAATCACCCGGGTTGGAAGGGACCCCAAGGATCATGTAGTTCCAACCCCCCTGCCTAGCAGGGCCACCAAACATACACATTCAGGTCAGGTTGCCCAGGACCCCGTCCAACCTGGACTTGAACACGTCCAAGGACGGGGCATCCACAACCTCCCTGGGCAGCCCGTTCCAGGGCCTAACCACTCTCCTAGTAAAGAACTTCCCCCTAACATCCAACCTAAATCTTCCCTCCTTCAACTTAAAACCATTTCCCCTAGTCCTGCTGTTGTCAGCCCTTTTGAAGAGTTTACTCCCCTCCTGGGTGTAGGTTCCCTTCAGGTATTGATAGGCTGCAATGAGGTCACCCCGCAGCCTTCTCAATCTTCTTCTCATCTTCAAGTCAGTGTTTTTGCTGGCATCCTTAGACAGCCCATCCCTGACCTATTAACACCATTAAGTACCTCTGAAATATATTAAGAAGTCAAAGATATTTGAATCATGGAATCATAGAATTGTTAAGATTGGAAAGACCAATCATTAAGATCATCCAGTCCAACCATCAACCCATGCCTACAACCACTCCAGACTACGTCACTCAGAGTGACGTCTACCCTTTCCTTGAAAGTCTCTGTGCACGGTGACTCCACCACATCCCTGGGCAGCCTGTTACAATGCCTCACCAATGCCTCAAAGACTGAGAATAGTTTTTTCCTAACATGCAACTTGAATCTCCCCTGGCACAGCATAAGGCCAGTACCTCTTGTCCTATCGATAGTTACATAGGAGAAGATGGCAGCTGCCACCTCACCTCAACCTCCTTTCAGGAGTTACAGAGGGCAATAGGGAAGGTCTCCCCTGAGCCTCCTCTTCTCTGAACTGAACAATTCCAGTTCCGTCAGCCACTCCTCATAGGACTTGGGCTCCAGACCCTTGCCAGCTTTGTTGCCCTTCTCTGGACATGCTCCAAGGCCTCAGTGTCTTTTTTTGGAGTGGGAGACCCAAAACTGAACACAGTATTCAAGGTGTGGCCTCACCAGAGCTGAGAACAGAGCACAGTCACTTCCCTGCTCCTGCTGGCAACACTATTTCTGATAGAAGCCAGGTTGCCATTGGCCTTCTTGGCCACCTGAGCACACAGCTGGCTCACATTTGTATGGTTGTCCATTAGCACCCAAGATCCTTTTCCTCCATGCAGCTTGCTAGCTTTGCCCCGAGCCTGAAGAATTACCTGGGACTGTTGTGACCAAAATGCAGGACCCAGCACTTGGTCTTGTTAAAGCTCATATAATTGGCCTTTGCCCATCAAACCAGCCTGTCCTGATCCCTCTATAGGGCCTTCTAACCCCCAGACAGATCAACACCTCCTCCCAGCTTGTTGCCAGCAACAAACCGAGGATGCACTCAATCCCCTCATCCAGATAATCAGTAGAGATACTGAACAGGATGAGTTCCAAAACCAGCCTCTGGGGAATGCTATTCATGACTTAACTCATGGATTTAACTCCATTCACCGTAACTCTCTGAGCCTGGCCCTTCTGCCATTTCTTTATCTAGAAAAGAGTGTACCTGTTCAAGCCACAGACTGCTAGCTTCTCCAGGAGAATACTATGGGAGACTGTTGGTGCTCAGTCGAGTTAGAGAGCTCTCACAGTTTCCTGTAGCATCAGAATCGTTCTCTGAATGGTTCTGCTTTATTGTGTTCAACATACATCTTATATACCATTCACTTACAAGCCAGGAATTCCTTTCCCTCTAATCAGTTAATTGGCCTAGCTTCTCCCAAAACACAGTGATAAAGGATGAAGGGTAGAAACCTTTCAAGTGTGATAAGATTAACAATGCATACAAACAGAACCTCCTGTTTACCCTTAGATGCAAACAGATCCCATTTGCTCTGTCTTACACTCCAGACTCCCAAGGTTTCACAGTGATAAGGTCTATCAAGGAGTCTGATAAACTCTTTGCTGACTTGCTCACATCTTCCCCCACAGGAGACAGTGTCAAAGGCTTTGCTGGACTACAACAACAGCCTTTTCCTCATCCACCAGAGGGTCACCTGGTCATAGAAGGAAGTCAAATTAGTCAAGCAGGACCTGCCTTTGATGATCCATGCTGGCGAGGCCTTATCTCCCAGCTGTCCCACACACGCTGTGATGTGTCCATTCAAGATGATCTGCTCCATGACCCTCCCCAACACTGAGGTCAGGCTGACAGGCCTGTAGTTCCTTGGATCCTCCTTCTCGTTGTTGTAGATGTACATCACACTGATGAGTCTCCAGTCATCTGGGAACTCCCAACTGACCAGGACTGTTGCTAAATGATGGAAGACAGATTGGCAACCACCTCCAGCATCTCCCTCAGTATCCTTGGGTGAGTCCCATCAGCCCCATGGGCTTGTGACAATCCCAAACCCTGATAACTGATCTGACCATCAAAGAAAGAAGCAAAGAAGACATTGAATACCTCGGCTTTTTCCTCACCTTTGTCAGTGATGCTCCCCATAGCATTTAATAAAGGATGCAGGTTCTCCTTGGCCCTTCTTCTGTTGTTAGTGCATTTATAAAAACATTTTTGTTTTATTTTACAGTGCTGGTTTGATTAAGTTCTAACTGGGCTTTCTAATTTTTCCTCTTCATATTCTAGCAACATTCCTGTATTCTTCCCAGATTACCTGACCCTTCTTCTAAAGGTGGTAAACTCTCTTTTTTTCCCTGAGCTTCAGAGACATCTCTCTGTTCAGCACAACCAGACTTCTTCCCTGCAATCTCAATATTTGATATCAAACACTGTTGCAAATCTGCTCTCAAAAGTAACAAGAGGCTCTATAGAGAAAAGAAGAAATTTCAGAAAAAAAGGCATTTTATAGAGACGTACTTGGTTAGCGGAGGACGTGCCCATGTGAGCCCTGATTAAGGTAAGCTCATGTTCCTCTGACTTTGACCAGCCGTGACCCTTGACAGAGTCACAAGAAAGAGAAGTGCATGAGTACAAAAGAAAGAAGTTGTGGTTAAGGCTGGATAAGAAGTTTAGTTGACAAACAGAGAGAAGGCTTGGGTGTGTGATTGCCACACGTTAACCAGTCAGAAGTGTTACACATGCTTTATGGCTGCAACCAACCAGAGAATGCTATGCATTATATTAGAGTTCTTCTTCCAACAGACGGTCTCTGCTATCACTTACATAAAGTGTCCAAGTCCGTTCAATTCTCCTGACATAATCTGTGAAAGGCAAGCTGCTAAGGGTGATGAATTTGAAACATATGGTATCCATAATTTGAAGAGACGAGGTGTCAAGATGTAAGAATGCTGAGAAGTTGTTCCAGTTATGATGGACAGATTAGTAACGGGACTGGTACGGTTCAAATTAGGTGGAAGGATAAAGTAACCTCACACAATAAATGAGCTGAGTTGTGTAAACCTCACTCAGTGCTTTCCAGACTCTACAGTGATTCCTTTCAGAAGTGGGGAGAAGAACACTCAACGCTGATGTCACAACTCCTTCTTTCAAAGGCTGCAGCAGTTAACCTTCACCTAACTGATAAGACTGCTCATCCCTGATGTTGAGGCCCAGAAAGCTCATCTATCTTAAACAGGTATCTTGTGGTTGTGTACCAAATTAAAGCTCCAGTTCAGACTGGGTTATTGTAAATATCTAGTTGCATACAGACTATGATTTTAATTTGTATGTATTTACACTACTACCCGGATGTATGTACCTGTTATAAGTATATTTTAGATGAGTAATTGGTGGTCGCAGGTTCCAGCGGTGCACAGTCAAAAGGCCAACTGGAATGGCAATGTATAGCATTTTAAAACTCCTTAAAACTATTGAGAGTTTATACTAATAAAATCTTCAAATGAGGTGTAGCCCATTTCAATCCCATCATGACTGGTCATTCCTTTTAGCACTTAGTTCTAGCAGTGACAATACTAAACAGATACTTGTATGCCAGCATTGATATTGGTGCTTTCTAGAATAGTTGTAAAAAGTAGCTATGTAAATCATACTCTCTAACATTTCACGTTATACTATCATAGCACAATGGTGATTTTTCTATTTTTTTATTTTTTTTTTTAGTTTAGTTTATTCATTTTTAACCAGAAGAAGCTTAGAAGCTTTCACTTTAATTGTTATGGTAGATGAAAAGGGAAAGACAGGAGTAAATCCTTCCAGCATGAGACAGCTCAAAGTCTGTAGCAAGAAGCAAACGTGTTTCCTTCTGAGGGAGATTTCACATCTCTGCTGACCACCAGAGTTTTCTGCTCTTTCCCATTTGGACCTAGTGACCAACTCTGAGAACTTCCCCGCTCCCCACCTACCATCAGAAGGGATTTTCTTGCATTAGAACAGAGTGTTGTTAGGAGATGTAGGATTTTTATCATAAGTGAGCAATATGTTCCTCCAAACTTTTCCAGTATTTCTGCAGCTAAGGAGTAATATCCCACGACTCTTAAGAGAGTCTGAGACCAGCCATCTTTCATTCTTGCCCTAACCCCCTCTACCTTTCCATTACAGAAACTTAATAAACTTAAGGAAAAAGGATAATGCTAACCTAATGGAAAGCTACTGTGTTCCTTGCCTTTCTCACTGCATTCTGCAAAATAGGTTGCTGTTTTGCTTTATTGCATTTGTCTTATCATAAATTCTCATGATTCTAGCCCTACAAACAGCGTCTTGGCTACCAGAGACTCCAGAAGGAGCCACAGAGTTCTTGACTGAGCAATCCCCCCAGACTGGGTAGGCCATGTGATATTTGTGATTATTTTGAACCCACTGGCAATCTTGCATTAGTGCTTAGAGATTTACCCAGCACCTAAGAACACAGCAAAGCCTCCCTAATCTGCAGTGACCAAGGAATGCTCTGAAAGCAAACTGGAATTTGTTGGACCGTGACCGTCTGGCTGGGCTATTTCCCAGCAGTTTGCTCTGAGCTTTGTAACACTTCATACTTATTCACAAATGCTCAGCAGTATTTAGAATATTTTTTTGCACAAGTGAGTCACTGCTAGACTGCCTTCCATTAAAGCCTCCCCTAGGTTACATACAGTATTCAGACATTTGCATTAGAGCTGAACATGTGACTACAGCACACGTAAACTCTCCCAAACTGGGTCTTATTTCTGTGCAGTAAAGGTACAGGTTTCTGCACACGTTGTAAGAAAAAAACACAGAGGAGCTTTGGAATTTGTTTGGTAGCCAGAGTTTATGCAGTGAACTCAATACCAATGAGAGAAACACCAGGATGGCAAATCTTCTGAGGATCCCTTGTGATTGATAAAGCAGCATTGGATCACATGGAAAATGAGGCTTTTCCAAATAGGGGCCTAGATTTGAAAGGATTCAGGGCTTTGGTTTAGCTAAATGTAGGAGGTTGTGGACCACAGAAGCCTCAGGAAAAGGAAAAAAAAAAAAAAAAAAAAAAGGAAAAATCTTTTGTGGCAAAGTAATAATGTTTAGAGTGCACTCCGATGCTGCTTGCTGCTTGTGACAGGGTGAGCAGTGTCCTAGAGCGGCACTCGCTGTGTTGCAGTACATCTGGTTCTCGCCCCAGCAAGCCCGAGAGGTGCGAAAAGGAAAACTGGCTGTTTCCAAAGGAAGCTCAGCCCAGGTTTCAGCCAGAGGATTGTGGTCTGGTCTCACAGCTCACAGCAGGATGCAACCACCCTGCCTGTGCATAACTCTTCAGGAGACCCCTGCCCACCTGCTGGAGCATCCATCTTTGCTCGTAGCTCGTTGAAGCACTGTGGGATTTGCTGTGGAGGAGCGGCACTCAATGCGTGCTTTGTTCTTCCTCTGCTCTTGAAATCCTCACAATATCCTAGGAGAAAGAGGGAAGGCGTGCAGGTTTCCCCACACACCGCAGAGGCCATGGCCAGATTTACCCCCCCTGGCCCACGCCTCACAGCACTCCCAGCCCAGCCCTGGGCACACGGGAGCAGGGCCCTGAGTTCTGCCCATGGCAGCCCAGCCTCTCGGAACAGCCTGCAGACACTGCCTGGTCCCCAGGCACCCGCTGCTCTGCTCTGCACAGGAGCACACCCTGGCCCTGGGCTTCAGTCTTCATCCTGTTCTTTCTTATGCCAGACTTAACCCTCGTTTTCCTTGTTTCATCATGCAGTTACAAGTAATGAAGATGAAACACCTAAAGATGTGTCTGGAAATGAATACTTCCTTCAAGGAGCCGACTTGCTCATTTGGGAAGCACATCATACAAGGTAAGGGAGAGCTTTGGACAAGCAGCTAGGTCAGCATTGATGCCTCAGAGAGGCCAGAAATTCCCTTCCTCTCACTCTCTTCTCCTTCCCTTCTCAAAGCAGTGAGTGCCTACATTTAGAAGTTAATGCCATTTCCGAATGGCATACACTTGATAATCTACTAACTTCCTCGGGATAAAATTAGAGTACATAGTATTCTGATCTCAGTGTTCTGGTTGTCCCAATGCTAACTGGCTGATGTACCATGTTAATTTGTAGAAGAAAGGAATGAGGGGACAGTGCCTGTTTAAGCCTCTGATGTAGGCTGGGGATTTAAAAGAAATACATGAACTCTTCCTAAGCAGTAGATTTTTTCACTGAATGATAAATTTTCAGTGCTGGATAATAGTGATCCACTAGCATCTTAAAAAACAATAAAATGATGTTGATTAGAGGCCAAACATAACATAGAATCCAAGTGACTTTAATACATAATGTAACCAAAATACACATGGTAACTAAAATATAATACATAAAGCATATATACATCAAATATGATGTATGAAAAATAGTTAACAAAATATGTTAGACATAGCATATGTATCGTAATTACATATTCATATATGCATGGTAAATTCTATTAATCTGCTACTCGAATTTTTCTAAACAGTACTTCCCATTTCTTCCCTATTCTTGACCTCGACAAGTATGCATGAACCCTCTTTTTAGGTGCATATTCACAAGGTGTATGTGTAAAATACATGTGTATTTTATCCTCCAAAAGCCCCACTGCTCCATATCCTTTCCACTATGTAGAAGTCAGAATATGTATCATTGTTCTCCCTGAAATACCCCTGTCATGCATCCTGTGCATTTCCTGCACACCCTAAGGATTTACAATATCTTGCCACCAAACACTCCGACCTACTTACAACAATTCTACATTTTAAGTGAAACAAAAGAATTGCTGTAAACTTTTTGCTAAGTTCACATCACTCATCTTTGGCTGGAATACTCAAATTCCGTATCATACTCTGCTTTGGAAGAATCCTGGCAGTGCATGTATGTGGGATATTTCTTCCTACATTTTTCCCAAACATTTTTGCTGGTCTGAGATGATTTGCACTCTGGTTCCCTAAAGCAATAAGCGTTCTGTTCACTCACAGCAGTAAGTAGGGATTTCTTTAGGATAATACAGTACCTGATGCTTCACATCTGAAGGTTACATCTGAGTGCTGGGAGTTCCAAAAACCTCTGAAACTGGAGTGAACTCTGCATTGAAGAAGTAATGTCAAGGCTTTAGCAGTAAATAGCATTTTAAAAATAATCCTTCTCAGGACACTCTAGTACTTCTCAGTAAACCACGAGAGGGAAAACCCTCTTTTCCTCTTTCAAATAGTACGTAGTTATTTTCCTTTTTAAATTGTTATTCTGATGTTACATGTGCACAAATAACTGCTCAATGCTTCTGTTCTTGTAAAAACAGGACAGGAAATAGATAAGAAATTTCATAGAAACGGATCTGAAATTTTGTAATTACAAATGTCTGTGTAATTTTTTTCATCATTTATTTTAATTTTCTGTATTATTTTCTGTATTATAATCTGTAGGAAGAGAGTTGGTGAGCAAAGTTAATGAAGGTAGCATTGTAATTCCAAAAGGGAAGGGGTTGCCTGCATAGGGACAAAGTTCTGTGCAGGATACTTGTGCACTTATGTTCAAGGGTAAGGCAGCCAACACAGATTAGACTTGGGGTGTGAAAATAACCGTCCTGTTAAAGGGACTCCAACCACATCTTTACAAAACATGAAAATCATGTTAATATTGTATCTTACCCTGTTCTTTCTGGTTTATCACTTGGGAAAAGAAGGCAGCTGTTTTCTGGGACATAAACTGAGCTTTTTCTCTCCTTTAAAACAAAGTCAACTAAGTTCTGTTTGAATCCACCAATTTTTAGTGCATTTATCATTTCTGCTACATGATAAATGCATGTGTTTGGACAGTATAGGACACACTGGCACAGGTTGCCCAAGGAGGCTGTGGATGCCCCATCCCTGCAGGCATTGAAGGCCAGGCAGGATGTGGCTCTGGGCAGCCTGGGCTGCTGGTTGGCGACCTGCACACAGCAGGGGGTTGGGACTGGATGAGCACTGTGCTCCTTTGCAACCCAGGCCATTCTGTGATTCTATGATTCTATGACACTGTATTATGCTTACTGATATTTTGTTTGGGTATTTTCAGAATGTCTTTCCCCAAGGAGTAAATCTTGCCACAGTAATGTAGAGTACCACCTACAACCCTGTTACTTTAAGGTGATTAAAAGTTGCCATAAAATATGCAAAGCGTTTCTGTAAAATTCAAGAAAAATTATGGCAATGAAAAATAATTATACTTCCTCAAAATGACTTCACAAGTGAATGATCATTCTGCATATATCTGTGTATTAAAATATAGTGACATTTTCTGTTGTCATGTGGCAAAATATGACAGAAATACACTGTTTTTCTTAAACCTTCTTCTCATGGCACAACTTCCTCCAAAATCCTACTTTTTTTTTTGTTTTAAGAAGAATATTATTTAACATCCATCTGCAAACATGGTTTCAAGGGCATGAAGTAGTCAGGAAGCACTAACTGCTGAGACAGGCTGGCATCACCAACTGCTGTGACACCGCTGGTGGGGTTTCTAGAGAAAAGTCCTGTTGAGTATGATGTAGTTGCAACGTCCTTGTTATTTTGCCATGCAGTATAATATGCAGAGGTGAGCTGCATCCATATCTACAAGTGGGTTCTTCAGCAGTCACCTGCAATACAAGCAAAAACATGCTAAGTGTTTGCATATTTGTCACAGTATTGTAGAGTCATAGAATCCTTAGAGCTGGAAGGGATCTTTAAAGGCCACGCCGTCCAACTGCCCGCAGTGCACAGGGACACCACAGCTGGATCAGGCTGCCCAGGGCCTGATCAGCCTGGCCTTGAGAGTCTCCATGGATGGGGCACCCACCACATCTCTGGGCAGCCTGTGCCGGTGCCTCACCACCCTCGATGTGAAAGACTTTTTCCTTATATCCAACCTAAATCTCATCTCTTTGAGCTTGAAGGCATTTTCCCTTGTAGCCCAGACCCTGCTAAAGAGTCTGTCCCCTTCTTTCCTGTAGCTCCTCTTTGGATTCTGACATGCCAATTCTTTCTGATATTTTATTTAACAACATACTGTTGAAAGAATGAAGAAGGGAAAATGAATGAAGATGAGATCAGACACTGGCTACCACCAGAGTGCTACTTTCTTGATTCAAAGTAAATAGGATTTCAGGCACATAAAACAGCAACATTTAGTATGAAAACCCACCTCTTCCTGGACATAGGTAAATATTTTATTGGCATTGAGATATCTACTGCTGTAACATTCATTGAGAATATTCTAACAGAGCAGAGTGCAGTGCTGTGAGGAATCCTGTTCCCTTCCTGTCACGTCTGTGTCTGCTACCTGCTTTGACAGCAGTGATGTAGAAACAAAGCAAATAGATGTGGAGAGAATACATCTGTTCCTCTCTGGAGTCTTTAACGTGTGCTCTTCCAGGAATCCTGCCCAGCAGAGTCCTTTGCAAGGGCTGTTCAGTGACTGCTTCATGGGTAGAAAGGCATGAACTGCAAGAAGCCCAGGGTTAGCTGTGGCATGAGGGATTCAAGAGGGCCACTATAGCTGTACTCCAAATAACATCTAAAGAGCTCCTAAGTTTCAGTATGCCAGAGACAGCCATCATTGCTTATTTGTTATTTTTCAGAAGTATTTAAGGCGGGTCCTTAGCAGGAATTGTCTGTGGGCAGAGTAGGCTCATCCTTCTCTTAATTGCCTCATGCATAGAGTCGTCTGTATGCCACCACCCTGCCAGCTCTCCTGGCAGCAGCACAACCAGCTCCTGGTGTGATGGCACATCCCAGTGCCTGGGAGCAGCCCTGCCTGCCTCAGGAACACTTCCCAACCTGGGCAGACTGCTACTCCTCTGACAATCTCAATCACATACACTGCAGCACTATATGGCTGGCCAGCGCGGCAATCCTTGATCTGCTGGCTGATTTTCCATGGGTTAAAAGGATCAGTGAGCCCATTTCTTACCCAGCCCTGTTCAGTGAGCATGCAAACAAAAGCATTGCCGGCTCTTGCTGTGGAGGTGCAGGATGCCACAAGATACAAAGTGCCGGCAGAACTCTGACACCAAGTGGCTGCTCGCTCAGCTTCCAGACCCTGCAGAGCAATCTCTGCACATCTCTGCTATGGAGGCCTCCGGCAGGGGGGCCTCACTGCATGATTTTTACATAATAGATATGTTTAAGTCATCCATACGCCTGGAGTGATGAAGCCAGACCAGCTGGGGGTAGCCCCTCAAGTTCTGTCACTCCTAAGATTTTTGCTAACAAGTACATTTTCTTTTCCATGCCCCAGTTATTCAGAATGCTTGCCAGGAATGAGAGTTTTGGCACCTGAACTGGAATTCTGCCATTCCCTGAAAAAACAAGGATGTTTAGCATGTGTCTGGAAGAACGATCTGAAAGCTGCTAAGTGCAAAGGCATTCTCATCTGCTGGAATCTCTGTGATTTCTTTCCAAGCACTCTGCTATGCTCCCAGTGTGTGTCCTGCCTTCAGGAAGGTATTTTTCTATCAACTCATAAAGTAGTGAAGTTTGAAGATCTCTAAAGCATCATTTGCTCTGAAAAATCTCACCAAAGTCCTGTTGCTCTGGTGAAACATCCTCTTTACAGTGAGGTAAGTAAGCTTTAGGGTGGTGATGTGCTTCTTCAAAATGCTGCAAGTCACCACCAGAGTTGCTAATGGGAAAACGTGTGTGTGCTGCTGGGACGTACGTCTCAGAAGCCCCGAAGGAAAGGCCAGGAGGTCATGCAAAGAGTGAGAGATCCACCGTGCAGGTTTTACCTGATGATCTGAACTGCTCTGAAATCAATACTCTGCCTGCGATCACTGAAAAAATCTGACAACATCTGTGAATACCTTGACCTTCATGAGAATACAAAAAGGATTCGGAGAGTGCAGCGTTCCGATACACTTGTGTCCTTTTTCTGGCTGTATCATAAGGGGTAGACTGGCTGGTGCAGCATTACTGACTCAGCTGGAGCAGGAATAACTGCCCTGGAGCTGTGAATGGAATGACTCCATGAAGCAGTGCATTATCAGCCCGTGAGCACAAGGTGGCACAGCAGAGTAGGAGTACAGTCCGACGAACAAGAAAGGAATTCGGAAGATGCGGTTCATGATGCAGTTTTTGTCATATCTCAGCTGTCCCTGCAGATTGAAACTGTGGGATATTCTGAGTGATGTCCCAGCTCTCAGTCCGTCCTTTTACAGCCACATTTGAAGATTTATCTTGTTTCTGCTCTGTTTATTGCTGGAATTTCTAAGTCTCGCCGTACATCCTTCATTTTTTCATTTCTTCATTTGTTTTACTTTTTGATTCATCTATTTCTTCCAGAGGTTGCCTAAGAAACATAACATGACCTAATCTTTTGTTCTCTGCAGTGGAATACTGGCCCTTTAAGGCCAGAAGAGATGTTTTGCAAGATCAGTTGCTCATCTGCCTAAGGGAATCTGTTTAAAAACATTTGATGTAGTCTCTGCTAGAAAGAAGAGTGTCTTGGGAGCTATTAACCTCAGAGGCAAGCTAGAATGGAGGGCCACAGATCCCTTCAAGGGCATAGAGTGAAGAATCTTGTAGTGGGAAAACAGAAAGTTTCTCTTTCTCTCATCTGAGACAAAGAATCATAGAATTGCCTGGGTTGAAAAGGACCACGGTGACCATTTAGTTTCAATTCCCCTGCTATGTGCAAGGTCACCAACCAGTACACCAGGCTGCCCAGAGCCACATCCAGCCTGGGGCATCCACAACAAAGAACAAAGATGTGTTAGTGTTCTGAACCCCAGAACTCACAGTGATGAGATGAGTGAAGAGTTAACCAGGTATATGAAGGAGGACTGAGCTCATGTGTGCTCTGCAAGATAGGAGAGAAGCCTGCTGATGCAGCTGAAGGAGGGCAGGGGTTGGCATTCTAAATCAAGGCAGACAGAACTGGAAAGGGAAATCGAGGCAGGTTCTTTGCAGGAGATACTTCTACCCTGGAGGAATGCCCAGAAACATTCTTCATCTGGCCTGGCCATTTGGATTGCTGTAACCTGGATGTCAAGGTTATTTAATAGCTCTGCTTCAGCAGAGATTGTTCTAGCTGGTTATGTAGACTGGACGTTAGCTGGGAATTTTTTCTTGTAATGACTTGCAGATGGACAGTAAACAGCGTTTCAAAACTTGTGAATGCTATGAGAATTCACTTTTACTGGAACAACAACAACAACAACAAAAGAATCCAGAAAAATAGGAAAAATGCATGGTTTCCTAGATTGCATCACTTGCCCATTAATAATACAGAATTGATCAGAAGCATGAGGCACAAAATAGGCAATCTATTTCAGCAGTCTGCCAGGGAGTTATTCAGAAACTCCCATGAAAGAAAACATTTTTAAAATACCATCATCACTAATTGGCCCATTTTTAGAACAGCAAATATTTTGCAGGAAGGATTTTCATTTCCCGGTCAGCTCCGTTTCTCAGAGCATTCGTCATTTCTGAACAGTGCCCTGAGCACACGGCTGCCCACTAACAAAAGTAAATGCTGTGACTGATGTTTAGGAGCAGGTTTTGTAGGAAGCTTCCAAAAATGCTGGCAGTAGGAGGTTGGATTGCAGTCCTGCTGAAGACTGACCATCCAAAAAAAAAGAGTGTGCAGCTGTGCTGGTGACCAGGAGTTATGGTTAACTCTGCATAAGGTTCTAGGGCCCTTGATGGTGTAAGTCAATCCTTTGTGTAATATTCTATGAACACAGTGCATTTTTGCTTGTATACCTCACGTTGAGTCGTAATGAGTTTTAAAACGGGAAATCATTGCAGTGCAAATTCTGCTCCTTGACTTTCTCCAGCCTTTGTATGCCACTCCAGAGATCTTAAACCAGTATTTTCTAAGCAGAAGAGAGAAACAGCCATAGCACAAAAGGTACGACTGCAGTGCTGAATGTTCCATGACCCAGCTGGGCACAGATCAGCACTCTGGGGTGTGACCTGACAGCGAAGCCACCTGTGTAAGAAAGACAATCTGCCACTCTTGGGGAATCAAGAAGCTGTACTGTAAAAACATTTTCTGCTGTTACAAGCTGCATCTGCCAGAGAACGCTGTGCCAGCACAATATCCTGCATATTGTAAAGCGTAATACCTGTGCTGACAAAGCACTGCCCCAGCCTAAGCTGCTTCCTTTCCTCTTGCTGCACAATAGAAAAGGCACAGAAAGAAAGAAAAAGGACAGAGCCTCTTGAATTGCCTCTTTGCTGGAGAATCACAGTCATGCAGTCATAACGGGGTCCCTGTTTGTACTCCTGGGATCCAGATCCATTTTTATTTGTCCCCATAATTCAGTGACAAATTGCAAACGTTCCCTGCCTTTCTTAACTGCATCTCAAGTAGTTCACCAGAGACAAGTAGGTTTCTCTATCTTCATGACCGTATTCCTTCTCTAAATCTTTTCTTTCTGCAGGCAAATCCTAAAAAATTTCTGATCAGGAGAGTTAGTAGAAGTATTTCATGAGCATGTAAGCGAACAGGATTATCACAATGTGATAATGTAACTGATATATTAGATAGAATCGTCCTCTGCTCCATCCCAGCCCATCTTTAACACCAACTTACTTGAACAACATCATTCTAATGTATTTCTCCTGGAGAAATAGTGTCTGAGCTTTGTTGTGCTTTCGTAGGTACCCAGCTGTCCCTGTAAGTAACAATATCATCACATGCTCAGTGCACATGATTACATGGGCAGGATCAGGCTGTCAGAATTTGTATCTGTAATCTCTGGTTCCAAATGAAGTTTGCTGTTTTGCTGTTTGCAGCTTGTTCCCATCCTCATTGTCTGCTTCACAGCTCACGTTCATCCTCTGAGTCAAGGTCACAGACAGTCTGAAAATCAATTCCCCATGCCTCCATTCTGCCTTCCTCAACCTTAATTCTTATCTCTACGAAAGAGCTGCCAGCACAGACCTAATATCTGATGCACTGAAACAAGTTCACATGTGCAAAATCTTTGCCAAATAGGAGGCCTGTAATTAAATATTCTGTAAATAATCTCTTCTTCTAGCTATCACGAGCATTTCAGATTATTTTTATTGGATACTCATTCAAATCTTGCCAGTGCTGCATTTTGCTGATGCTGATTGAAATGGTAATGAAGGCAGTAAGGCCCCTCAAATTCTTCAGTTTGTCACAAAGATGTAATTTACAGGCAGTTAGCAGTGTCACAATTGCATCTGGCTCATCAGCTGCAAAGGACCAGCTAGCTGGGTCTGCCGGGCACGGCTGGCTTGGATTGCAGTGAATCCTGCCTCATCCTTGTGTGGCACGTTTGTGCTGTGTTTGTGGGCTTGCTAAAGTTGGGGTCAGCAAAAAAGACCCTAATAATCATTTTAGCAGATAACGGATTTGTATCAGCACGTTTGCAATTATTTTTCCTAAGGCAGCTCCTTTTCTTTTGCTAGGCAAAGCCCACTGTTCTGCCAGACTCTGCAGTGCTCTGCCTTAACATTCTTTCAATATTTTCACATCCAGACCATGTCTGCATCTGGCTTGCGTTGTGCATAAAATCATTTTATCCACATGACTTATACTCTAATTCATGTTCTGTTCATTTTACTTCCAGATATCAAAACTGCCCTTTCCCCTGTCTTTGGAAAGCACAATATTGCCTGCTGTATCCGCTCAGAATGTTCTCACAGAGCTATTATTTTTCTCTCTGTTAAGCTAGCCCAAATGTCTGTTGTTTTGCATGCGTTCCCTGACCTCTTTCATTCTGTATCAACAGCATTCTGTGGTTAACCTCCCTTCCATGGCTTCTGATGGCCAATCTCTGCCTTGTCAATTGTCTCCTAGTCTGCCTAGGTATTGATTCCCATTTATGATTAACCAACAGTGCTAGTCTTCATTTGCTCCTTGTTACAGTTCCAATGAAGTGAGTAATGTAATATTTGTCCTATGCAGATTGCTCTGGTTGGAAATCCGTCCTAAGAGTAAGACAGCACTAGCTGACACTTCAGCTTCTGATGGTTGAGCTGGTAGAGTCTTGTTGTTTCCACGTACTCACACAACTTTCAGTATCCATCTGCAGATGTTTGCTATTATTCCTTCTAGAGTCCATTTCTGTCTTTGGGACAGAAACCCTTAAACTGATCTTTGTTTTCCCCTTAGCACAGGGAGAGAAGAAGGGCAAGGGGAAAGAAAATCAGACCATCCAGGTTTGGAATAGGTGGGCACAATTGCAACAGAAACATCTACGAGATTATCACTCTTTGATTTTGCAAAACTAAAATTGAAATTGAGTCTTGCTGGAATATTGTCTATGGTCAACCAGCCTCGACGTTGTAGCTTACCAAGTCCTGCTCATTTTCACCTCCTTACTCTATTTGTTGTGATACTCCTTTGACAGGAAAGAGACCTGCTGTTCGATCTGTATGAAATGGGCTTTTAGTAAATTTCATGAAGCAGTAATGTGACACGCAGATGAAGCAGCATGGAACAATTTCAAATTTAAATAAAGTGAATGCTTACATTCTCAGGAACAAATGAATTTCATTCCCTCTTGCTGAAGAAAGTCAGAAAGAAAGAAATAGAGCTAGAAAGAAATTACCAGGTGTTACATACGATGTCAGTGGCTCCATTTTGAGTGATGATGAAGTAAGGCAAATCCACCACTGCTTCTATCTGAAAAGTGCCAGGTCACATAGTTTTCAAATATGAGAATATAAAATGGAACCTTTTCCAACTCAGAACTCAAGTTGTAGAACATTCAGCAGAGGAATGAGACTCCTTGGGGCAGCCTCTTACCCTGACAGAGGAATGTTTTCTTCCAGGAACCCATGGAAAGGTCTTGCATACCAGAACCCTACTGTCTACTGCAAAAATAACAGCAACTCCTCAATGCCAGGCTCACGTGCACTGCTTCATGGCAGAGGTCTGAAAGCTCACTGATGTCTCTGATGTAGATTCAGGAGTTTTCTGTGCCACCCTCAGAAGGCGATAGTGCCTGTGTGAGCTCTAAGGCTGTTCAGCCCTCATGGAGGATTAGGACACACTAATCTTTTTTACAGAAGATAAATGTATTATCAGGGAAAATTACACCCTCAGAGGGGCCTATCAGCTGATGAAACTTGTTTTGCTCACAGCTATCTGATTTGTGTGCTACAGAACACTTAGACTGAGGAATCCATCTGCATCTCTGAGGCTTTAAAAACTCTTGTGGTGTTTAAGGAGCAGTAGCCTAGAGATGCCCCAAAATCATACAGCTGGAGAGACCAGGGAAGCTGCTGAGATGCTGAGATTCAGCCCAGGCAGTCCAGGTTTGAGGTCTTCTGATAGGTGTTCACATGACAGTAGCATCCAATCCAGTAGGAATGTGGTTGTTAGGGAAGCACTGCTCTTGTCACTGCATTCAGTGCTTCTCTGGGACTGCAGAGTTCTGCTTTTGTTACCAGCAGGGCTGTTGGGGCAGCTGGGGCAGCTGAGTGGGGATTCTCAGCACTTTGTGTCTTCAGGCACTGAGGATCCTACCATGCAGTTTTCCTTTCCAATCCTGCAGGCTGCCGTGTTCCATTGGCAACAGGAATATTGTCTCTAGATGACCTTCCCACACCTGGTGACTGTGTTTCTAATCATAATTCACACATTTGACCTTCTAACAAGCAGCCTAAGCATTAAAAATGTATGAGCCCTTGGTAAGGGGGGACAGCTAAATGGCTGCAGTAACACTGAAGCTGTGGTGGACCTGAATTATTGATAGAAAGAGTGGTTTTCCTTTCCTTTTAGCTACTGAATAATACATTAAAAGCTGCCCAATAAGATTATTTTCATTACTCACATAAATGACTTGTTCAGTATCAAAGAGTGAGGAGAACAAATGAAAAGTGCCCTGGAATGGTAAACATATTACACTTAAAAAATTTATCTTCTAGTGTATTTATTCACTTTGGATCTATTTTCCAACAAATGTTTTGCTTTGAAAGACATATTAGGGAACATTTCCTATAACTTAGGGACTGTGAAGTTAGTTTTGAAATCCTTGCATGTAACTGATGCTGCGAGTGAAGTTTATCAGTAGAGAAAAACTGATGTGTCCTTTATTATTGCTGCCCAGAGAGGCTGTGGATGCCCTGTCCCTGGAGGTGTTCAAGGCCAGGTTGGATGGGGGGGGCCCTGGGCAGCCTGGTCTGGTATTAAATGTGGAGGTTGGTGGCCCTGCCTGGGGTGGGGGGGTTGGAGATTCGTCATCCTTGAGGTCCCTTCCAACCCAGGCCATCCTGTGATTCTGTGTGATTATTAGTGGGTGCACATGCTAAACTAAATAAAAAATTGCATTTAGGAGTTAAAGTTACCAGGCAGATTGATTCCTGCATACCCTGTCCTTACAGTTGTTCTGTTTTTGAACACCTCATAATTCCTACGTGCAGTACGCAACACTGAGATGTCGCCATCTGCACAGCATTGTGGATGAATTGAGTTTGTTCAATTTTGCTTTTCCTATTTAGCCTGATTGCAGTAAAAATAACCCGTATGTAAGTGTTTGCAGGAATTAATAGGCTGTTTGGCTTTCGACGCTGCCTGGGGCTATTAGGTCTCCTGGCTGGTTATTAATGTACCCAGCAAGAGTCCCGTTGCAGATTTCTGTTAATCAGCAGCATTCTTACTGCAGGCAATAGACCACGGCTGCCCTGAATGGTGAGTAGATAGCTGCTTCTACATTTCCCCTTGTGCTGTTCCCCCGCAGGGCTGCGTGTTGTTGACTTTGAACTGGACATCTCCTTTTCTATCCGCTTTGAACTTACTTCAGCACAGACTCAGCAATACCTGTTAGGATGTCTGGGCAGCTTTCTATTTATATCCCTTTGGAAACAATTTTAAAAAGAGAAAGAAACTGAAATTATCCAAATTCATTTGTTACAAGCACTGTGGAAAAGTGACGCTTCCAAAATAGTGTGTTTCCTTTCTTCTGTTCATATTTTCTTGGTATAAGAGCTAAGAATAGCACAGCTACGAGTATTGCCTCAGATAAGTATCAGTAAATGCTATGTTTTAGTCATGTATTGATTTAGAACCCACTCAACTCACTTGAATGATCTCCATGGATTTTAGAGTCTTTAGAATATCTGCTTTTGGGAGGCTTTACATTTGATAATACAAATTTCATAGAATCACAGAATGGCCTGGGTTGCAAAGGAGCACAGTGCTCATCCAGTTCCAACCCCCTGCTGTGTGCAGGGTCACCAACCAGCAGCCCAGGCTGCCCAGAGCCACATCCAGCCTGGCCTTGAATGCCTGCAGGGATGGGGCATCCACAGCCTCCTTGGGCAACCTGTGCCAGTGCCTCACCACCCTCTGGCTGAAAAACTTCCTCCTAATATCCAACCTAAAACTCCCCTTTCTCACTCTAAAACATTAGTACTTTTTGGCAGCCAAACAGGCTATTCCCTTACACACCTCCAGCTGATGCAAAGTAAGCAGCATCAATGCCGTTCTCCACACAACCTTCTGGACAACTCAGCCTTCTAACTATCCAACTTCAATCCCCATGTGTGTTCTGATCACAAGTTCTCAGCAGGACTGTCAAGAGTTGATAAATGTTGTGTTTCTGGAGTCTGTCTGGTGAGAGGATCTACTCTGAGTTCAGTGTGAGTGGCCTGCAAAGTGACTATCCCAGAGTAGAACAGAAATGTGTGCCACTGACCTACTTAGCCCTGAAAGTCTCCATATTCCATTATTGATGAGCTGTTCTGCTTAAAGCCCTCCTTGTTGTGCACGCTTAGTTCAGTGTCAGGGAGATTCCAACAGTTCTTTCGTTTCTAGACTAATGTAAATAGAACCTCTCTGCTTTATCATCCAGTGGGACACATACAGATGAAATACGTGGGCTGAGTCAGAATTTGGTATTGACATTGTATGTTTCTTTCTTAAAGACAAGGCACTGCAATAGGGCATGCTTTTCTTCTCAGTCGCCTCTGATGAGCTAAAAAGGCAGGAGAAGGAAGTCCTCCTGGGCTACGCTTAGCAGTGTCTGTGACATACAGACAACAGAATGTCTGTATGAGAGAAGTTATTTAAGTATTGCAATTTTGTTATTTAGGAACTGACTGCATGGCTGTATGGATTTAACTTAATAGCAGTCTCTTAGAAAAACAGGAAGGCCAGACGGTGAGTCAGTCCAGGGTACATCCTGGTAAACACTTCAGGGTAGGCAAAGGGCAGATGCTTAAATTATTCCTTTGAGCTTCATAACGTCTAGGTTCCTGCCAAGGTGAATAGCTGGCATTGGCAGTGATGGGGTACAACCAGTGCTGTGAAGTACTAAGCAGATTTTATGCTGTGACATGGGGGAGATCCGTTGAAGGAAAATGAATGCCTGCTGCAGGCTTCAGCAGAGCACTAAGCTAAGCCATCCCTGGGCTTTCTGCTAGGTGAAAACCTCCACAATAAGTTAGACACTCTGCAAACACTGCAGTGTTCTTTTTTTTTCTTTTTCTTATGCTCAGTATTAAACACACTACTCCTGAGTGAAGACTGACAGGTCTTTCTGTTAACAGCTCTCACCACCAGCCTGGTATGCATCCAGGCAGATCTGCTTAGGCAGTGATGGCAATCAGGCCAGGCACTTCTTGTGCTGCTGGGCTACTCTAAAAGCAGCCACAACTCAGAAGTAAATGTACACACAGAGGCACAAATGCAGATGCACTGTGCACTGTGTCCTACAGTAGCACATTAGCTGTGCCCAGCACTGCACTGAGTGGGAAAGAAAGGAGTTCTGTGACATCTTTTCTTCTGTTTCAGTCATCAGTGCAGGCTGCTGTAAGGCTTTCCTGTTCCAAATCTTATAGAGCTTCTCTGCCAACTGGAGATCAGCCAGCATCAATGTGCGACCCAGAAATGTTGCAGTTCTTTGGTAATGCTGTTGCATGAATGTTTTTCTCAGCCCTAGGAAAGGTATTCCCTTTTCAGAAAGACAGTTTTTGGAGAGAGGATCCAGGATTTCCAGTCTTTAATCACACCGAAGAATCTGATCCACCGTTTTCTTGATCCCCATTACAGCTGCTCATCCACCACTTTTCCAAAGAATGTCGAGCTGCTGACCTGCTTTCATCCCATAACCACAGCACAGACTGTTCTGTTGCCCCTCCCCACAATTGTCCATAAATTAGCACACAGTCTATTGCAAACTTTCATGTCCTTTGTATTGTGTGAGTATAGAATGGGTTGGACTATCTGGGAAATGAATTCCAAGGGTTCCCTACCACAACAAGACCAGCTGAATACATCATTCTTTTTGCTCCTCCTGGGGAAGGGAAGCACTACTGATAAAAGCAGATGAGTAACAGTTAGCATTTGTTTGGTAAGCATTTGTATTCTTGCAGATGAATCAATTGAAAGGTCATTACATTCTCAAAGCATTATCTACAGAGTATATGGACATTCTGTTTTATCTAAAAGACGAGAAGTCACTACTTAGCAATCATAAATGAGTGATCTTTTATGTTCTCAAGTTCTCATTTTCATCCCTAAAGAAAATCGCTTAGCAGATCAGCAAGGCACAGAAGGCAGGATTTTTCTTTTTTTAGTATTTTGTCACAAAAAGACCATATGAAAACAATCTATGAATGATACACAGATGGTGAAAAGGGAACAATTTGTTATGTCATAGAACACAGGGCATAACAGGCTCCCAGACATTGATCAGGCAGTTGATGTAAAGTAGAATTCAATAGTACAAAATGTCACAGAGGCCAGAACTATGTATTGGTTCAAAATGAGATGAAATAGATAATGGAAAATATAGCTGTTTCTTATGTCCAGTGGCATAGATATTACTTGCCTTTAGCTTAGATATCTTACTACCACAGAATGTCAAAGGATGAGAAACACAAGAGTATTTGCTTGTTTTGATTTGCCCTACTTCTATTTTCTTTCATAAGCATTCTGTCCTGTCACTGCTGGGGAGTGAATGGGGCTTTCATCTGATCTGATATGGATGCTTTGCATATTCATATAAATGCAGCTGTTCAGTGTGTCAAACTGTCACTGGGTCTTTTCTGTCGTTCATAATAACAGAATTCCTCAGAAACACACTTGAATTATGGAAGGTGTGAGTTCAGCTTTGTGAAAGGCTGCAAAGGAGTTCCCAAATATTACTGTGTGCACTGCAGTGTTTTGTAACAAACTAAACTGAAGCCTTCGTGCCTTACTCATCTGTAGTAAACATTGAAGAGAACCTCACTGAAACCACAGTTGGGCTGAGTAGACTTTTTCCAGATTTGCCATTTTGGTGAAAGCACACAGATTTTCAAGCATTTTCAGTTACCCCCCAGGGCATAAAAGGCCCAGTCTTCCAGAAACCAGTGAAACCAGCACTTTGTGTTGTTAGGTATTCGTGCCATGGAAATGTGATTATGAAACTGCACTAAGTTATAAGTTAATGGAGAGTTCAGAGTTGCATCTTTAAAAGATATTTGGTGGTGGTGTACCAAAGAGAAGGATGTAACCCCTGCCAGTGATCCTTTCCCATCTTCACAAGTTGTGTTTGAAAAAAAGTCTTCAGCCCTTCAAGCAAAATCAGCTCCATTGCTACGAAGCTGTGGTTGCTGGATATTCTCCCCTGACTTCTAAGCTATTTCCTACAAAATGTCAGGAATCTCCTGCCTGAAAGCACAGCAAAGGAAGGTGTTTAACATTAACATCACTTCGATAGTAATCAGACCCTTAGTTGAAATATGGATTGTCTTCCTGTATGCTAGAGAAAGCTCCCTTTGTGATGGGATATGTTTTCCACTGCAAGAAGTTCTGTTCTGGGCTATTATTCGTAGTTCTGTTGGGCCCATTTTAAATTGTTATGCCTTCATTTAATTCTAGTGCTAAAGTGGTTTGCTGGGTGGTATGATGAGAGATAACCTGTTGTTATTGATTTATATTCTGTACGTGATTGCCTTATTAGATGCAAACACTTTTTACAGATTTCCTAGAATGATGACATTCAGTGACTACTGAAAAAAAATCACATGCCCTCAGGTCACCTTGAGAGTGAGTTGCTCTCTCTGCTTTGGGCAGAAGATCTGGAAGTCCCCTCCTGGAAGTCCTGCAGCTTTGTGTCCAAACAACATACAAGGAAAGACAAAGGAAGGTGGATAAGGAACTGCTCTCACTGCAACCTCTTTCCTAAGGCTAGACATGAAGTTAATGCTGCTTCTAGTGATGTTATCTTCAGATCTGCATCTCTTCCATTCCTGCAGAAGAGAATCAGAGCTAAGAAGGGTGAAAGAGGCAGAAGAAAAAAGGCAACAGTGAGGAATTCTGAAGGGGTTGGGTCTGAAGATTAGAAATAAGGAAATTTCCCCGTCCTAATGGAGAATGCTCAGGGTATACAATTGCCAAGGAGCAGTTTTTCTACAAAAGGATTGTTTTTGCAGAACTGTTTTCTTGTTGCTTTGTTGTTGTTGCTATTGTTTGTTTCTTTGTTCACAGACCAGTGGGAAAGCCATTCTAGAAGTTGGTTAGGAATCCTTTCTATTCTCTGAACAATGAATAGCTTGGTGAACAGGCTTGTAAACAAACTCATCTGTTCTAAATGCTCTCCCAATTTAAAATACCTTTCTGTAGCATTTTTCAAAAGCTTCATGAATAATTAAAAATAAACTAATAGGAGAAGGTCAGTGGTAATTTATTAAGGCAGTAATTCTTGTAACTCAGCATTAAGAGGTGGCAGTTCATTGCTAACAATGCTACTGTTGTCTGAGTCCTTCTAGGCAAAGAACCAGAAAACACTTCCAAGCTAATTGGAATCTGCATGAAGCATTCACTCTTTCAACACGTGAAGCATCCCATCAGAAATCAGTGACTAACAGTGCACTTACTGATAGAACCAGCCCAAAAGACTAAGCAAGGCAGCTCTGCAGTTCTTGAGCCATGGTGCCCCTTCCACCTCACACGTGTGAAGAACCTTCACGATGGCTGGGCTGCGAAGGAGGTTGTGAAAAGGGATGTGGAAGGATGTGAGCTGTGCACTGGAGAGAGCAGTGATTTTTGGTAAATCTCTGCATGAAGTTGGAGGTGACCAGCAGATCTGTGACCGCCGTTAATGCTCCACGACCCCCGATGGGTGCCCCCTCACACTGTTGATGAGGCAGGCTGTGTGTGCAGGGCTAACCATGCTGCCTTGTGAGGGCAGTGTATGGCACAGTGCTGTGCCTGGTGTGCTATCCCAGAACGCAGCTTCTTCTGGGTTTCTGAGCTCCTACAGCACATCAGGCCAAATGGAAGCTGTTCCATATGAAAAAAACTTTGGTCCCACTGCCCTCCTGAGAGCCCATCTTATCTGTATTATTCCACTATCCAAGTCTTCCCAGCACATTAAAAAGTCCAAAGAATGGAGAGCTGCAGCATCTGGAAGGAGCGTATGCAGGGAAGAGGTACATGTCTTTAAAAGTAAAACCAAATGCCTATGGGATAGCTACATTGCTCAACTTAAGTTGCTTTTTTTAAAGACTATAGAGGTTAAAACATTCATCTGGCTTCCTCCCTCAGCGTTGGCTCAGCTACACCAGTGTTCACACAGTGGAAGCGGTCTGGACACCACCTCCATTTTGGAACTCTACCAGCAGCTTCCTGAGTTACCAGAAATGACCATTTGGTTCACAGCATTCATCCTGCCCTGGCCACGTGGCACTGGTTTGCAGGTGTCTCTGTTCCTGGTTTGCTTGGCTCTCAGTGCAGGGGAAGAAGAACCCAACTGTTCTGCCGTGGTCATCTGTTGTTATTCTGTAAGTCTTTTCTGGGTGGCGATAGAAAAACAAGTGGCTTTATGGAGTGTTCCTCCAAGAAATTGGTTATACCTCTCAAGAAATTGTCTCTGGAGCTTAAAATACATTACCAGGATACTTGTCATGACTTATTGTTTACTACTGACTTTCAGCATAAATATTTGAACGCTTGCCACGTGAAAAGTCCTAATTATTGTCTACATCCAGCCTGGTGAGTTCATTTGAGATTCCTTTTTGTAGAATGTAAGGTACAATACTAGCAAAAGAAATTGAGAAATTGTTTGTTTCTTCATTTGTTTTCGCCAGCACTGTCTGACACTGGGCAACTTGGATGTGCAATCATCTGCCTACTCAAAGAGAAGCCAAAAAGGTCTGAGGTCCCACTGCTAGTCAGGACTGAGTCAGTAATTACTATCCAATACTATTATAACCTTTTTTTTTGTTATTTCCTTAGCTAATAATGGAAGATAGCATAATTCCTGACATACTACAATACAGTTCAGGGAAGAATTCTGCCCTACTGAGCATACATGTGATGAGGGTTGGTGACGTTGAGTTCTGAGAAAAATCCTGCAGGTTTTTGGAGTAGTTTCCTGTTAATTTACTGGTTGTTAGGCTGGAAATGAACCACAGGACTTGGCCCCACAAAAATACAGCTTTCCTAACAAGCAATTAAGGCATTGACAGTAACAGCAGGAATGGGAAAGGTGTTAGGGTACACAGTAGTGGCTGACGAATACTAGAACTATTCTAGAAGGAAGAAGGTAACCAGAAAGGTGGAACTGCCCTTTTTTGTTATGACTGCTAGAGTTTTTGTAGGGCTCAGAAGAGAGCTCTTCAACTTGTGTTCTGGGGTTACTACCAGTCCCTAAAATATTACAGCATCACTGGTAAAAGGCCTGAGAAAATAAAGTAGAAAACATCCATTTTTCCGATGAAATGAACAAGAAGAAAGAAAATAGAAGTAATGAATGAACAGTCAATATTTAGAATAAATGCTATTGAGATAAATGAAAGTTGCTTGGTTTTAGGTCTTTTAAAAAGCTGCTTCATCAATGGATTTTTTTAATGTTCAGTGGCTATGTGGCCTTTTAATTAAGTAAGTTTGAGACACACTGCAATAGACACTAGTTTTACTTGAAAAGCTCTAAGTTACTCCAGCATTTTATGTTCCTGTATAACCCGATGACTATTTGATTGAATTACTGTGGGTCATGGGCATTACAATTTACACGTACACTGATGGCAGCACCGTCTTTACCTTTTATAATGCAAAAATATAAGCTCCAGAGGTCAAAGGAGAAATAGACAGAATGTGGGTTCTAAAGCAGTGCAGTAGGCAGTGGGGTTGGCTTTCAGAGCCTTTCTCCTTGTTATTACTTGACAAGAGCTGGCACTAATCCAGCCTTACCTGAATTTCTACCTTGGTTTTAGACTTCAGTCCTACCAAAGAAGTAGGATACAAATATATCCTAAGGGCTCTAGGCTACATAAGATGCTGTTAGGGATGTTAGAATACTTCTCATTTGAAGGAGTTTTCAAAATGAGTTCATTTAACTGAAGGTGCTTTATCATTGCTTTGAAGAGATTTGCCTGGAACTTTCTGGAGGGAGAAGGAAGAGCAAAGGAGTGTAGTGGGACACCTACATTCCTACATTTCCTTCTGAACTTCAAATTCACAGACCTAAAATCCAACACTGAGGTCTCTCTTTGGATGCATTTTAGCCTGGATTAAGTTGGAATGTGGAACCAACACTTCTTGAATGTAAATACTGCTCGCTGTATTTCAGAAGAAAGGTTATGTATCAGGATATTCATTTTATTTGTATGTTTTCTTTCTTATTAAATGTCTGCACGTATGCATATCTTAATGAAAACTCATAACACAAAGCCCCTCACATTTCTGTCATTCTCAGCATACAGCCCTCAATCTGCAACAACTGTCATTTTAAAATGAATCTCATCCATGCTTAATTTGTGTTTCAAGGATAGCACTCAGCCGTACGGTCTAGTGCCAATCCCTTTTCATAAACACTGATGGAAATCTAACATACCTTTCCCTAACAGATTTTTTTTTATTAGCTTTATTATGTGTTTTTAAGTCAAACAGCTTTTGAACTGTGAAAAAATCTAAGGACATCTTTACATTTCTAAGTATGATTCATCAGACGTTCCAAATTTTTACAAATTATAGTTGAAGAGCTCTCCTGAGAGCTGAGATGATTCAAGCACTGTCTTGTTACTAATTGTAGCTTTAAGAAAGTAGCAAAAAAAACTATCCTTAAATTGCAAGCCTGCTGCTTCCTGCTGTCTTTTTGCTGAGTTACTTAGCAAGCTGCTTCCAAATACTTAACCTCTCCTGCAAACTAACCTAACAAAGCTCAGCTCACTCTGAAGACATTCAGTTGTTCCTCAGGAAGATGTAAAATTTTTGGTTTGATGGTGGGTTTTTTTGCAAAACGTATTCCATATGTGGTTAGAACAGCATCTTAATTATAACCAGGTCTGAGGGAGTTGGTCGCTATAGCAACAGTCCATTTAGTGCATTTTAAGAGGAAAACCCAACTCGTCTGAATGTTTGAGGGAAGACAAAACGAAAGAGGAAGGGAGGTTGAGCTTGCTTTTTCTCTAAGCCACAAGCTGCAGCATCCTCTGTTTAAAGCAGGCATGCGGGGGAGCAGCTTCCATTTCCTCAATGGTTCTCATGCTGCTGACAGGCTCCTTGGCTGTCTGTATAAAATGCAACCTTCCTGATTTCAGAAATGCAACTGTGCCGGGGCTAATCAAGGATAGCACCTCACTGAATGTTTCCTAAATGTGCAGATGGAAACAGGAGGCACCATCTCCCTAAAAAAAGCTGGAGCTGAGGAAATGTGTGATGCAGTGTCTTGTCCAGCATGTGTCCTGCTATACAGAAGCTCCCCCTGTGTCCTTACTGAAGTCAGAGGGAATTTGGTGTCAGCTGATTCCTCTGCAAGCATCTCCTGGGATGTGTGTCTGCCTTTGATTCAATGGTATGGAATTGTTTTTTTTCAGAGTGCCTGGTATGGTGCTCTGCTTTGGTTCTAGGAGAAAAACAACACTGATAACACACTGATGTTTACAGCTGCTGCTAAGCAGTGCTGTACAGAACCAGGCAGTTCTCAGCAAATGGCCCAAAGAGCAGGGAGGGAACAGAGTGAGTGATTTACACTGGCCAAAGGGATCTTCCATACCACGTGAAATCATGGAGGGGAATGGGAGTTCTGCCACTGCTCTGGGTCTAGCTGGGCATTGGTCAGAGGGTGGTGATCAATTGTTTGTGCATCACTTGTTGTATACATACATACGTATTTATATATACATATAGTCATAACTATTATCCTTTTCCTTTTCTCTATCACAGCAAATAGATTTCTCTCAACTTAGGAGCTTTACTTCATTTTTTTCCAGTTCTCTCTCCCATCCCACTGGGAAGGGAGGAGTGAGCAAACGGTTGTGTGCTGCTGAGCCACCTGCTGGGTTAAACCACAACAGTATCACAGATCCAAAGACACTGTGGTTTGTTTTCCCTCTCGTGGCTTAAGATGGAAAAATATACCAAGGGGACAAAAATCCTTACTCCTGCCAAATCTTAGGTTGTGATGCTTCCCTCCCCATCACTGTCAGTTACTGCCCATACCTTGGGCAGTGTGACCAAAGCACTGACCAAGGCTCAATTTTGAGGCTGCTGTTGGAGTTATCAGAGCTTTTGTGAGCATAGGGGGTTCTGTGCAAGCCTGCATGTTTTGACAGCATGCTGAGCACTCGATTTTCATTTTGTGCATAATGATTTACAACTTGCTGGGATTCTGTAAGCTCAGCACATCTCCTTTGCAGAAGCAGAGAGGAAAGAGGAGCCCTGGCTTGTGCAGCTTTGCTGGAGCAAAGGGCCAGTTCTAAATCATGGCTTTGCGTCCACTGTGACACAGCTCTCCCCACTCCATCCCATTGGGCTCAGCCACTGAAGTGGGGATGCGGAGATCTTCTCTGCATGGGGAGGAGGGTTTGTTCCCTTGAGTGGGGTTTTGTGCTCCTCAGGGTGCGGAGAATTGTTGGGGAGGAATAATGATGAGTTGAGTACCAACTCCGCAGGTGTGTTGGAAGGGGTTTCGTGGTAGGTTGGGCCCACCAGGAGGGAGCAATGGGAGTCTACAGCACGTGGTGGGAAAGAGTTGAATCTGTGTGGAGCAGCTTGTGAGGAAATTTTTTGTGAAGGGAAAACGAGTAAATCTGGAGAGGAAGATAGCATGGTTAGTTATGGTTGCTGGAGAGGGTGCAGACCAATAAAATCTGCATTCTCATGCCCTGTGCTCTTTGTGAAGGAAGAATCATTCAATCAGAAATAAGGATGAAGAGGGCCTTTCCTTTTCTTGGATTTCCAATAATCTCTGTTCCTTGACCCACACTCTCACGTTTTCCCCTTGGATGTCAGAATCACCTTGAAGGAAGAGGAGATCTTGCTGGCTGCAATCTCATGGTGTCATTTGTGCAATTGCCACCACCGGCTGCCACTGCTGCTAAGTGCCACGGGATCGTTCAAGCTCTACCTCAATGGGCCTCCCACAGAGCTTGAAGAGGGAGAGTGAGATTTGATGTCGTACTCGGCAGGAAGAACCGAATACGCAGCACTTCTTCACTCCTCCCTCTGGTGAGCTGTGCTGCTGTCCAAGAACCAGGAACTACTTTCTCACCTCCAAATGTTGTAAATGAGATGCAGTGCCCCTGATTCTAATTCCATTAAAAAGTGCCACACCAGATGCACACAGCCTAGCATTCCTTGAAGAACTGATGAGGAGAATGCTCAAACCAAAAGAGCCTTCCTCTGATGGGAAATGCTGCTTGTTTGGGGTACTTCCTGAAAAGAGTCTGTAGTCAGAGAAGTGTGGCTGCCTGTGCAGCTCCCTGTGCTACTTTTCCTTTGCACTACCCTACAACAGCAGAGCTTCACGTCTTTCACTGCAACAGCCAATATTTTGTTTTTTTCTGTACCCTTATATCTTCCTGCACATCGCAGCAAAATGGAAGGGAAGCACATTTTCTTCAGAATGACAC